>NC_031799.1:28300277-28526103 GCF_001522545.3 Parus major
TGACCACAGCCTGTGTGGTGGAGTTGACACCCTGCAGGGAAGGGATGCCATCCAGAGGGATCTGGACAGGCTTGAGGTGGGCTCATGCAAACCTCATGACATTCAACAAGGAGAAGCACAATTTTCTACCCTGGGTCATGACAATCCTGGACACCCGTGGGTTGGAGGGGGAAGTGACTAAAAGTAGCCCTGTGGAGAAGGACTTGGCAGTGATGGCTGATGAAAAACTCAGTGTGAGTCAGCAGTGTGCTCTTGCAGCCCAGAAAGCCAAACCTGTCCTGGGCTGCATCCAGAGAAATGTGGCCAGAAGGGTCAGAGGGGATTTTGCTCTCATGATTGTTCAAAGCTAAATTGGATATGGCCGTGAACAATGTCTACTGGGAGGTCTCCCTGTTCATGGCAGGGGGTGTTGGGACTAGATGGTCTTTAGGTCCCTTCTAATCCTTAACATTCATTTTATGATTCTATAATTTTAAATTTACTAGCTAGCTTTTAATTTAGTAGTAGCTAATAACTATGTATTAAGAAATTACATAAAATATATTTAGTAGATCTCTACATGCTATCTGATTTACAGAAAATAAAATGTCAGTGCAATGCAGTTTTATGATTCCTGAGTAATTACATGGTGGGTTAGCAGCATGACTGACAATAAAATGCCAAAGCCCCAACTTTACAAGACCTGTGTTCTCATCAATGAAAAAATCCTTCCATTCATATATTCGCAATCCCACATGAACCCTTTAAAAAGTAAATAAATGCTATCACTTCTGCTATTCAACATTCTGTTGTCCTTACTATATCTGCCATTCCTTTAAAAAGACTCAGGTTTTTCAGGTAAAATTAGAAACATGCAGGACTTAAAGGGACTATTACTGGAACTGTCAGTTGCAAGTATCAAGCAGGATTGAATAAAATTTGTCTTGTATCTGAAATGAAAATACTTGCTTGGCAGAAGGCTTACGCTATTCAGCATCTTACTGCATTGCTAAATCCTTCCCTCCAAAGTGCACTACAAACTTTAAAATCTGTTAAACTGCAACACCGTGATGTGTGGCTGACACAGATAATAGCAACCCTGTGGGTGACAGTGAAATTTACTGACAGTAAATTGACTGCTGTCGCCCCATGGTGATGATTAACACACGGGAACCAAACTGAAGTCCCCTCAAAATGTCTTTAGCCACACACAAACAAAATCACATTAAATTTTGCAAAGACCTGGGGCTCTAGAAACTTCTATGAAATGAATTATGAAATAATTCTCTTGATTTTATGCATAGCATAGAGTGACTGTATCTAAAAAAACATACATTCTTTCCAGTATTTTGGTTCTAAAGCTGCAAAGCAGTGTCTGTTCTCTCTAGTGGTGATGTCTCAAGAGCAGTAAAGTTTCTCCTAGTTAGACCAGGCTCTTCCTTAATAAAGAGTTGGCAACTACCATTAAATACCTCTGAATTTAATTGTTTAACTGTTCCAGCTGCTTACTCCAGGTATATTTAATAATTTCTATGCAACTCCAGCTGTATTCATTTTTTGTACATTTTGTATTTAATTTTATACTCTTTGTTAGAAGGTATGTTTTGACTCAGACTACGGTATTCGTATGGCATAAAGAAGTAAACACATTTTGACACATCTTTTGGGAATGTTACCTTTGTGGGTACAGGTAAGGCAACAAAGGAATAAACCTGTAATAAGGAATGAATTGGTAGATTTGTCTAAGAGTTGACAATATCCTCCACTGCTTGTAATATAGAAATGATAATTTGGTGAGGTAGCTATCAGCAACCTGCTTTATGAAACAATATCCTTTAAATGGAATGGTCAGACCAGGCTGCTTGTTTAATGTTGCTTTCATTTTCAGTCTCATCACTGACTTGTTCAACAAAGGACGAACTCTCAGCACCCTAATTTCTCAGTTTTTAAGACAGACAACACACTTCACCTCAGCACAGTATCTGGGAGACTGAAAAATTACTGGGAAGGCTGTTTAGGTCATTGAAGAGGACTCCAGTGTCAAACTAATGCCCTAAAAGGAATTTTTCATTCCACACATCAATGTTTTCTATACAGAGAGCTTTGTTACATTTCCCTGTCAGTGGGTCTTCAGTGCAATTCTGAGTAAGCAGCGGATGAGAGTTTAGACTCTGTGCATTTAATCATCTGTCCCTTTGGAGGAACAGCTAACAAGAATTGGACTTGACACAGTTCTATCAAGACTGCAGCTTCTGTCAAGTGGACACCTGTCTGTTAGAAACTGTAGTATGACTGCAAAATGAAGTACATACTAACTGTTGATCATTCAGTTCAATAGTTACACCCCTTCATCAAATTAACAGGAATTAGAAGAATCAGCTTTTGAAACTGATGTGTTCCTCACTTCCACTTTGTTACCAAGTTTTTCTATATCTCTTGAGATACAATTCAATGTCAACAAAATTAGAACTTTTTGTCAGGTTTTGTGTTTTTTCTTTTTAAGGCTGCATTAGAAGTTTAGGATTGTACCTTAGGAATATATTACCTGATGCCCTGTTTAACTTGACTAACTCCTAGTGAAAAGTGATGAATACATTCAGAAAAGGTTGAGCTGAGATGACTGGATTCATTTTGTCTGAATTCTGATCATTCTATGAGCACTGAAAGCATTCTCCTTTACAAGGCAGCAATAGAAATTACACAGTAGGAAAGACAATGTGCTTTGCAATATATTCGAACTTGCCTTATTTCCTCCCATTATTTTTTTCTTCCTTAGGCAAAAATGTCTACTTGTGATACAAAACACAATCTTTACAGATTTCAGTACACCAAATGAAGGAAGAATTAGATTAATTAAATGTAAGTTGGTAGTGTAGTATTTGTAGTTGCAATTTCCTGGGAGATTTTCCTTACTGCATTTATTTATAAATAGATCAGCTTTGCTTAATTAACATGATATTCCCACAAAGCAAAATAGAACAGAGACTTTACTCAGCCATGAATATAGTTCATAAAGGTATTAATTTATGAGATGAAGAATATTACTATTTGTTGAAGAAAGCAAGATGATTTATTAGATTACTCTTTGTATTAATGTCTGTTAGACAGACTAGATGCATTCATACTAACTACAGATTAAGTACACCTGCATTGTCTTTGCATTTGCAAATCAAGCTCTTGTGAGTGTGAGATTTTGCGTTCAGTCATGTGCGTGGCTGACTAGATGCAAAGAACAAACATCCCTTAAGGTCTGCTTGCCAGTGGAGGTACCCAGATCAGAACTTAGTCTGCCTACAAGAAGTACAAAGAATATTCATGCATGTGTACATTTCTAGCTATACACAGATAAATTCTTGCCATCTCCAATGGTTTCTGTATTCACTTTCCCCCTATGACTCCACAGTCATTGTACTACTTTTTCTAAAATATTTTTCTTCATCTTAATTGCATGTTTCTACATCCCTGTTACAAACAACTGATACCACAAAACTTTGCCTAACACCTTAAAAAAACCACTTGACTACTAGACCCTAAGGGTTTAATGAGCTTAAAACTTTCTATACAGCTTGTGTAATGCTTTCTGCATTAGCTTGGAGCAGCATAAAAATTGTCATTTAAATTTTAAACTTAAGAGACAAGATACCAATTTTGGCCACTTTTCGTTGCTTATAATTTTTTTACATTATGACCATACCCCCTTCCAAAATGTGACAGGCAGAATTCCAGATATTTTCGAATAAAATCTGACTTTGATTAGATCACTGTGTAATTCAAATCTTTTTAGGATGTGAATACCAGGAAATAATTTCTAAAGTGGCAGAGGGAAGTGGGTTTGGGTTTTTTTCTCTTCTTTCCAAAGTGTCACTGACAAAAGAGTAAAAAATTAAACTATTTATTTTAAAGTTCGTTTTGCACAAACCAGAGTACTATGCATATTTACTTTCTTTAAATAAAATGCAGTGAATCCATACCAGCCATCACTCAGAAAAATACTTTACAGATCCCCTTCACTGTGAAGATGCTAATTACAGTGGCAAGATTCAGCTCCATGAACAAAACAATTGTGTGTAAAACCTGTGAGGGGTACCTTTGTCTCTTGTTGGTCTGTGCTCTTTCAGAAGTCTGCCTTGAATTCCCAGACAGGCATCTCTGGGAGAGAAAAGGACTCAAAGCACAAATGGCACACAGAAGTTGATGGTGGGTGAACAGGTAAACTGTGCTCTAGAAAGCAGCAGCTGAAGATTTAGAAGAGATGAAGTGGTTACTGAGTAATGTAGGGTACTGTGTTCTTCCTGCTAAAACAAATTTCATCAACTCTTTCATGACCCAGTACTGGCTTCAAATGTTGTTTCCATGTAACTATAAAGGAGGTGGACACATATCCCTGTGGAACCTCAGTTTCTGCTGAAGTCTGTATAAATCCTGAGAGCAAATACATGATGAAGTCTTAGCTAGGAAGTCTTAACAGTCCCCTGGAACAATACCAGGCATTTTAGGCAGGATATTTGAAACCCAGCTGATACTTTTACTCAAAAGCATAAGATAATGAAGTAGAAACTAATTCAGGGAAATCCTGTGACCTCTATTATACAGGAGGCCAGACTAAATAGTCTTAATAGCCCCTCATGGCCTTAAAACCTATGGTCTCAGGAGAACTGAGTCTCTGGATCTGCAACTGATTCACTGTACAACTGTATAATGCCTTTTCTACTCGTCCATGTATGAACATGTATTATTCCTGATATTATTATACAAAGATGCTGCTAATCAATGATGGTATATTGCTCTAAACATGTGCAAGATTTTTAAGTAAACAGTAACAATAGTGCATTACCAAAAGACTCTTCAAGAACATAAGTCATGTATGGTAAAATTTAATTCTCATTCACAGCTGCTTCATGAAGATAACCAACTAGGTAGTATCACTTTTAAACAGAAAACAAATGAGATGAAGGCCACCTGCCAAATTCATCCCAGATTTTCCTGGGGCTTATCCATATAACAAATACCAAAAATTTACATAAAAATTCCTGTTTTATTAAAAATAAAATCTCATGCAATTTCTATAAATAAAGAACTGTTAAGCATAATGGCCCTTTCAGAGTAATTTCTGCAATTGCTGAATACCTTACTTTTCAAAAACTGCTTTGTGTGTGATAAAAAAGTCCAGAGGAAAAAACACACCATCATTCCTCTGTACTATATGCGAGTATATTCAAATTATTAATTTTCTTAGCTTTGTTTGTTTTAAATCACAAATTGACCAAAAGAAATAGTAAAGGACAGGGTCACTGAACTACTGCAATATTATGATTATTAATTCAGGTTCCAGCACAAATTTTAAGTATTCTATAGATAATAATGAATGAAGACCCATGTGTGAATACTTATAAAAGACCTAAGGGTGTAAAGAAACATGTAATTTTTATCACCAGCATAATGTGACAATAAGCTACAGGAAAGAAAAAAAAACTTTTCCAATTTTTAACCAACTGTATCTTTTCCTACAGTAGGAAACTGGTAATAGGGAAACTCAATGAGAAGCCATTCAGCTACTATATAAGTTAGCACTAAAACAGACACTGCTAAATTAATTTTTAGCAGAGTCTCACCAACAGATGACTGCTGCATTACATTTGTGTAAATTCTACGGACAATGGAAGTACAGGTAAGATGGCCTCCAGCACCAAACACATTCAGGACTAGCAGTTCCTCTGACCAGCTGATCCACAGCTGAAAAGAAAAATAGTTTTTCATATCCTCTAGTCCTCACAGGAGCTACTGTGTTAACAGAAGTCCTGTGCCTCTGTACCATCATAATTAGGAACAGAAAGCAGCAATTTATAAACTGAAAAAAAAACCAAACAAACATAAAAATCATGGGGCAAAATCCAAGTATTGAGGATGGCAATGCCAATGAATCACTCAATTAATTCTGAACATTCAGAGTTTTAGATGAGAAATCTGCTTAGAAAACTGAAAACAAAACTTTGACCTCTGGCAAAGGAAGGCTGTTACAAGTATCTATCCCTGACTTAACAATTCCATGTTTTTGCTTTGGTAAGTAAACACACCATAAAGGTATTATCACATATTTGTTAAATTCCATGTCTTTTAGCCTTTTCCTCAAATAAGCTGTTTCATAATATCTTTCCACACATGGCTCTAAGTTCCTAACTTTTCTTGTCTCCAAAGAGAAGTCTCATAGTGTAAAACAATTCTCCTCCATCAATAATAATTATTTAAGTCATTATTTCCATTGACAAAGCAGGATATATTTTCTCCATGTACATTAAAACAGAGATGCATACTGTAATTCAGGTAAGCTTGTTAAAACTTCTACCATGAGTACCAGTGTCACAGATGCTAACAAGGCACTACAATTTTGTTGTAGTGAAGACTGTGCTCTGCAAGTGGATTGGAGTAACAAATAAATAAGTGCCTATAGCAAGAAGTATGGTATAAATATTTCATCACTATAGCCAAATATAGATTAAAGGATCTAATCAGTATAAGGTTCTTTTAACAAAAAAGCTTTCAACATGAAAAAATGAAGCAGTAAAACACACAGACCTTATTGCTGTAGTACACTGCACAGTCTAAGCTATGACAATAAATATATTAGGGGGAGGTAGATTGTATTAATAATAGCAACAAAATTCTTTTATTTTTGCCAATAATAACCCTAAAGTAAAGCTCCTAAGTTTACTTCATAGCCGTTGTTATTTTCCAAATCTCTTTTCATCATTTATACTCTGATGTGGGGTTTTTTCCCCCCTTTTAACTCAGTGTTGTGATGGAATCAATACAAAACTGCTCTTAACATATCTGTCTCTGACCTGTGTTTGTTTTAAGCTATATCATTCATAATGGTGATCGATGGGTAATGCTATTCCTCTTTCTCCACAAAAAGCATGGAGCATAAAAAGTGCATATATTTTATGCCCAAGGTCAGGATAAAATTAATGGATAAGAGCTAGATAAAATGGAGTTCAAGCTGAATGGGCTGAGTGCTCTCTACAGGGTACAGCCAAGGCTGGCAGTACAAAGCCCATTATACTCAAATGTTCTTGAAGCATTTCAGAAGTGAAATTGTTTCCACAGGCTAATGCATAAAAGTATGAAGCTTTAACTTTTCTGTTTCACAGATAGCCTACAGATATTGGGCAAGTGTTCCTATTCAGGATTTTATTTAGCATATTCCATTTATCAATCTTTACCTTAAGCCATAAACCCATTTTGTGTTTATGACTAAAGTTGTACAAGCTATGTTTATTTGTCATTAGTGAACTTTACTTCACAGACTTTTCTGTTCATGCTCTCCCAAGATCCCAGTCAAGATTACAAGTGAACAATAGAGGCTTTAAAAAACAACAACCACACATACAGAAACCCCCATGAAATTCAGTAAGAATTGAAATAGAAAAAATGGAATCAGTATGTAAATATGTAAATTATCACTTATTATCAAATACAGTAATAATATTTTTTAAATAACAATTTTAATAATCAGTTTTTAAAAATCAAGAAATGATACCATAAACATTTTTTTAAAAAAATATAAATTGAAACTGGATTTCAATTCAACCAAGAGACTACAAGAATGGAAGAAGGAATGACAAATATAAAACTCTGTTAGAGCATTAGCTACTCTACTATTACCGACTTAGCTACTTAATATTTTTTTTCCTTACCCTTGTTATTCTGTCTAAAAAAAACCTCTCCTATGTCAAGAAATTTTCTCCAGTATTAGAAGGGTAAACTTCAAACAGGGTGCACACTTCATGTGAATGAAGTATGTGGGAAGTACCTGAATAGAGAAGTGACACAGGTTCTGCAAAATACAGTGTAGCTATTTTAAGGAACAACGTAGTCATGCCAAGTGAATTTATTAAAAATACTGTCCTGGGGTTTTATCTGAACATGTTGCAGTGTTCATGCCCTTCCTATAATCTAAGGTTAAGAGAAAATGAAACTAAGAGCAGCTGAGCATAGATTTATAATGACAACATCACTACTGACCATATCATTGTTTTTATCTGTTAATAATTTCCTGGAAAAAGATCAAATATGTAAAAATATCAAATATCAAAAATGTAAAAATACAACATCAGATTACATAACAGAGATATTCAGAAAGAAGTTGAATTAGAACATGGCACTATTTTCCCACAGCCTGTGCTCTTAGTCCTTGCAGCTGATACTCCGCTAAAGCAACTTAGCTTCTTGCGCAAAGATAGGAATATGAGGCTGCCAATTACCTACATAACTAACTATATGTCTTGTTATTTACATCCAATAAAATCCCACACTGTACTGCTGAAATAAAATTAAGAGGGAAAAACCTGTAAACAGTCCAGTGTTGAAAAATCAGGCTAAGATAATGTTCCCTTTTTAAATAGAAAAAAAAAAAAAAAAAAAAAAAAAAAAGGTGGGGAGTGGGGAACCTCAGCAACATCTGCATGCTGCTTTTGGCTAGGATAGACCTAATTTTCTTCACCGTGTCTGGTATGGAGATATGTTTTGGATTTGTGCTGAGAACACAGAGAGATGTTTTTGTTATTACTAAGCAGTACTACACATTGACACATTGACATAGTGTCAATGCTGCTCCTTGTAGTGCTCCACCAGTGAGGAGACTGGGCATGCACGAGAAGTTGGGAGGAGACTGGCCAGGACATCTGACTCCAACCTGACCACAGGGATGTTCCAGACCATATGGCATCATTCTCAGTACATAAAGCTCATGGGAGACAAAGGAAGAGGGATGACCTCAGGAGTAATTGTGTTTGTCTTCCTAAGGCACCATTATACATGACAGAGTCCTGCTTTTTTGAGGATGGCAGAACCTGCCTGCTCATTGGAAGAGGGAATTAAATCAAGATTTGCTTACTTGCAAGGCTTTTGCTATTAAACTGTCTTTGTCACAATACCTACATTTTCTAATTTTTACTCTTCCATTTCTCTCATTGGCTGGGAAATGAACAGGCTGTGTGGGGCTTAAATGCTGGCTAGGCTTAAATTATGACACCAAAAAACCCCAAAATGCAAACAAATAAAGAGGCAAAGTCTGTAAATGCAGAGATCACACTATGAGACATGCATGTTCAATCCTCAGTATTATGTCACCCAAATGTTTTAGCAAGATATAACTCCGTAACACTCACATGCCTTCACTGCTGGCTTTTATATTTGTCTGCCCACTTCAAACATGCAAACAATACATTTGTATACCTGGTGATGGGCTACTGGCTACCCAAATGCCTTTATTGTATCTAGGAAGAGATGATTTTGTTCTGCCAAAGTACAGGTTTAAATTTATCAGATTCAGGCATATATTTATGAACAGGGTTTTATTTTATGTCAAAATGTATTTATGTGATATTTTTGTATCAGCTTTTGGTCTGTGCTTTGACTACTTGCTAAGGTAAACTGCAGGGCAAAATAGAATGGTAATGATGCAGCTGAACTTTAGTCTTGGAATTCTAGATTATTTCTGAATCTCTTAAGAAATCAGAAGGTCAGAACGGGATGATACACTCATGTTTCTCACTGATGTGAATTGGTCTCAGAGTGCATTTAAGACATCTGTTTTACTGTTTATAAATAAAACATTTTCAGCAGGCCTCTAAATAATGAAAACCAACTGGATTGACATATAGCTCCTGGACTGTGATCAGCTGTGCCTACTTTATATGTTATAAGGCCATTATTTTGCTACATGTTATTTATGCCAAGCATTTAACGGTAACTGTTTATTGCTGTGATTGAATCCCAAAGACCAAAATTAAGATATTGTATTAGTTGACTTTGGTAATTGCATTAGTCAAAATAATTTTAGACATTCTAGTTCTTTAATCTCTAAATACCCTATTCTGGATAAATATTGAAGCATCAGAGCTAAGTTGTTCACATTACAGAATCCTGCTGCACTCTTCAAGGCACGATGATGATGTTCTTACACAAGAGCCTTAGGGCAAATTTAGTTTTCCCAGAACAAGAAGCTTTCGCCACATCTTGTGGATTTCACTCACTGCAAATAGAATCCAGGAAAACTATTCTGGATTTGGTTTTTCGTGTGTCAATTCATTTTCACCAGAGGGGAATTCAACATCCAAGGCCAGAGTATAAAGCAGTCATTAGGCAACCATTTCTAGAATATACAATGAAAGTAAAGAACTCAAACAAGAATCTAGAAATAATGTGAATTCCACACTATGGTGCAGCAAGAAAGGCATGCAGCTCTGGAGGACCTTGACTACAATCTTCAGTGCTATTCTTTAACTGACAACTTAAGATGAAATGAATGTGTTCAAAATACTTTATGAAAACTAATTTAAGATGACAGAATTTAAATGCATCCAAACTGAGTCAATGCACACTAATTTAATTTAAAAATGTCATTAACAGGAACTGTATAATTCTTTACATTTCCAAGAAATTTATTTAGATAATGAGCAATATATTCTATTTTCTTGTTCATTTAATTAACAATAAGTAAGGGTATTGTCTTTGCATGAGAACTTTGTAACTACAAACTTCTCTGCATCTACCAAACCCAGTTACCTTTTCCACTCCAGGCTTTGACAGACAGCACCTCCCAACAGGTGCTGAAGCTAAGTAATTCCTCAGATCTTCCTGCACTAATTTCACTTCAACAGTTCTATGCCATAGTAAATGTAAATGAGGGAGCCAATCTGGAAGTGGAAATATTGTTTATACAGCATTTCTGATGCAAATAGTGTCTTACTCAAATAAATAGATTTGTGTACATTTAGCAATCTATCCAATCACAATTTAAGTCTCTTCTCTGAATGAATGAATGAATGATTACTAAAGTAGAAGTCAGCAGTAAATGAGTTCATAATATTTTTAAGTTCTTTCCAATATCTTAAAATCATAGAATGTTAAGGGTATGAAATGGACTGTAAAGATTGTCTAGTCCCAATCTCCCTGTCATGAGAAGGGACGCATCCCACTAGACCAGTTTGCTCAGTCCCATCCAACCTAGGTTTGGATACTGCCAGGGTTGGGGAATCCATAGCCTCCAGAACACCCTGTTTCAATGCCTCACCACTCTCACAGTAAAGAATTTTTTCTTAATATTGTACTTAAATTTAAATTAAAATACATATTTCTATTTGAAGCCATTCCCACTTGTCCTGTCACTGCAGTTCCCTTTGAAGAGTCCCCCTCCACCTTCCCTGCACGCTCCCTTCAGATACTGGAACTTGTTTGTGAGGTCTCCACACAACCTTCTCTTCTCCAGGCATAAAACCCCCAAATTCCTGAGTCTGTCTTCATAAGGAAAGTGCTCCAGTCCTCTTATCAATGCCAGAGCTGATGCAGCCCTGCAGGTGGGGTCTCACCAGAGCAGAGCAGAGCAGAGCAGAGCAGAGCAGAGCAGAGCAGAGCAGAGCAGAGCAGAGCAGAGCAGAGCAGAGCAGAGCAGAGCAGAGCAGAGCAGAGCAGAGGGGCAGAATCCCCTCCCTGGCCCTGCTGCCCACGCTGCTCTGGACGCAGCCCAGGGCATGTTTGGCTTTCTGGGGCTGGAAGTGCACACTGTCAGCTCACTCTTCATGAATCACCTGAACTACTTTTATATCATGTGACAAACACAGAAAGATCCCAGACCTAGACTCACACAAGATGTTATTTCAGTACTGTAGTTTTAGATTAGGCACTTTTCATGTATGCTAGAAAGAAGAGCTTTCTCTCCCTTCGAGCTACAGTACGCTGATGACCCATGTTTGTTCATCAAAAGGCCATTATAATTGATTCCTAATAAATCAAACTCTTTCATGCAGGCAGAGCCACTTACATGCTTATTGATTTCTGTTTTCAAAACTCACACACTCTAATTTTTAAAAACCCAAGATTATTTTTTCCTATGTAGAGAAAACAGAGTGATAGAGAAGTAACAACACAAAAGTAGAAATACTCTGACTAGCATCACTTCAACAAAATTGCTTTCAAAGATGTTACAGGAGGTCTTTATAGGGGGGTGTGTAACCAATTTAAGGAAATAACTGTGTTTATACGGCAAACAGAGTAGCTGCACAGTTACTGAGGTGTTACCTGTGTCAGTCACGCTGCTAGAGGTTAACTCCTCATAATAAACAACAGGGATAATAAACATTATCAACCTCCTACTCGAACACAACCATCTTTCTTCTCTGCACTACAATGTCAGAACAAGGTGAAGACCCTGACTACTCACCATCTTTTACCTCTTCCTTAGTGATTTTGTTTCTGTAGATTTGTTCTTACTATTGGATGTGACCTGAGCTGCTGAAAACCAGTTTTGTCCTCAGAGACAGAAGCAACAAATGACTGATCATTGATCTGGAAACTGGTTTGCTAAAGTAAATGGGAATAGGTAGTCAACCATGGCTTGAACACACACACACAAAAAGCCTCAACTCATACACCTTTAAGGAAGTATCAGATAAATCCTATCAATAAACTATCAATTAAAACAAGCTCAACTCAATCTTTCATTGCTGTCTAACACTGAAGTGAATGCAAGAATACTGGCATAAATTACTCACAAATGTGCATTTACTTCTGAGCACTGTTTCCTACAATAATTCTGTTATTTTGGATGTAGGAAACCATAAAAAAAGACCAGATGACCAAGCCAGAAACCTCATACACATGAAATCACTAAAGGATAATGTGTGGGCATATATTTACTTAATGGTGTATACAAGCATCAAAGTCTAAGAGCAATTTGAGAAGTTTAATTCCCACTGAAAGGTTGTAACACTTCAAAGAGACCAACCTCCCTTCTCACAGGCATCAAAGCCATCAGTATTCTGTGAATGTAAGATGAAATGTAAACACAAGCAAAAGCTTTGGGAAGCCCATGAATCCCTGCAAAATTCAGTTTTTACTTCAGAGAAGTAATTTTCAAGCTCTTGAAGACACAAAGCAAGCTACATAGGTCACCACAATGTAATACAATTATAATAAAGTAACAAAACCATAAAAACTGTAAATTAAAATGTCAGTTTTAAGAATTCCGTATTTTTAAGAAAAGCTCAGCCTTTCCAGGGACTCCCTGACTGAGTAAGATTGTTGATACTGACTATGCTTTGTATGGAAAAGCAAGGTGAGAGAAGTCCAAAGAACATAATATTTTAATTTAAATGCATTTAAACACATGGGACAATACTAGATCGATAAACAGACAGACAGACATAGACTGAAAGAGGTCTGGAGTGAATTTTAAGTTGCCTCACTGTGGGAACTTTAATACTATGCTGAAAAAATAGTGGATGAATTTCAGCAAAGTCAGCCAGCCTAGTCCCAGTCATTTAATACTCTAATTTACTCTTTGGTAACCTCCTGTCTTTCATTTATCTGGAGAGTTGCATGAGCCATGTTTAAGCATCTACTGCTGAATATCAGCTGCTAATGAAGTAGTATCTTTATTCAATTATGGGTGGCTGAGAAAATGTCCTGATGTGGTTCTATTTCCCTGTATGCTTTTTAACATTTCTCATTAATATATTTGATGAAAAAAATCATTTAAGTCTGAATTAGCATCTCGAACGCAGGCACTGAGAAGACACACCCGAGACAGATGGTAGGCACAGTGATGGAGGCAGCAGACAAATCTTTGTTCAGTGCTAGAGAAGATCTGTGCTTACATCAAGAAGACCCTTCATAGCTTTCATATACACTACAGTAATGTATATGCACTATCTAAATCTGCCTGTAGTTAAAAGTCTGTAAAAACTGTGCTACTTTTGAAAACATCAGATCAAAATTTTAGTCTGCTGAACAAGAATCCTTCCAATGATTATGCTACTTATTTTCTTCTCCACAATTGCTATGATGCTTGGACATGACCTCTGTTTTCAGTATTTGCCTTAGCTGGTGTACTTCTGTTATCTTCAAGAACTTAATCCCAATTTAGAACCAAACTCCACTACAAACAAGACTTACATTATCAAGGATATATTATGAGACATGCACTAGCTCATGTAACTCTTTCTCTCTTGTGGTAGGTTAGCTTTGGCAAACAGCTGAACTCCCACCCAGCCACTTGCTCCCTCACGGACCTTCCTTAGCGCTTAGGACAGGAGGAGAAAACAGGCAAAATGAGCTGGGTCAAGCTGAAGGCAGGGAGATTGCTCACCAGCTTCTCTAGTGGGCAAAACAGACCTAAGAAAAATTAATTAAATTTTGTGCTGATTAAAACAGGTCTGCATAGTGAGCATCAAACACAAGAATTAAAATACTATCTTTCTTCCTGTCCCCACAAGCAGCACTGTAGATGTCTGCTCTGCCATGGAACTCCCCCTCCTATACCCCAGCTGTTCCCTGTTTTGTTTCCCACTATGCCTTTTGTTCCCTCCTCCTTTCCCTGTCTATTATTTTAGTTTTTCCTTAAATATGTTTTCACAAGAGATGCCACCAGCTTCACTGACAGGCTCAGCTGTGTCCTGTGAGAGATCTGTTGCAGAGCTAGCTGGAGCCAGCTGTGTCTGGCACTGGTCTTTTCTTGCCACCCACTGCCAAAACCTCACTGGATATACTCAAAACACTTCTATATTTATACTGTAACTCAGTTTCTAATTTAACACCACTAACCTGAACTATGAAATCCAAAATTTAGCAAAGTGTGTAAAGTGGTGAAAGACAGTTTTATTTTATCAGGATCTGTGCCATAGCATGTGACATGGTCTTTTGTTGCAGATGGTCAAGGAAAATCTTAGCATTTGGGCCGTCTTTCTAACAACATCAATTTAGAAGCACGTGGCTGTCAGTCACACCCTGATACTACAGATTTTCACACAGTTTAAACAAGAGCTATATTTTGCATCTTTGTAATTTGAACTATGTGAAATAAATATTCTGGTATGCAAACCGTCACATCTATGCACCGTCTCAAACTTATTTTGTAACATAAGTTATACATTCACCAACGCTGTGTTTTTCCTTTCTTCCATTAATAAATAATATTTCACTTAATACCTTAAAAATGTTTGTAAGAAAACACAAATTATGTTAAATTGAAGGTTCCTTCAAGATAATGCATAAATTGAGAGATGAAAAAAGAAAAAAATCCTGAAAAAGAAATTTTGCAAATATATGACGGTTGTTTCTTTTTGCATTGATGTGCACTTGCAAAGGCAACAAAAATAAAGCCATTTTATGGTGCATATTAAATTATCTAAAAACTAGCAGCATTTTTAATGAAAAACACTGGCTGGATTATCACCATTTAAAAGATAAGCAAGTAAGCTAGCAATCCAGTATGTAATATTCAGTTATGGCTCATCAATTTGATTAAAAGTGATGTTAAAATGAAAACTACAAAACCTCAATGCCAGTAAAGAAGCTATTTTTATAAACTTTCTCGAGATAAAGATTTAAAATCTGTTATAAAAGAGATTAAGTAATAAGAATTGGAACATTGTTGGCTTAGCATCTGAATCTACAAAACACAAATAAATTTTCCTTTAAAAATATAAGTAATCGCATTCCTGCTCAGTTCAGATACATACGTCCATGCTCAGCTGAATGGGCATGGGATAAGCCACCAGAGGCATTCTTTTTCCTGAAAAGTCTCTGCTTATGAAAATTATGGCATTAGATATGGTGAGAAAAATGCGAGAAAATTCAATTTCTTTCCACGTAACATCTGAAACAGAGTTTTTGCAAAGCAATTGAAAGGAGCAGCTAGGTACTACAAAGCACAGATAGCTGCAAACAAGCCTAGTGAGGCAGGCAAGGGGCACAACTGGTCTGTCTCTGCCTCTGCTGACAGCAGCAGCCAGAGCACTGTGGTTGCCACATCGACCTGTCCTGTCTGAGGCTGGCATTCAGGACAGCTTGCTGTCTGCAAGGTGTGTTTTTGATGTTTCTTTAATGTGTTTTTATGTGTTTCTTTAATGCATTCACTTTCCACCTTTGATTGTGATAAACAACCAAAATATTATCCCTTACAAGCGTGACTTTACATTTTTTCAGTCCACCATTCCTTGGTTTGCTATGAAGGGACATAGATCTGACTTTTTCTTTTTGAGGGTCCCTGGCAAGTATATCACATGCAGTCTCATCTATGCAGTGAGAGCTTTTTTCTAGCACAAAGGGTTGGAAAAAATGGTAAATTACACTTCATTCAAATGGATCATATTGATACTTTCTTAGATTGCTGTTTTCTACTTCACCTGCAGGCTTTTGTATTATCAAAGAATGGTCAGGGTCTAACATGACTTTGTGACAGGGAATTTTAGCTATAAATGTTTAATAAAATAACAGCTATTAGTAAACACCTTTTTTTGTCGTCCTTTTACTTATTTATTTCATACAATTATCAAGATGCAAAATAAAATGAAAATGAGTGAATGCTGTAGTCCAGTGCTGTTGATATGGTTCTGCTAGTAACAGGCTTCCAACATGGTATGCAAGTCTTCAGCACTGAGGCTTTCTCTGTCCAAACATGCCTGTGGACTAATTTTCATGTTTTTAGCTGTAACAGAAACTTTTCTGACAGGTGGCTATCACTAACTTGGGTCACCTTCACTTACCTTTTGGATGTCACAGCTGCAGTTTCTACAGTCATAGCAAGAGGTTACTTTGGGCAGAATGAGGTATTTATGACCTTAAGACACTGGTATTCATAAAGAGAAGGCTTGATATGACAGAGAGGCTTTGAAAAGTGGAGATATTGTACAAATGAGCACCATGGGACTGACAAAAAAGAAGCCCAGCCCGGCACTAGCTCTCCTATGCTCTGATGCTCAGTTAAACTGCTGGGCAACAAAAGGAAGAGGGAAATAGCATCTGGTGTTCTCAAAAGGCATAGTATGTAATAAAATTATATGTAACATCAACATGCACATTGGTGAAGAAAAAGTGTAAAACTCTGCAAGCAGACATAAAAATTACTCCAGGTGGATCCTAAAGGGAGGAAGAGTCAATATGAGCACTGCATTTCTCAGACTTGGTGACTAGAAATTGCTGCTACAGCCTGTACTACAAGACTCAAGCCATCAACCCCAAGACCCCACATGAGTACTGGAAATATGAGCACAACACCAGAAAAAGGGTAAATACCAGGAAGTGTTTTTGTAGAAGATTTAAGTGTATGATTATATTTAAGAAATTCTGGTATAGCAATATTTGGGCTTGTGGTTTCTTCATCATTCTGTCCTTTAATAACAGATTTTGGTCTCATTCAGCTTGTTTTACAATAGTTACAATTTAAATTATACTAACAGTAAAGTGTTGTATTTACATATAATATCCTTTTCACAACCAAGACCCTGACCTTTCTCTTGAAGGGATTTGATGTACATGGATAAAGTGGAAAACAGTGACCTAAGAAAACATTAATAGAATTTGTTCTGAATACATTTGAATAGAACAAATTTTTAATTCTAAAATAATAAATATGTGTTGCCTTTGGTGCTGAAAAGCAAGTTCAGCAAATGAACATACATAGTGGTCCAAACATGCTTCTGGATTGCCTCAGGAAAGCTAAGGATCACAGTAATACATTAATAAATGTTCATCTGTTTTATCAAAGTTAACAGGTTTTTTGTTTTTCTATTAAAAATGCAGAAAGTGTTAGTAATACAGAAATACTGAAGTACAAGCAATGAATTTTCCTTGCCTTCCATGTTCTTCACCCTGATATTTTTCTACTTGTAAATAAATTTAGTAACATCTCTAAATACAATGCTCCTTTAATCCAGCCTCTGAAAAAATCTCCTGATGATATACTGCCTATAAAATAACACAGAATTGTAAAGTATCCTGACTTAAGGGGGCCGACAGGAATCACTGCGTCCATCTCGTGGCCCTAAAGAGGCCACCCCAAGAGTCACACAGTCCATGTACCCGAAAGCATGGTGGAAACACTTCCTGAACTCTGCCAGGCGTGGTGCTGTGACCACTTCCCTGAGGAGCTGTTCCAGTGCCCAAACACCCTCTGGGTGAAGAACCTTTTTCTAATATCCAACCTAAACCTCCCTGACACAGCTTCAGCCCATTCCCTCAAGTCTTGTGTCACTGTCACCACAGAGAAGAGATCAGTGCCTGCCCCTCCTCTTCCCCTCATCAGGAAGTCGTAACTGCAATGAGGTCTGTCCTCAGTCTTCTCCAGGATGAACAGAACAAGGTAATTCCTGTATCCTGTTCAGGTACAATTAAATTTGGATCTTAAAATGAGAAGTTGCATTTTTTCACTTGGGCAGAAAAGAGGTTGAAAGTACAGTTTAGAAATGCAACAACCCTCCATATTTTCCAAATCCAGTTTCAAAGCAAATAAAACCAAAATGGGAGAAATCTATACCATAACACAGTACCTCAACAGTGAACTCAAAGCAAGTAAGGAGCTCCTAACAGGTTACAGCTGCTTTTTCAGTCTATAAAAACACACTTCAGGGTGAGCAAATTTATTCTGTTTCTAGATGTGCTGAACCTCAGTCTTAGCCCAGATGTAACTTGACACCTGTGATGTAGCTGACACATGCTAGAGAATGTCAAAGAATGCATTGTGAAAAGCTATCTTCAACTTGAAGCATATGTTTTACTAGATTACAAATTTCTTCTCTGTTAGTAAAGGATTTAATTTTTAAAATATTAGACGTATACCAAATAACAACCTCACCTCTCACCAGCAGAGCTGCTCGCATGATATTATATATGATGGAGATCTCCAAGATAGGAGAAAGGTGATAGCAGGAAAATACTTCTACATACTTACAGTAAGCAGCTTTTTAGGAGACATGTTTTACACTGGCATGAATGGTATGCATATAGCAGAAAACAGCTATTTAATATTCTGCTTTCCATGTGCAGAAGTACTCGGATGGCTTTTAAATTTAGAGTTTATTTCCATTTGATGCCATGACACACATGACCACACATCTCTCACCAATATATACAATGTTTTTAGAACTCCTTCCATCATTTGTCTCTTCAGGATTACAAACTAGTTGATTATTCTGGTTCTTTTTCACAGGTAAGTGATGTCATGGAAATGTTCTTTCATTTCCCCTCTTCCTCCTCCTTCTCCAGAGAAGGGTTTTTTTCCTCAGAATTTTTAGGTAAGTCTACAGAAATGGTCTCATTTCTCTGTGACACTTAAATCTGCATTTTAATGATAATTCTTAACATAAAAGAACTACGCTGCCAAAAAGTACTCAGAATAATGCATGTGTATATTAAACTGTATCTACAGCTACCATAGAACAGTTATTAGCCTTGTGTGAAATAGCACTAGACAACATAGGTTTTACTGCTATCAATAAAATTTCTTATTCATTACATGATACAGCAGAGACCATCATTTTTAACTAGCCTGACTTTCTGCAGTGTTGAGACAGCTGTTGTGGATAAGATCAAGTACAAAGCTTTCCTGAATATTTCAGATTTTTCTCTGCACCTTTTTTGTTGTCTTTAGAATAAGGATGACAAGTTTATCTGTAAAATAGATATTACACTTAGTAACATTGTACTGTCAGCATATGATTAAAAACAGAGGATTACACTCTCTCTAGCACTTCCATTAAAGGCTTTAACTCCTAAGTCTAGTAATATGTAAGATTTAGGTTTCCTGAACCGTTCAAATCTGTTTTTGAAATATAGAAAATTTGAAAAACTCTCCAAACTTTTAGTTGTGATGCACTGAATACTCATGTGAAAATCAGTATTTAACTAGAGAGGAAACAAAGAAATATATAGTATAGACTGACATCTGTTTGTTGATGACTGTATCACTGACTTCAGTGTTACCAGTAAAGACTTTCTAGTTTGGTTTTGGATGATTGACAGAAAACCTTCAAGCTGGTAGTATTCAACACTTCTGTTAATAACACTGATGATGTCTCATGCTTCTCTTTAACAGCATCCACAAAGCAGCAGAAGTTCCTTCTTAGCTGCATATATGTGAACACTTTAAAAGAAAAAACATTATAGAATATGAAGTGAAGACATAGCTGACAAGTTATGAAAACTCTATCTTGGATTACACAGAGGAAGAATCACAGACAGATTTTGCTGGATTGTGGCATTGAGTACTTTGCTAAATTTTATCTTGCAATAAAATTTTAAGTCTAACTTGGCATATCATACAAGGTCTTTACATTCAGAATTTTATTTCATGAGAATGTTTTTCAGTACTCCCAGAGAGTCTGGGATGAGGTACAATCTTCCCAGTTGCATTCTTACCTGCATAAGTTAATTTTTAGAGTATTTAATATTTCTAACATCCTCATTGAAGCCTTCTTTATCTGGATAGCTACTAGAAGTTGCTTATAACAGAAGGAACAAGGCAAGGAATGGATGTAGTGAGGCAAGAAAAAAATACGTATGATACAGCACATATCTGAACATTTTAGTATTTCAGAATATAAATATTAAATAAGAATATATCAATAAGAACATAAACAGATGAAACCTAGAAATACCTTCATACAGTAATTACAAAACTGTTTTCATTAATATTTCTACTTTTGAAATGTGTTAATAATAACTAATAGTTAATCCTTATAGATATTGTGTTCAAGCTACTTAGCATTTATGTTCTTTTAATTTCATTTTAAGTCACAAAAGACAACACTATTATCACTATGCCATTCATAAGCACAGCCCTGTGAGCCTATCTATCAACCCTTGGAACCACTGCTTTAGAAAACACACTGATATTAGGAAGACAACATTTGAAGTCAAAGATAATTCTGAATTATTGTCTTGTCATGATTTACATTTAAATAGTAAACTTTACTGTCAGAATAACTGTAAAATTTAATCTCTATATTTAAAGATAATTAGATGGCTGCCATTGTGAAGGTGCTTTGCATTTTTTTTCCTTTTGATAGTTAAAGTCAACCATGTGTTTTGGAAAACAGTATTGCACTTGTGAGCTGAGGATAGGTAAAGTTTATTCACTACACTGGTAAGTATTAAAAGTTAAGAGGTGCAAAACACCAAGACATAGCACTAAGGAAACAGCTTCTAGCAGACTTGAGGAAAGACTCATGGTGACTTTCTTCATTCTTATTCTCATCTAGGTTTCTCTGTCTTTCTCATACAATCCCACTACAACTCATTAAATTCAGAACCAAAAAGAATGTTAAGCAGAGTTGCTTTCTGAACAGACTAGCCAAAAACTTATCAGGGCAAAGGCTGAAATAAAAAGTCATGCATTGTCACTTCCATCTTCAGTGAATATGCTATCAGCTGCTTTCCTCATCTGTCTGGTCATGCTCAAAACCAGCATTTCATGTTGTTCCTACTGCCCCACACAAAAGCTGTTATCCATACAATGAGAAAGCACCAGACAATATTAGCAGTTTGGTATCTTAATCATCTACTTGTACATTTCCAGGCTTTTAGAAACTTCAAAATTTTAGGGTTTTTGTGTACAAGATGAAGGCTTTTATGTCATCATATTTTAAAATTAATCACAAAATCAGGAAAGAAGACCTTGATTTTTTGTTGTTTGTTTTTCTGTCATCTGTACCTCAAAGTTTCATGTTGGGAAGATTCATGAATAAAATGAAAGGGGTTGTTTGCAAAGCAGTCAAAAAACATTAATTTGTAAACTGCTGACAGTTTTTACAACTGTTGTTGCCAAACAGCTGTTACTGAGAAACAAAGAAAGCCCTGTAGGGGCAAAAAGCTCCAGTAATTACTCCTTCTCTTAAAACTGTACTATTTTGTAATGTCAAAAGAAAAAATATACAGTTAATAGTTCTCCTTTCTTGCTGGTTTTGGTTTTTTAGTTTTTGGTTGGTTGCTTCCTTGCTTTCTTGCTTGTTTGTTTTTTTGGAAGTGCTTCACTTGCACTCCTGAATACTGACATCTCTGGCAGGAAGAAACACAAGGCACTAGTACTTAGCACAGTACTGATGCATATCAAATAGCCACAATAGGTTTATCTGACTGGGGAACAAAGGTCAATTGACTCACAGAAAAATGTAGAAATTATTTAATAATGATTATTGTGCAGGAGAGACACTTTTTCTTTCTTCCTGTAAAAGATGGGAATAACTTCTTTTAGGAAAAGTAAGGAACATCATCAAGTCATCTGATTATCATCATAAAAAAACCCCAAAAGGCTGAGAAGTTTGATAACTCACATTTATTACAATTTACAAATCATCTATATCTCATTCCTATTACATATATTTGATATGTGTATGCTATACATACACTTGGTATTTATAACTCAGAGCCATCAAGCAAAAAATACACTTCCTATAGTTTCATGACACTACACAACGCCCTAAGAGCATTTACACTGCACATGACATAAAAGGTTGATGTATTAAGAAGCCTTTTCCCATCTAAGATCATACCTGTATTAGGCTGGGTAATTTTCTCTTTCAGCATTATCTTGTGTTCTTTAGAAGCATTCTAAAACAACACGAGACCATTGAAATTTTTCAGAATAAACAGTAACCTGTTTTGTTGTGGGTTTTTTGGTGGTGTTTTTTTTTAATAAATATATGGATTTATAGTGTGTGAATTTATTTTTTTGAATATCAACCACACACACATTCTAGAAAATTTATGACAGAAAACCTGATCACAAATACATTCTATGCCCAAAGCAGTAAGACTCAGTGTTGTACTGATCCTCTGCATTGCTGTTGTTTTCACCTCCTTTTCACTTAAGATATTTGTATTAACTTTTACTCAGAATTTGTATTCTGTCCTCTGGTCTTTTTCATCTTGACTCTTTCTTCATCTCCTTTCAATTTAAGCTGATTCATTATTTCTCTTTGATGTGTTATTGTCTCCCAGGACACTGACTCTGCACAAGAATTGTTCCTAAGGATGTTAACAATCTAGGTGACACCCAAACTGACAGATGTGAATAACTGGCCCCAGCAAACTGTGTGACATTTAATGGACTTCTCATGCTGCTGATCAAATAATGCAGAAAGTCAGACAATGTATAGCAAAAGAAACTAATTTCATATACTAGTTTGAAACAAATTATCTTCTCCATGTAAATAAAGCCATTTTTGTTATATACATTATTAAATGCAATGACCACTTTTCCTATTGTAAATGAAAGTAAAATTTAATTAATTTTTATAAATTCTACCTTTCACACTGATAAAAACAAACACTATGTTTACTGGCATGAACTACCTTTAGAAGTTCCACATTTCTTTCACTGCTAATTTCATCTGCAATGATTACCAGCTCTTAACTGCTCTCTGTATGTGTGATTAGGTTTCTCATAAAAAAACCCTCAAAAAACAAAGCCGACCATCACTTAGCTTCTAACAAGAAAAATCCAAAACTTTGCCTGTTTCACTGGTAACCCTTGTTACTACCTCTTTCCTATGATGTTCTGTGTGGCTGTACTTCAGCCTCATCATTTTCTCTAAATCTTTTAATCATCTTCTGCTGTTTCCTCGCTGTGTTTTTTTTTTTTCTTTTCTCCATATGCTGCAGAGCAAATTCCCTGTCCTTTATTAGAGACAAAACCAGCTATGTCAGAAGTCTTTACAGATTCATACTATCTAAAACATTTCAAAATAATTGCACAGATATGGTATATTAAAATATATAGATGGTATAATAAATTCTTGTTTTATGTTGACTTTCAGTGGTCAGCTAGGACATGTCAGAAATACAACATTTAACAGTAGTGACCAAAATATTAGGATAATCTTAAGACTCAAAGGCTTAACACCTTAATTTACTATATTTCACTGAACTAGAAACTGATGCTGCATAACAAAAATATTAAAGGTAATTTTTAAGTTCAGCATCATTGAACTTAATTAACATTAACATTGAACCATAGTGGTATGGTTAGATCTACATCTTCTAGACCCAGAAGGTTCAATGTAGTTTAATTCTGCACTGTATGATTATAATTTTGACTATAATTTCAGCTAATTTCTTCTCAATTTCAATCACTAAAAAAGTTTAATGGAACCACAGTAAATATAAAAACAGAGACTAAGTAATCCAGAGCAGTTTGGCATCTCTCCTTCGAAATGTCATAAGATTATGCTTTTGATTCACAGAAATTCTAGTAACATTTGTCTTCAAAGATCACTGAAAAAGAGATTCTTTCATCTCAACATTATGAAAAAATAATGAGGATTCCTTCAAGAACCATTGTATTCTCTGCACAGACCTTAGCAAAGTGACAGGCAATTGAATGAACAAGCAATAACACCCAGATCAAAAGATCTCTGTATTTACCTAATACTTTTGCTACTGAAATAAAAATAGAAACAACAGCTAGCACAAGCGAAATTTGACAAAATGCAGTAGGCAGGCAGGGGCCTTCTATTTGCTGTAAAACACAAAGCTACTATGTGTTATTTTTCCAGCTATGTGACAGCAGTGCTTGTCTAAGAGCAGACAGGAACAGGAGAAAAGAGACAAAAAAACTAGTGCAATAAAGTCTTTGCTAATACTGTTAAAATATCTAGTTCATCTTTAGAAAAAGTAGATTCATTGTTACAAGACAGTTGTCATCACAACTAAACAGCAACCATTTTACCAGGAGAAACACTTACTCTCCAGAAAAAAAAAAAAAAAGTCAAGCCTGGGTGACTTCCAAGAGCCTTGAAAACCTTGGCAGCTAAGCATTTGGCATCTAAGGTCTTGGCAATGGTTAATCAGCCCTTGAAGTTATGGCATGCTGCCATTTCCCAGCTCTTGGACAAGATGAACGATTTGGATTGTGTTGTGGGAACACCAAGATCATAAAATTTATTTAGGCAGAAAGGATGTTTTTTGGACTTATGGACACCTTTCCAAGTACTTATTCCATTTGAGAATAGTTATTCCAGAACCAGGTATAGAAATAAAAAACAAAAATCTCTAACACAGTTTTTAAAATGGTGGTAAAAGTGGAACTGGACAGATGGAACAAAGACAAAGCTGGCAGAAATCTGAGTATACTTCTTTATGATTATTTTAAATAATATTGAGAACACATACCAAGAAAAGACTGGGCAAAGATACAAAGAAAGAGATAAAGACTGGCAGAGTCTCACAGTAACACTGTTAAATAATAAATGCATGCTGCTAGTCACAGAATGTAATCTTTTTCAATAAATCAGAAGATGGGCTGGACAAAAGGATTTCTGGGTGTCTGTCATTGTATCTAAGAACTGTGTCTGTATTTTTCTTTATTTGTAAGTACATGAAGACTTTTTGCAAGCAAAGCACTGCAATTCTTTTGGGTAAGAGAAGAAAAATATTCTTTTGATTATGAGAGCTTTTTGTATTGTCCAGTGATAGCCCATTAATTTTTTCTTATTAGAGTACATTGGAGGATTATGAGTCAGCCCCTAACTGTAGATAGATCTATAGCTATCAATTTATCATCTGCACTTTTAATTTTTTTTAATTATTATTTTTGTACTAAGTAGTATTGTGACTACATCAGAGTTCTCCTTCTTGGAAGTGGCAAAAGAGTTATTCATGTTCAATTCCAGGGATTAACCTTCTGCAAAATCTATTGATTGTATGTAATCTCATGAGAGAATATTAAAACAACCAGGATGATGGAGCACACTTCAGAATTAACTAATCTCCACAGCAAACAGGTACAGAATATCCTCTTGGTTGGATGCCTGTCGTCCGCACAGACATTGAGTCCAGCTTCTGGCCCTGCACAGGATTACCAAAGAATCACAATGTGTGTCTGAGAGTGTTGCTCAAACACTTCTTGAATAACAGGCAGGACCAATGCTTGGATCTTGGGAGCTGTAGAAGCTCTTCCTCAGCTTTATGAATACAGGCTGAGAGAGTCAGGTCTTCTTGGCCTGGAGAAAAGAACATTCCTGGGAGCCTTCACAGCATCTTTCAGCACATAAAAGGGTTTTACAAGAAGGCTGGAGCAGGACTTTTACACAAGGGCATGTGGTGATAGAAAAAAAGCCTTAAGCAAAGGAAAACAGCTTTAAATTAGGTATTAGGAAGAAATTCTTTACTGTAAGTGTGGTGAAGCACTGGAACAGGTTTCCCAGGGAAACTGTAGCTGTTCCATCCCTGGGGATGCTCAGCAACAGGCTAGATGTGGCTCTGAGCAGCCTGGTCTAGTGGATAAGTCCATTCCCAAGGCATGGGGGGTTGGATCTAGATCTTTAATTCCTTTCCAATATTAACCATTTTACTGTCCTATGATTTCACCTATGGACTTAATAGCATGCGATGGGTGCTATCGTCTTCCTCCTGTGAAACACTGTGGACATAACTCACACCACACAGGCAAAAACTGACTCTCATATATCATGTTACCAACATCTATGTAGCTGGCTATAAAGCTACGTTTCAGACTTCTAAAGATAAATCCTGAATGGAATCTGAAGTATAACTTGAATTTTTTGAGGGTGCAGAACATTAAAATATCTGGGCAAGAACATTGATTAACAAAGCTTAAAACAGATTAGGACATACAAAGCATTCTGCACAGTTGTGGCAGTTTCAGTTCGAAAGTGGGCAGAAACACCAATTTTGTGTAGTGGTTTAAGTTTGACAATTTGAGTTTCCTGGCCAACGCACCAAACAAAGTAGTGGGTTCAGCACTGGCTAAAATTGCCAGTGCACCTACTAGAATTATTTACTCATTTCTTCCTGTGAGATATGAATTAGAAAGAGGGCAAAGCAGGCTCAAAACTTAAAAGTATAAAGAAAACTTTATTAACAGAACTAAAAAAATATTAAGAATCAGAATAAAACCTTCTGAACGCTTCTTCCCTCCCGATAACCTTTTCATTCCCATGGACAGCACAGAGACAAAACCTAGGATTTTCAGTCTGCTACCACTTCTACAATAGTCTTTCATCAATTCTTGTTGGGAGAGGAGTTTCTCTCGCCATACCATGGAGATTCTCCACAAGAAACTGCTCTCTTGTGGCTTCGATGTCACAGTGAATCAGCTACTTGGGAAAGGGAAATCTGTTCACAGGGTCAAAGTCCCTCCCAAGCCTTGCAGCTTTCCTGAAGCTGCCTTCATGGGCCATGTCAACTTATTGTGGTGCTATTTTAAGGATGAACTGTCCTAGCATAAAAAACCCAGAAGTTCTTTTCTTTTATCTCTGGGAACAGAGGCTTTTCTTCTATCCCTGGGGCAAAGTTTCTCATCTCTCTGTCCAAGCTTCTCATTACATTACAGCTTTTCAGCATCCACATTCTTCAGCACAAAGTGCACTTTTCTAATGGGCGGAGGGTGAATGCTGCATTCCCCCATGCACTTCATGAATTACAGGGAAAAAATGGAGTCTGATATATCAAAAATATATCTTCACCATAGCCTTGCAAAGAGAATTTCAGCCCAAGACCAAGGCATCTTCTCAATCCCCTCCAAATTAGAATTTGACTCCTTCTTTACTGACTTCAGTGTCCTGTGTTCTTTTTCCTCATGTGTCTTCACCCTTTCCTCTCCCTTCCTGATTTGGGAGAGAATTGGTGTTCATAGGTTCACCTGTTCTCAGTCTTTACCAATCGAAGCAGTTTTTACAGAGTTCTGCAGCACTGAAAGGTTGCTCTCATCCAGGCTGTGCATTGTGGGGATCACACGCCGTGCCTCTCGCTGCTGCTCACGGGTCTCTGCAGACACCGTGTGAGCCGTGCCGGCTGCTGGTTCCCCTCAGCGCTTTTCCTCATGCAGAGCACCGGAAACAAGAAAAGCTGCTGCCTTTTTTGTCCTTCTCTCCTCAGCATGGCTGGCTCAAAGTGGCTAAACAAACAAAGTTCATTGTGAGCCATGCTGAGGCAGCAAGCACCTGTGCTGTTGTCCTGGTTCTGCTGATTTTCCGGCCCCACAGTCTCAGCCTCGTGGCTGCTCCTAGACCCAGCCTGGCAGTGGCCACCTCTTGGCCCTGGTGTCTCCTGTCCTCAGGGCTGCTCCCAGCACCAACAGAGCCCCTGGTCAGCAAGGCCCAGCGGTGCTGCTGAAAAAAGGAGTGGAGGGCTCCACTGGGAAAGGGCCCAGCCCCACTGGGAAGGGGTCCCAGCGGCCTGGCAGGACGGGGCCCAGTGGACTCCCTGGTGAGGGGCTCGGCAGCCTGCTCACCACCCCTCAGGGGAGAAAATCTCAGCTGGGCTGCATGGGGCACGCCTGGTCTGGCCATACAGGTCCAGTCCGACTGGCACCCAGTGACATCTTCAAACACGGAAGCCAAGAGGGAGATTTCCAGGGCTTGCCTGTGTTTAAAAAATGTGAATCTCATTGAGGCGGACACAGTTTCTAAATTATTCAATAGCGTGTCAATTCCCAGAGCTAGCCAGCTATTGGTTTTTGCTAAGCACAGAGGAAGCTCTTAGCAGCCCCTCCCAAAACATCTCCATAGGTGGCTTCTTCCCTTTCACCAAATGTCAATAAATGCAAAATCAGCACAACAGTAAAAGGAAAAGAAATATCGGATGTTGGGTTATTGTCAGACAACCAGATTTATTTCCACTTGGTGTGAAAAGACTCTTGTATGAAGCACAAATATAAGAGTCCATCCAAAGCAAGATGTAAAAACAATTTCCATTGAAAGTTAAGACATGGTAATAAAGATTTTAAAACTCACCTGTTAATGCCCTGAGGAAATGTGTATCCACAAAATAATTCCATAGACCTTCATCTAAGCATTTACCAAGATGCTCGACCCAAATCCCTAGCTCCTGCAAAGTTGTGCTGTTTAACAGAATGGCCTGCCAAATTTCTGGTTTCTGTTAATTAACCAGAAAATACAGCAGGTCTAGTCAAAGAAGTTATGGGATAGGATATGTTTTCATTTAAACTTATCAGTTCAATGGTGATTTTAACTGTAGATATTTTCTATATGGCTGGCAATATCAATCTGTTATTTTACTTTTCATACAGAAACTGAATAAATGAAAAGAATATTTACAGTAACAAAGGAAGTTGAAATAAGTGAAAAACATGTTTTATCTATTACTCTACTTGTTTAATGAGTTAGATAAACTAAAGGTTTGGCAATCATTATAAAATATTCTGATTCCAGAACTTTACAAAATATGAACTTCAGTCAGCAAATTTTCTGTCTTGCCTGATATGGTAGTACCTTGTTATGAATTTGGCCATATTTTCAAAATAACATATAAAAAATACAACTGTGCTGGTGATACACAGCTTAACACATAAAAAAACCCCAACAAAACAACAAAAAAACCCCAAAAAACAACCAACCAAAAAAAAAAATCCAACCAAAAAAACAAAAAAAAAAAACCCATTAAATTTGAATCTGCTGACATTTATACTGTCATACAGAGACCAGGAATGATCAGGTAAGAGAGGAAAGTCTAAAAACTGTTCTCTTTTTGATGTTAAGTAATGCTTCCAAATTAGGTAAAAGCATTCCTGCCACTGAAGATGCAGTCTTTACTCTCTGATTACAGAGGCAGCACTTGGACCAGCTGTTTAGTGATTCTTCATTTCTTGAAATCCTCATATTTAATGTCTTTTCTGAGTGACAGTAGAATTTACCCGAGCTCCTTCCTTTCTTCCTTCTCTTACACAATATTTAAATATCAAAAGAGGAAGCTAATTTTAAAATTTTATCTAGTTACAAACTAGCATGCCAGGAGATATACATTTTAAAAAATGGCAGTATCTTTCAGAAACAACTACTACCATCAATGCTGCACATTGCACATTAAATTTTAAGCAAAACTTAGTACTAGGATTCATTAAAGTATCTTGTGCAGTATGAGGATGTGAGGTAGCCTTATGGCATTGTTATATGGTTCTGAGCCTCTTTCAAAGGAGGCTTTTTTCACAAAGGAAACATATAGGGAGATGGTCTATAAAATATGAGTACTCCCTGACTCACTTTTCCCTATTTGGGTAACTTACACCACTGAATTGTGTACACTTGCCTCACAATGATTTAAAAAAAAATTTCTCTCAATTGACAAGCTTTTTTGGATGGCAGCATTTAGAGAAATATATGACTAGAAATGCAAATATGCATATAAAAATACAATTACAAGTATTCGTAACAGTGTATATTTGGACCTTCAGTAGAGGAATTTCTTTAGCTTAAAATAAGAATTGCAGTTCTGCAGCTTTCTCCATAAGCCTTTTGTCTCTCAGTATAGTGTGGTATGGTTTTGCAGAATGGAAAAAACATTGTAGTAGGTCTGAATCTTGTTTGTCAGAGAACAATTTCAACTTAAGCTTCAATGCAGTACACTGAACTACTTTAAAGAATGAAGTCTACAGCTTGTGCTGGAGTAATCATCCAGAACAATGATATGTAGTAAGCTGACCAACTCTAGCCTTCCTAAGAAGAATGTGCATAGGAAATACTATGGCGAAAGCAGAGTCATCTGCTGAGTTCTGATTTCTTGTTTGTACATGAAAATTTGATGACCTGTGGCAGATCAAAGGCAGAGTAACCGAGACATCATGACAGGTAATAAAAAAAATTAGGAAAAGAATTATTCTCAAAGTATCTTTTCTCCTTTTGTCTTTAGTATTTTCATTTGATTTTCTTACACTAATTAAGGTTATGATCTGGGAACCTTTAAAAGTCAGGCATTGAAACAGATAAAGTAGAAGCTACAGACTTACTCCAAAGGAAAACTTTATCGCACTTATTAAAAAAATAAATTCTGTGTATTTAGTACACCATGCAAAGATATTCCAGCTTCTTCAAAATGGCTTTAACAGGTAACTCATATACATTTGAATGCTTAATCAAAATGTTTCCAAAGAGTTAAACAGATTTAGAGCAGTCTGTTTGATTACATTACAAATGCTATATGGACAAGAAACCATCAAAACTCTTCTTTCGTCTTCATCAAATGCAGTAGGGGATGGAAATAGTTTTTTACAATATATATTTTATCTTTATTATATTAATAATATTATATTAATTATATTATTATATCTTATTATATATTATTTATTAGTTTTATTTCATCTGTATTGCTAATTACTGTAACAAAGAAGTCCCTAACTCTCAACTCTGAACCCAACCTACACAGCAGGAAAATCATCTTTTTAAATCACATTGTCTCTTTTAGAATTGTTTTACTTATGAAGAATTTGAAATTAATATTATACCAAGTTTCTGAAAATGAACATATGCTGTGTGCCCTCATAAAATTGAACTGCACCTCTACATTGAAATTTTGAATTTAATTAATGTCAAGACATTAATTAATGTCAAGATATAAAGTCAATACATGGAGAGGAGCACTGTCAGCAACACTAACCTATAAACAGTTGGAGAAGCAGATCAGCTGTGAAATGTGTTTCCCTGTAAACTACAGCACCAGAGGTTCACTCGTATTGACAGTGCTGGAGCCTCAGGACCCCTGCCCCAAAGAGGCTCACCTGTGAGCTCAGACCAGGCTGTTTAAGGACATCACCCAGCTGAACTACAGAATCCCATGTGACAGAGACTGTCCAACCTCCTTTGGGCCTGGGCCCCACACAATTGTTCTGGGTCCTGGGCCATCCTGAGCTTCTGGTATTACATTTTGTGCTGCTGGCTCTCACACTCCCACCACACACTGCTGTGAAGAGCACAGCTGTACCTACTTCACCCCTCCCAGTGGTGTTGAGGATGCCGCTGTATGCCGCCGCAGCCATCCCTTCTCTCAGCTGAACCAGCACCAATGCCACAGCCTCTCTTCACTGGTAAAAGACTCCAGCCTCACTGGCCTCCCCTCAACTCCTGCCTGTAATTTTCTCTGTATTTTTAAAGTATCAGGGTGACCAGAGCTGTAACCTCTAAGCCAGATGTGGTCTAACAAGCCATGCACACAGCAGGAGTAATTCGTGCCTCGATCTCTGACTGTCATAGTTCACACAGTCACAGAATATTGTTGCCTTTCTTTGAGGAAATCCTAGGTGTTGCTCGGTTATATGAGGCATAAGCTGGTTTCCTTAAATAGCTATACACCCAAGTGTCTTACAAATTACTACTGAAATATTAGCACAAACACCCTGTTTCTTAAATATACAGTGAGTTAAAATTTCTGTTTGCTTAGAAACATTCTGTTCTAACATAAAATTTACATTCAGCAAGTTGGCTATGACTTACAACAAAGAAATCATTAAAAATAATACTTTCAAGAAGTTGTGTTTTCTTTTGGCAATACATCTGAAAATAACTAGCTGAACTGTCAAATTCTTTTTTTTTTCTAGACACCATTAAAGAAATCTATTCTTTCAACCACTTCTTCAAGACTTTATCTTAAATAGTGTGCCTCAAGAGGTATTAAAAACAATGACAACAGGACATAATGTAGGTCTGGTTAGCATGTTTCATTACCTCACAGCTTAATACTTATGTAGGCTACAAGTGCCATAGATATTTGGACTAAACTAATGGTCTTCATTTAAATGGGGTTCTGTTTTTTACCTTTTTGGGATTATTGTGAGTTTGGCTTTTTGTCTGTTTGGTTTTGTTTGTTTTGGTTTCTTTTGTCCTCAGAGCCATTTATTTTTATTTTTAAAAAAGAAATAATTTATTTCTTTATTAGAGAAAGAGGCAGCAATGTTAGATGTTTGCCATCAAAACTGTTCTGTCATAATGTTATACAGTATATGAAACTGTCTTTGTACAGATATCTGTTAAGGACATAAAACAGTCCCTTTATGGGAACCAGAAAGACATATAACTTAGTACATCTCTTCTGTCAATGGCCAAGATCAGATACAGAGATGAGGTAATAGGACAAATATATCATGAACCTTCTTCAATTTATTATTTCCAGCACTGAGGCTTAAAGATCCAGGACTTGTTATATTTGTGTACTCCCAGAACACAAATGTGGAACTATTCCATGCTCTGTTATTTTCTGTAGTTTCTATTACAGCTTTATAATCCTGTATCTGGAAATTCCATAAGTATCTGGAATTGCTAAAAGTCGGAGAAAGCTCAAATACAAATGACTGAGAATACACTTTGCAAACTTAGTAACTCATAGAAGATGAGTTAAAACCCTTTATAGAAGAAGTGTTTACTGACCCTCTCAGTTAAGAACATGCTTGCCCTGACATAAATAAATGTACATGGAAGGAGAATGGACAGAATTTATTAAAAAAAAGCCAAAAAAAAAAAAAAAAAGCCTAAGTGGCACTAAAATAAATGAAAAAAGAAATCATGTGTTTCTGATGCCATTTCCAAAGGATGGTTTTCTAGTTCCCATTTTGTTTTACAAATGCATGCTTATATTGCCAAATTTCATGGAAATGAGCAGCACAGCCATTTAAAAGACATCAAATAAACATTCTTTTTATTACAGTGAAATGCAAATATCAAGTCTTAACAAGTAAATCTAGGGTCTGTAATTTTAAAACAGCAATAACAATAACCTCAGGCTATGTTTTTATTTTGTGGTTGACTTTATGAGAAGCAACTGTTATTTTTGTGTGGCACTTCAATGAGTCAGAGGCAAGCTCATTCCAGTTAAAACAGTGGCACTCTGGCAGTACTTATGATGGAAAGTCAATGATTATTGGTCAATCCAATCATACTGTCCATCACACTGCTGGTGGTAAGGTTTTAACCTATTTCAAATTTAAATGTCAGTGTTTACAGAAACATTTCTCAGCAAGATTAAACCTAAGAAAGACTATGAGTGAACCCTGTAATAAAACTCTGTAAGTAGAAAAGCTCTAACAAAGCCCAGGTAATTATACTGGAAGTTTCTTAATAGACAGTTAAAATATATTAATGAATGCTTTTCCTATCTATGACTGCCCTTTCACAGTCATGCAAAAATACACCTTCATTACAGCAGAAAGGAGTTTTAAAGACCTAGCCTCCATACCAGTCTTGAATAAGCAAAGGAGACATAAAACCAAAGAAATTCTGTCCCTGAGATAGATAAGACATCTTTGTCTTTCTAGATGGAAAATATTTATTAATTTTATTTCATCAAATACAGGAAATCAATATAAGCAAGAAAGACATATTCAAATTTGATTGTCATTTCCAGCTGGAACTAAACTGATGTAATAAAATAAATCTGATATAAGTTTGCAAGCTGTCTAAATTTCAGAATAACTGATCACCTTAGAACAACAAAACCAACCATGAATTAGTTTGCATTTGGGACTCATAATGGAAAACAACGTGCAAATTTGTTTAGAATATTCTTTAGAACAGGTAGCATATAGATCCTTTGAATTAGTAGCCAAGGAAGGGTAAAATATTCAGATCTGTGTTTAATACTGCGCAGAATTCAAACACCTTTACATCTCAGTCTTTTCCTTGAAAATTCTGATAAGATATGATAAGATCATCCTGCTAGATTCAGAAAGCCAACAGAATCCAAATCATGAGTCCAACAAGATCTACTGCTGTTACTGTAGTTAGAGACAATCTTATTGGGAATTGAAAGGAACATGAATTAGGGAAGACATATTCCTAAACCAAGACATACTTCTTTAGCAGAAACTTTTTTCTCTACTAGATAAAAATTCTTTTTCAAACATCCACCTAGTGTCATTTGAGAACAGGAAAACTACAGAAGCACCTGGGGAGATCTTACTTCCACATCTGGGAAAAAATATGCACCTAATAAATTTTTATATTGTAATGCAGCTGATGTTAATAGTGAGCAATTTATTGCAAGTTTTTTGCAAATCAATTCCATCAGCAGCAAAAATGGGGAAATCAGAGCAAGCGCTCTTAAGCACTTACTTAAGTTTGTTATCCATGCCTATGTTATATGTTTTATGTTATAAAAGTGTATGCAAGTATGGAGAGGTTTTCCCTAACAAGGGAAAGACTAGCTAGACTAACTAGATCTGCCACTGAGTAACGCTCCTTATATTGGCCGTTACTGGAATAAAAGGATTTAAATACAGCAACTGCCTATTTAAAAAACATCATGGTATTGTGTGTCTATTGTGCTTCAAATATGGTTCAGCTGATAAGGTTCTCCCACGTCCTTGCCAGAAACAATTTATGTACAAAAACTGAGCATAAAGAAGTATGGTAACAGGCATCCCAACCTGAATTCATAGACCATATGGTATTTTTAAAGAAGAGAAATAAATTAGGTATTTTTTCACTAGACTTCTCCATGCTCATTTGCCTTAGAAATTGTATTTTATTTATTTTGTAGGAACTTCAATTTTTTTCTACCTGGAGAATGTGATTTTTTAACTTTAATATTTATTTCTTGAGTAATAAACAAATTTATGTAACAACACTTTTTTAAGATGAAATGAACTTTCTGTATGCTATTTTTGACTTCAAATAACTTAAATTCTCTTCACTGATATCCACTCCTGGATTCTTCCACTGTCAGGATTCTTCCCATCTCCTACAAGACCAACAACTTCAAAAAATTTCAGAAGTATCTGAAATTTATTTTTTCAAGGAGCAGTGGATTTCATGGACTCCAAATCACTCCAGATCTCCATTACCATCCCAGATAAATCCAAGAAGAATGCTCTTTCCCTTATCCCCTCTGTTACTCATAGCTAATTAGTTACCTTTAATTACCTTTAGTTCAACAAAACTTCGCATTTGAGAGACTGCTTTTATTTTTCTCACTCTTACTCTACTGCTTTCCTAGAGTATTTTATTTTATTATAGTTATATAGTTGTCACAAAACAGTCTTCAACTTTTTCTGCATTTCACTATCATCTCAGTTAATTTAAAACATAAACAGAAAGAAATAAGCCCACCACCTTAAGTGCTTTAGGAAACACATAAAACTGGTAAGACACTTTTCAACAGAAAAAAATGCCTCTTTAAAATACAGATTTCCCCTTCTGCCCACCATTTTCACTGCTTCATTGTCCCTTCACCAGTAACCTTGGCTGAAAAAGAACTCTTTAATCTCCTTTATTCAGCAGGCTAATTTCACAGTGCACAACAATACAAAGAGCATTTTGAACACACAGAGAAAAGATATATGCAAAATTTGGTTATCTCTTTTAATATGTAAAATATGTCTACCTACTTACTATCTACCTACTCACATGCTTAATACTTTGGCAGTTTATTTTAAAATTTAAAAAAAAAATAAATATAATGATACAAAGGCCGTTTTTAAATGACTGTATAACAGTGTCTCAGAATAGGTAACATAACATGAAAGGATTGCAAAAACCACTACAGAATTCCTCTACAATATGCAAACAACAGAAAAGCAAATATTTTTTGTTAATATATGTATAATATTGAATGTTCATGCTTTCTTAAGACAAATGGAATAAAAATTGCTTTCAGTGCTTTCTGGAAGGCTCTTTTGCATCAGGACTGATGCAATTTCCAAGTGTAAGCAGCTTTTTGGGATCCAAAGAAACCTAACAGATCAAGAAATGAGAGGGCCACTTGTGAATCAAACTGTTGTAAATTCTAGGGGTAAAAAAGTAAGTTGTCACATAACATGAGAAATGGTGTTGTTCTGTTGGGAAGCAAGACACGGCTAGGACCCATGTAAATGACACTAGAATCCCAGTTCTTCCCGTTCAAGTCACTGACCCCTGATCTAACAATGCATCTTTTCTCCAGTTCTAAAGTTAAGTTGCAACCTTTCCAGTATTAATTATAAAGAACAAAACTGGTATGTCTGGGCTAGAAATGCTTTGTGAAATCTAGGGGAGGTAACCGAAGGAAGGCAGCACCGCAGCAGCTTTCTCTTTTAATTCCTTGGCTAGCAAAAGGCACATGAAGTATCCTGCTAATAATCCTGACAGCAGAAAACATTCTCCATCAGGTGATGACGATGAAAATAAAAAATTGATTTGATCCCTTGTCTGAAAGAAAGCAAGTGTGTATGTTGCAGTCAAAGTCCTTTGCAGGCCTGCCTTAGAAAAATTAATCTTAGTTTTCTTGCCAGTCTATCAGTAATAAAAGCTGAAAAAAACAGACCTTCAATCCTTGCTTTAATAAATACTGGAAAAGAATAAAAGGAGCTTTTCACCACTGGACAGATGGATGTGGACAGAAGAAAATGGATGTGGACAGAAATGTGGACAGAAGACTTATGATAACGTCACCCTCTCACAGAAGGATGCTGGTGTTTACTGCACTACCTTCATAGCCTGTCCAAAGGGAGCGCTATTATTATGCAGTACAAGAGAACTAGCCACTTCTAAAGGAAAACTGAAGTATTTTCCAGGAGAAAGTAAATCATACAGAGGTAAGAACAGTCAGGAATAATTATCTGCCTGTGAAATAATAACCATGTACATTACTGTTTTCAGTAATTTTATCTTTTCCTCTATATTTTAAAAATTTAGAAATGTTGAAGTTATACAAATTTTGAATTTCTATTTTTTTTCACCTAATTAAAATACTCTTAGACTATAGAATTTTCTTATGGTAAGGAGCCTTGAACTACAACTGTAATTACTGAAGTGTAATCAGCAGATCCTTTTGAATACGTGAAGTATCAAAAGTCCAGGGTAAAAGTGAGACTATATAAACTTTGACCAATATTTGGTAAGGGCAAAAAATAACATTATCTGTGCCTTTAGCGGAGAACATCCAGCTTCCTGCTCCATATATAAGATTTTTTCCTAGTAATAACATGGGTCTAGATATATAAAATTAAATCAATTATCAACTTCCTGTAACACAAAATTAAAAAGTGATCACTCAAAACATTATCTAAGCTTTGTACCATTTTAGTTGACTCTGAATTCCACTATTAGTGCCACCTACTGCTCAAATGCTGGATTTGATGACTATATCCAAAACGTCTGTGGTATGTGCATCAGTTTCCATAGTTCCTAATAGATTTAGTACACCACTTTCTTTAATGAAATATGACCATTTCTTCCACTTATTTTGAGGAGATGGTAAATCATGAGAGTAATCAATATGCTTGAGATAATTACAAAAATGTGTGGGAAAAAGATTTCGTTAAAAAGAAAGAAAAATTTACCATAATCCAAAATAATAATATATATCTTTTAAATGCTGTGCTGGTGGTATTTCAAAATATGAGCACTAGCATTTGATGACAGGTCTATCATCATTATTTAAGATTTGATCAATATATTTTTGAAATATATAAGTATTTGTTAATGAAGTGAAAAAACACCAGAAAACAGAAGTCCTAAAAGATAAAACCTTCAAAATCCTTAATTATTAATTATTAGAACAGTCAATTTATTTTTAAACTTAGCTTATTATTTCAAATATTTATATTTACATTTTCTGAGCACCGGGAAGTAACTACACTACTGAGAAAATATATGTGTATTTCCCTCTGTGAGGGCTTGGCATTTAAGAAAAGGAAAAAAACCCACAAACTTCCTTTATTCCTTTCAAGTTTAAGCCTGTTTTTCCCTTCTCCTAATCCATCTCTCACAGCAAGAAATAAGTAAGTTTTCTGGTGATTTAGTGCTTTAAAACCACCACGCCCTCCTAGAAGCAGAAGTAAATTAAATGTAATGAATTCAGAGCTACTGAAAACAATTTATTTGTGGATTCTTGGCTAAACTCTTCTTCCTGCTTCCAGCTCACCTTAAAGAAAAACAGACCAATCATGATGACTTATCTGCAAAGAATTAGATATACGTTTCAGACATCAGTGTATAATACAGCCTATCTTAGTATCTGAAGATGAAAGCAAACCTTCAGTATATTAATGTATACTGAGTATATTAATGTATTATAATTAATAATATATTGGAGAAGACAGACTCAGAACCCCACAAGGTACTCAGGCAAGAGTGTGTTGAAAATGAAGGCGGAAGAAGGTACATTTATTTCATGTACAGAATCACAGAATCAACTACGTTGGAAAAGACCTCTGAGATCAAGTCCAAACTATGACTGAACACCACCATGTCAACTAGACAACAGCGCCAAGTCCCACATCCAGTCCTTCCTCCAGGAATGGTGGCCTTCCTGGGAAGCCCATTCTAAGATCTAATCACTCTTTCTGTGAAGAAATTCTTTCCCATGTCCATCCTTAACCTCTCTAGGTACAGCTTAAGACTCTGTTCTCTTGTCGTATTGCTGATTGCCTCAGAGATGAGGCCAACCCTCAGCTGGCTACACAATCCTTTCAGGGAGTGAATAGGACCCCCCTGAGCCTTCTCTTCCCACAGGTCCTTTTCTGCCAGGGCAGTTCTTCAGTCACTCTGCCCCAAGTCTGTAATGCTGCCTGGGGTTGTTGTGGCCAAAGTGTAGGACTCAGCACTTGGTCTTGTTGAACCTCATACCATTTTCTCTGTCCATCTGTCTAGCTATTTGGATGACTGGTTGAAGGATCAGCAGCACAGATATGGAGTTCCTCAATCCTTCTGGTAACAAGGACTTCTGGCAGAAGTAACACTGGCCCATTACAGGATGTTTGTGGTCCCCTCACAAACACAGATATGGATAAATCCAAGGTGTTTAATGCACTTTTTGCCTTCATCTTTAACACTTCCTAAACAGGAAGATTATGATTCCAAGAATGATAAAATCCCTATTGACTCTGAACTTGTTGATACCTTCTGCTTGAGCTGGATCCCTATAAATGTATGGGGCCTGATGGGATTAATCCAAGAGTCAAAGACTTAGCTGATGTCATCACAAAGCCTTTCTTAGTGATTTTTGAGTACTCTTGGGATTTTGGAGAGGTCCCAGTTGACTGGAAACTGGTGAATGTTGTCTTGATTTTCAGTGTAAGGATGCTCTCATACAGAAAGAAACCACAGACCTGTCAAACTCACTTCAGTGTCCAGTATTCTGGGAGGTATTGAAAAACACCTGGAGGACAACAAAGTCATCAGTCACAGCCAGCATGGCTTCATGAGGGGAAGTCCCACTTGTCTAATCTTATCTGCTATGACAGGCTAACCCACCTAGTTCATCTATGAAAAGCCAGTTGATGTAATCTCTGAACTTCAGCAAAGCTTTTGATACCATCTCTCACAGGACCCTTCTGGACAAAATGTGAACACATCATGTGATGGGCAAATGGCTCATGGGTCAGGCACATGGGGTGACACCAGAGTGGGGACCTATCACTAGTGGGGTTCTACCAGGCTCCATACTTGGCCCAGCTCTTCAACATTTTCATAAATTACTTGGATTTGATGCCTTTTTCAACCTAGAAATGAAACAACACACTTTCGCGATATTAGTATAGGAATTAATATAAAAGTGGATCTTTATTAAAGGCCTCCAGGGGCAGTTATGGAAAAATGTCCACAAAAGCCCACTGCCCACAGGGGTGTGTACAGTTTTATAAGTTTGATAAATTAGCTTACTTGACAAAAAAAACATCAATTAGGAGCAGAAGTGGTAATGCAATTCCCACCCAGTCTAAGCCCCTTCTAAGTTCTCCCCCTTTCATGAACCTTGTTCATGAAAATATGTCTGAAGAGCTGTGTTTTGGCCTTGGTTTCTAAGAGAGCCAAGATAGGAGTGGGGCTTTGGAACATGTTTTGTCTGTCTGCCTAGGAAAATGTTGAAGTTAGGCTACAATAAGAAGTTACAAAGCTACAGATATATGTGTAAAGAATAAAGAGATTATATAAAAGAAAAAAGATAAAAACCAAAACAGCATCCGATGCAGGACTGGAAGGAATACTAAGTTTGCCAACACCACTAAATTGAGAGCAGCTGTCAACTCCCTTGAGGGCAGAGAGACCCTGCAGAAAGATCTCTACAAATGAGAGATATGAGCAGTCACCAACCATGTGAAGTTAAAAAAGGGGAAGTTACAGATTCTGCATGTGGGACAGGACAACCCTAAATGTACAGACAGACTGGGGAATGAGAGGCTGGAGAGCAGCATTGTGGAAAGGGAGGTGGATATCCCAATCAATAGAAAGTTGAACATGAGCTAGCAGCCAGGAGGGACAACTCTGTCCTGGGGGCATCAGGCACAACATTACCAGCCAGGCAAGAGAGGGGATTGTCCTGCTCTGCTCTGAGCTGGGGCAGCCTCACCTCCAGTGCTGGGGGCAGTTCTGAGCAACATAATCCAAGAAAATTTTAAAGCTATTACAGTCTCCAAAGGTGGACCACAAGGATGGTAAATGGTCTAGAGAGAAAGCCTTATAAGGGTGACTGAGTTCTCAGTGCTGAGACCTCACTGCAGGCTGCAACTTCCTCATGAGGGGAGGAGGAGGGGCAGGCACTGATCTCTGTGAGGAGTGACAGAACCAGCAGGAATGGCCCCAAGCTGAGTCAGAGGAACTTCAGACTGGATATCAGGAATTTTCACCCAGATGATGGTTTGGCACTGGAACAGGCTCCCCAGTGAAGTGGTTGCAGCACCAAGCCTGACAGAATTTAAAAATGTGCCCTCAGGTACACAGTGTAACTCTTGAGGCTGTCCATTGCAGGGCTGAAGTCCGACTGTGTGATCCTGATGGGTTCCTTTCAACTCAGCATATTCTCCGATTCCATGAATATATGACACTTATGATAAATACCTGAAATATCATCTTGCTTGACTCATTAATAAGAAAGAAACTGCAATACACACCACATACAGAGCTTCCTACCCCTTCACATGTACAGTTTCAAATGTACATACCATTTATTTTAAAATTAACTGATTTTTTTAATATCATCTATCATGAGTTATCAGCCAGTATTAATGCCAAAACCATGTAGATTCTGGAACTCCAAAGATTCGGGAGGATTTTACTGGAACCAAATGGTACATTCAGAAAGCTGCATTCATGTGAAAATGAGGCCATATTTAGGAATTTTAACTGACACAATTCTTTAAGTTTAGACAACTCATTAAACAACAAATACCACCCCTCCCTTCACTCTTCTGTTTCAGGACTCAAGCAAAAAACAAACCAACAGTTTTCTGATATATGTAAGTATCCTTAGAAATAAGAAGCATTCAGTACCATCACAGGAACTACTAGTAAGATTAAATTTCAATTTGCAAATCTGAAAAATGTTAATGAAATGGTAAGTTTTTCTGCTTGCATTTTGTGGTTTTGACACTTTGCAACTAATGACCAAACTCAAGTTCTGACTAATCTGAAGTCCAGCAAAGAAGACTTTTTTCCACTGGCTTGAACATCTTCTCAATTCAAACCTCTCTCTGCTATATGTAACACAGGACAACAAAAAATGATTGCTTTTGGGCTTACTAATGGCTTTCCTGCGCTTGGCTACACCTTCTTGCCATAAATCAAGTTCCAAGTGACAGTAGCTTTTTGCAAAAAAAACCCCAAAAAAACCAAACAAAAACCTGGCAACTTTTCAGCCTCTCAATTCACTTTCTTTGAAAGTCATTTTGCTGCAGGTATAATGAAGAGGGTTTCCCAGATAGCCTACTTTCTTATCTGTACAGCCAAAACCCAAATAAATCTCTGTGTGAACATTACGATAGAGGTTGTCTATACAGATTTGTTTATCTTAGCAGCTAGGCTGATAATGCCATTTAAGATGATATACGTTATGAAAATAAATTACAGGCCTAGTGAAAACATGGCAGTGCAACAGGTGAAACAATGGAATATATGGGAGTTAAGATGAGCTTCTGAGCTTGATACTAAGCTAGGCATGCTGAATTTCATGTTATTTAACAAATGTACTTTTTAACCGGCATTCATAGTAGTGATCATAAAAAATGGATTTCTTTACAAGAATATTCACTGCAATGAAGAAAAGTACTAAGTCAAGTTAGACAGGATACAAAAATATGGCTACAATGTTCCAAAACAATTTCGTTTGAAAGGCTGGGAATATAAATGAACATATAAAGAACAAGATGATTTTATGTTCAGAATAAATCGTGCTGATTCAAAATCAAGGGATTTGTAAAGCTAAATTTTTTAGCATTCTTTTTTAAATAATCTTTGTTCTAATTAATGTCAAATAAAGAATATTTATTATAATTTAATATTACGTAATAAATAATATGTAAATATTATAATTAAGAATAGAATAGAATATTTCATTTGGAAGTGATCTCCAATGATGCAACTGCCCAACCACTTCAGGGCTGACTGAAAGCTACAACAAGTATTAATGGCATTATTCAAATGCCTTATAAACACTGACAGGCTTCGAGCACCTCCCTAGGAAGTCTGTTCAACTGTCCTGTTAAATAAATACTTTCTGAGGTTCAGATTCAGACTGCATCTCCCTTGATGCCCAATAGAACTGCTCCCATGTATCTTATCACTAGATATTAGAGATGTATCAGCCTCTTCATCTTGCTTGAGAAGCTGCAGAGACCAGTAAGGTCTTAGCCTCTTTTTCTTTAAACTACAGCAGCCCAAAGTCCTTAGCTGCTCCTCAGAGGACATGGCTTCAAGTCGTTTTCCCAGCTTTGCTGCCCTCCTCTGAATGTGTTCAAGGATCTTCATATCTTTTATAAATTGTGGGGCCCAGCACTGCATCCAGCATTCAGGGTGAGGCCACACTAATGCTGAGTACAGTGGGACAATCACCTCGTTGGACTGGCTGGTGGTGCTGTGTCTGATGTATCCCAGGATGCAGTCTGCCCTCCTGGCTGGCAGGGTTGCCTCAATATTGAGCTTAACATCAACCATCAGCCACAGATCCCTGAAAAGCTGCTATTCAGTCACTCCTCCCCCTATGTGATCTTGTGCTCTAGGTGAAGAATCTGGCATTTGAACTTAAATTTTGTCTCATTAATCTTTGTCTAGTGTTAAAGTCCATCTAGAAAAGTCTGCAAGGTCACTCTGCAAGAGTCAACAGCACTTCCCAGTTTTGTATCATCAGCAAACCTGCATTCTCCTATATGCAGATAATGAGAAAATATTTTGAACAGGACTGACCCTAAAACTGATCCATGAGGAACACCCCTGGTAAGCGGCTGCCAGTCAGATATAGCCCCATTCATCACAATCCTTCCAGCTCTGAACTGACATTCTTCCAAGGTTTTCACCCACAGCATTGTGAAGCCTCTCAGCCCACAACTGGACAACATTTTCCAGAAGGGTACTGTGAGGGATAGCCTTACTAAAATCCAGAAAAGCCCCATCCACCACCTTTCCTTTATCCACATGGAGGATATCATAAATGGATATTGAATTAGGCAAACAGGGCCTGTGCGAACCAAGGTTGACCGCATTGTTGCAGAATGCAGTCTGCCATTCAGAAGTATCCAGAAACTGAAATCTTCTCCAGAAACTGAAGTTAGAACTATTACATTTGTAGTTCCTGGGTCTTCCTGCACACCTTTCATGTAAACTGAATATAATATTGGCTAGTTTCCAGTCAGCAGGGACCTTCCCACACTCCTAAGACCTTTGGTATATGATGCAAAGGGGTCATGCAGTAACGATAATAAAAATAATTCTGGTAATCACAGTAGTTCTCATATTCATTGTTAATATACCCTGAAATACATAAATGTTACGAAAGACCAGTGTCACAAGCCAAGATTTAGGTGCACTGAATGTCCTAATGAAACACCTGGCTCTAATCAGAGCTTTTTGACTGTATTTGACTTTAAACTTTACTGAAGTGTTTCCACTTCAAGTCGCAAAATTACCTCATTATTCTGTTTTGCCGTTGTCATATTAAGCATGCACTGACATTGTAGGTCACAAGATGCATTCAACATACAGAAAATTGCTAAATGCTAGTATTGCTATCTAACATCTTATCTCACAGTAGACTCTTTGTAACAGTAAATCATTTTAATAGAATAGTTTAAATCACTATGGACCTAAGACACAATTTTGCATATTTTATTCATTTGTAAGTGAAGAAATTTCATTTGCTACTAGTAGCAAGATGCTACTTACTGCATCTTGCTATGAAATTAAATAGAACATTAGTAAGCCAGGTGCAGAACTTTACATCAGTTAAAAGCAAGCACTGAAAATACTTGACATTATATATATATTATACCAGGATTTTATATCCTAAGCCTTAGAGTATTCATAAGTCTCTCCTCCCAGTAGAGCCTCTTAAATCACAGTTCTTTCAGCCTCCTGCCACACTAATGCAACAAAACCTCCTTTCCTTTGTGGAATCAACTGAAAGTCACTGCTTCAAAACTATTTCATTTCTAGTCCTAATAACCAGAGTATTTTTGTTTTGTCAAGGTCTATTGAATTTCATCTTCCTTTTGATTTCTGTATGTTTGCCAAAAATATTTTGAATATTTTAGTATGTGTTCGTCATTTTAGTTTTTGCTTCCTATGTCAAATCCTTGAAAACATAGGAATTACAGTAATAAATACTATTTTATGACCTATTGCCAGGCTAAGCAAGCTGAAGTATTACATAAGCTTTCTCTAATTTCTAAATTACTTTCTCAGATCTATGTGAAAAAGCATTCTTAATGGACTTTTTCTGTATTTGAAGATTAGCACTTACTGCATTTAAATGTATTTAATCTTACTGTCACCTCAGTACCCTAGTGTCAAATGCATCCTACATTTCAGCAAACATTTCTGTCACCATAATGGTACACTTGATAAGACATGACTGTTTACAGAAATGGCTAGCCTGGAAAAATGAAGACAAGCCCACTAGACGAATATATGCCTTTTTCTAGTATTTGTCTGGATTGTCTTATGGTATATTAGACATCTCATATGATGATTGGCTGTGATAACAATTAAATTGAAACAGCTAATACCACTGGGCTCCTTACAGATATGATGACACTGTCAGGGGTTGAGCAACTAATCACCATATCATCTCCTTACACATTAAATCCCTAGAATTACATTGCTTTTTAAAATCAGTATGAAATAATGACATGAAAAAACCTTAGAATTCTTTAGTCGATTTTACATTCGTGTTGTGCAACTTTAACAATTACGCTGCTAATTAATATCACAAGAGTTTGTTAACATACTTACAGATACATTTGCACATATAGATATATACAACGCATCAAGAACTGAGACCACGGATTATAGAAAAAACAGGAAACATGGTATTTGATTAACTGCATTTGATTTCATTATTCCATTGGCTTCACTTGAGACAGCAGGTTTAGGCCACTGAGCAATGAAACCTGCACAATCTCAACACCTGATATTGGGCCAACAGCACTTTACACAAGGCCAAAGGCCTTAAATCCATGCATAATGACTAAACCCAGGAAAAGTGCCTGTATTCTAAGAACTCTTGGTGTAGAAAAAATATTTTGCACTTTTAACTAATTAAAAAATACAAATGACCCATCATTTTGTAAGCAGATAAAAAGAACCACAATGCAAATTTGAATGACAATTTTATTTAAATTAAACTATATTATATCCAGGAAGAAAACAGAAAAATGAAATTTTATATGTATAAAAAATAGATACATAGCACTACAAAATTATAGCACAGAAGTATATCCTTCCCCCCTCCCTGCTCTACTTGTTCAGAACAGCTAGAAGTTTTATACATAGTAATGCTCCACCATTTCTTGTACAGATAATTTTTAATATCATATCCGTATGCTGCTTCTATCTGGCTGTTTAAAGAACCAGACCAAAATGATTCCTTACTGTATGTTGCAGGTCATGGCTGTTATGTTAGGATATTTCATGTTTTAGTTCTGATCTTACATCACTTGATACTGATTCTGCTGGTATGAGAAATATTACTGCTCCCACTACTATTTCCTTTTCCATTGCTCTTACTGTCATTTGTTTCTGACAGATTTCTGATGATGTAAGGATGACCATCTGTGAAATAGGATTAAATCATCATAGGTATCAATAAGCGGAAGAAAATTGAAACAAATACATTTTAAAATTTATCTGCTCAATGGCTTAATTTGAATTTTACAAGCAGCCAGCATATACTCACTGTGACTACAAAAAATGTCTATAATTCTATATGCGGTCAATTAGATAGCAGAATGGGAATACCTAAATAAGGGTCATGCTAAAATTAGTCACTTCACTGCCTGAAAGTATTTAAAAAGTGTACATTCTTAGCCAAAATTCTCAGTGAAGAATTCTTTCAAGCTAAATAGAGCTGCTCTTCTTTTATCCAGCATTATTTCAGCTTCTCTTCTTAGATCATAACTGTAAGACATTTTTTAATGAACTAACATCCATAAGTTTATTTTCTTTCAGGGATATACACAATAAGTACAAATACAATATAGTTTAGCCATATCACTGATTTGAAGCCAATGTTTGTCTTTTAGGAACATCAGCTGTGAAAAGGTATGGCATAAATGATTTTCTACTACTACCAATATTTCATAAAACAAAATTAATCCTATGCACAAGTATGTGAAACTGAACTGAGTGACTTTACAGCATTTTATGTAAAATAGAAATTTGTCTGGATGAAATTCAGTGACATGAAATTCATTGACATGTGAAAATCATTGAGAACTAGAAGTAAGTAAAATGAAGTAAGTAAAATAGACATGATAGGTAGAAACTGTCAGGAGGAAAACTTTGTCCATTTATGTTAATCATGAAAATACAACTGAACAATCAATCATCTTAAAAGAGCATGTAGGATGACAAAGAGCTGAATTAAATTTCACAGGTAAAAAAATCTGTAGGGAAAAAGTTAGGACAGATTTCTCAAAAAATTCTGGTATCTAGGGATACCTTCTTGTGACATCTTTTGATATTCTTTATTTTCCTAACTAACTAATCTCTAAAAGTTCTGACTACAGGAATTTACAGTGATAATTAAGAAATCTGGGACTGCTGTTTCACTGGTTTTCTAAAGTAACATCTTTACTTTTTGCAAGAAGTTTTCTAATGTTATCCTATGGTGACTTTATGATGTTTGTATCCCCAGTTGTCTGTTCTGTTTACGCTGGATGTTAAGTTCTGCACTTTAAGGCTGGTTCTGAGAGCGAAGGGGGGAGCAGAAGCCGCAGTTTGTGTTCAGAAATGGCACTCACTGCCCCACATCCTTCTCTGGACTGTGCTGTCTGCAGCATGGACAGACAGAGGGACAGAGCTCTCCTTTGCTGTTAGTTTTCAGCTAGCTGAGGTGGGAAGTTCCCCAGACTGTGGCTTTTTTTCTAGATCTGTACAAACCTGCTCTGGACTGAAACCGCAGACAAACCCCGGGAGCTCAGGCCTGTGGCCCAGCGGGGCCTGGGCCTCGGCACTTCCAGAGGGACTGAAAGGGACTGAGAGAGCCGAGCTACACACCATGACAAGGACTTTGTAAATTTGACATCTCTTCAGAACAGTGAGAGGTTTTATTGTTTAACACTGTATTTTTTATGCTTGTGAATACTTTGCTTGCCAAAAAAGCTTTGTCAGCTTTTTTCCCACTTTTGGCCAAGGAAATTTTTTCCCAAACCAGCTGGGGGAGGGGCTCCTTGAATCTGCTTTCTAGAGGGACCCCTTTGGAAGTTTCCTCCCAAATTTGCCCTAAACCGGGACTAGCTTTAAATTCATGACTGCAGTACCTTATTTATAACATAATGGTGTGCAAGAGAAGGGAAGATCTATAAAATTCAAACTAATGAAAAAAAGGAGCCACAATATTCCCTGACTGAAAAAAAATGTATTTGATAATTTTTGCATATAGAAACATGAGTGGAAATATAAAAAGAAGTATTAACCATAGAAAACACTAGGTGAGGCACTTGCCAAAAACTTCTTAAAATATTTATAGAAGCTATTCAATAATTTTCATATATAGTAAATTATTACAAATGTAGTTTTTTGAAGAACTACACAAAAGACAACAGATACCTGTTAAGTCAGCATACTCAAGTGCATATACCTAAAAGCTGAATTCAATACCCTGCATCATGTATTTACACTGATAGACCCTTGTACTTTTACTGATGCAAAATTTGTAAGGTGCACTACTTTCTAAATCACCACCATGTACATGCTTGCAATTAACTGAACTTAACATACTTTACCTTTGAACTCAGCTAAGGAATATGAGACATGTATTTCATTTTCTTCTGTACCCTTTTCTGGCTACTAGATAAATGTCATCACCTCATCTTTATAAAGATCAGTAAGTTATTACTTATTTAAAACTGTACTGAGGGGAAGGTTAATATTTATTTGCCAAAAATATTTGCATAACCACAAAAAATATTTCAAAATAGTTTATAATATTACAGATAAATATTTCTAATTCTGTACTATTTCATAAGCCATTCCAAGAAATCTGCTTGCCATTTTGTAACTATCTGTAAGGGTTTTTTTAAGCTAAAGTTCTAATGGCTACCTGTCCTCTTGTTTCACTATTTCACAAAATCCTATTTTGTGATTTTCAAGCAGCTGTGTTTCGTTTCTTAATCCTCTCTGCACAGCTACTCAGAAGAGGCTTTACAACATAAACTGTAAAGTAGTATTTTCTCAGCAGGAACAGCAGTGTTCCTCTTCAAAAAGAGGCTTAATAAAAATAGGACTGTAATGAACATGCTAGCTGTGGTCACAAGGTGTTACACATAGCATGACTACTGAAAGTTAGGAAGGTTTGGGGAATGATACCCCTTTGGTTCTTCAAAAAAGCACGCAATATAAGATTGAGATAAATGTCTTTCCAGTGTATTAAGCTCATGCACAGGTATTTTCTTAGTTCCCTTCATTCCACTTTCAAAAGCCTGTCCAAGTAGCAAACACACAGCATTAATCACTGTGACTACACAGCAAACAGTTTCAGATAAACACTGGTGTACATCGTTTATGCAGGTCCAGCTGGAACACGGCAAATTTCTCCTACTGTGCAGCTAATATCCAGAATATGTACAGTTCTTCCTCCCATTTGTCTAGAAATGAGACATCCCACTCCACGTCTTCCAACACTATAGCTGTGCCACTCCATTTGTCTAATTTCTATGCCCTCTAAGATAGCTGTCCCAGATGACAGATTACTTCAAAATAGCTCCTTCTCATTTCAGTACTACCAGGTATATAGAAATGAACTTCTATTATCATTGAATCTATTGCTAGCAGCAGAAACAAAAACTCTAATACCTTTGATTTATCACCTCTGATTTGGAATTGTTTTGGGGTCTTTTTAGTTTCGTTGGTTGCTTTTGTCTAGTTTTGGTGTTGTTTTTTGTTTTAATGTGGAAATGTTGTGCACTTCTTAGAGTCTCACAAAAATCTCTATCAATAGATACTTCAATATCTGTGTGTATCAATGGATAAGAAAACACTGTACAGTAAATATTTCTTCCTTTTTTTTAAACTTCGTTTTATGCAGCAGTGAATGTTCGATATTGAAGTGATCAGTTTCTAATAATATGGAAAGGAATATCCACCCTAGGCATTTCCCACAGAATTTTTACTTCTTTCAGGCTTACATATTGCCTGTGGAACACTGATACCATCTATATGTCAATACTTTTGTAATGCAGAGTATCAACATAATCAACAAGAGAAAATTGTTGGTCAAGACAAAAAAACTGCCTTCTGCATTAATGTCCTGTTGGGACACAGGACATTTTGCTTTCCAGACAACAAGGAAACAACAAGGAAAGCAGAGCAAACAGGAGCAACATTAGAAAATACATAATGCGCTCTACATCCTTACTTAAAGCCTGCACACTTCTGTGCTTTACTCATATACCTTAGTTAGCAGTTGAAGCTAAGCCTTCTTGATGCCCTCAGGTCTTGACTAAACTTTATAAAGGAGTAACAATTAAAAAAAAAAATAAATTAAAAGTGAAAAGCAGGAGTCCTGAAAATTAACTGAATAGAAAGAATTGCTGCTGGTTTCTCTACTAGAAGGAAGCATCTATTTCCGCCTTCCTAAACAATTTATTGACTTCTATATGACACCAGAACCCTTCTTCTACAACTAGAGACAATGTTTGATACCCACCATTTTCAAGACCTAAAAACAGATTTAGGTGGCTTTAACGTGAAATGAATGGACAGTAAAAGGAAAGCTATTTCATCTCTAATGTCTGGGGAGTAGAGGAAAATCCTACACTTTATTGCTTTTTATTGATTATACATGGATCACAGAATAGGTAGGGTTGAAAGGGACCGCACTGGGATCATCCAACCTTCCTGCTCAAGCAGGTCACCCCAAAGTACACAGCACAGGATTGCATCCAGACAGCTCTTGAGTATCTCCAGTGAGGGAGACTCCACAGCCTCTCTGGGCAATCTACTGCAGTGCACAGTTACTACTATGCTAAAGTAATTCTTCACATTCAGACAGAACTTCTTGTGCACCAGCTTTTCTTCCTATTGCCTCTTGTCCTTTTGCTTGGCGCCACTGAGGAGAGTTTGTTCCATTCTCTTTGCACTTTTCCTTTCAGTTACTTATAGAAATTGATAAGGTCCCCTCTCAGTTGTCTCTTTTCCAGGTTAAACATGACCCTTTTCCTAAGCCTTTCAGTTACTTATAGACATTGATAAGGTCCCTTCTCAGTCGTCTCTTTTCCAGGCTAAACATGACCCTTTTCCTAAGCCCTCACAAAAGAGATGCTCAAGTCCCTGCATCATCTTTGTAGACCTTTACTGGACTTGCTCCAGGAGCTTCATGTCTCTCTTGTACTGAGGATCTCTGAACTGGACACAGAACTCCGGATGTGGCCTCACTAGGACGGAGTAGAGGGGGGATCACCTCCCTCGATCTGCTGGCAGTGCTCCTTCTAATGCCCCCCAGAAAACCATTGACATTCTTGGCTAGAATGGCATGTGTATTAAGCACCGATAAATAAAAGAATCAAAGCACTGTTCCACTCTTACGGTTCTCAGTACAAACTTTAAAAGCAAAGAGCTCCAAAATAAATAGCATGGACTCCTCTTGTCTGCCTGTCTCTGACATGCAGCTTCCAGACTTCTCTTTTCAAGCCTTGTTTCCCTTCAATTACAACGTTTTCATACGGATGAATCTGTCCTGGAAAGCAGCCAACTTCTTTAAACACAGAAAATCAAAAGCAGTTTCCAATTATCTCAGACATTCATTCTTGGTCCAGACTCTCACAATATTCAGCCTAACAAGTAGAAGTTTAGCCTGGAATGTCTCCTGATTTGCTCTAGTAACAATAAAAAACATCCAGTATTTTGTCTCTTGTAAGACCTTGAAATATTATCATCTGCAGATGCCTTTCTTGCCCTTCTTCCTTCTCACACTGTAAACTTCCAAAGTCTAGAAGCCAAAAATTTATTTATATTCATAGTTCTTTGAGACGTAAATATTAAGAATTTGTCATGGTTTAGGAACCTTACAAAACATGGCAGCATCTGTAAGGCATGGAACTAGTTACTCTACATGGCCATTGAGAGAAAAAACTGACAAATTTAGCTGTAAAGACAAGGACATATCAGGAAAAATGTAGCTGCTCCATGCTGTGGAAGGTATTTGTGGCAGTCAAGCTGGGTGAAACAAGCCATCAAACAAAATGAATGTAGGTAGACACTTCTGCTCCTAGAGCTACCCTGATTTCACTGATCATATTAGGGTTGCATACTTTTGGGTTGAATTGTGAGTAAAATCTTATTTGCACCTCTGGATGGGATCTTGCAAGAGGCACAAGTGCCAAGCTGTGTCTGTGATAGAACCATTGCAAAACAGTTAGAGGAACATATGAAAGTTATATAGGCATCTTCTGCAGTCCAGAGTCACATACATACCACAGGGATGAGTAAAGCCTAAGCAACTACAGATAAAACTCACTCTGCTCTGTTTTGTATTTCATTTAATCTAGCTAATTCCTGTTCATATCTGCAATATATATTTATTCCTACAGCAGTTGTGTGAGGCAGAGGAACTCTGTACCAAAAAGGCATCATCAATGGCGTGTTTTTCCACAATGCTACTGTTGCAGACTATACAGGATGAAGATTTGTGTAAGTTTGCAACGTAGAGGCTTTGCAATAATAGAATTATCTTCCAGGCTAATGCCCTTAGCACTGAATTATGTTGTGTCTTGGGAAGTAATACAGAAAACCATTGTACTTTTAGCAATTCAAAATTTGAATCCCACCAAAACTTCCTAATAATGCCCTGTTTCACTGCAGGCTCCTTGCTTTCTCTGATGTTGCACCTTTATCTAAATCCACACTCAGTATGTTCATGAGTTCTCGTACATTCCCCATTTCAGATTAAATCCATAAATCTACTCCTGGAGCAAATATATTCCAGCAGTTGCAAAAGCCATGGGTATTATGGTTAGAAACAATGCTCAAACTTTGTATTTTAGTGGTTTTAATTAAAAAAAAATAATTAAAATTGAAATTTATTTTAATTTTAATTTCATAACCAATAATGTTTTGTTCATTAGTCATCTCTATATGCATATCATTATGTATTGCTTTTAAAACAGAATGCAATACTCGTGTTGTCTGAAGTAGGCACTGAGCCATTATTATTGCTCTTACCATCAAGCAAAAAATAGTCACAAACGTTACATATGCCTTAAAAAAATTTGATTCATAATCAACAGGATAAGTAAAGAAACAGACCACATTGTACAGTCAGTCAGTTCTGAAACTCAGACACCCCCTCTATCTTTTGCAACTGCTGTGTTTTTTGGTAGAGAGATATGAAGACTGTTTCTCTACAAAAGCCAAAATGAGAACTCTGGTTTAGAGCACACTCTTTCAAAACACATGCATGCACATTTCATGACTAGTAGTCTTGTAAATGCGTTACAAGAAACGATGAACAGAAAAAATACTATTTCCACCTGAGTTTTCACACTGTTTTTTGCTTTTCCTTGCTCATTTTCCCAACCTCCCTTTAGTTTGCAAAGCTTTCAATGGAATATAAAAATGTCATTTTTTGTTCATTTTCAACAATGTGGAAGTTGTACATAAAAAGTGCTCCTATCAGTTAATAAAGGCAAAAGCTTATCTTAGGGAGTTAAGGACAGGTCCATGGTTATGTTAGAACATCAATCTATCAATCTTCCTGTTTTCATTGGTTAGACTGGGAAGAATTTTTAAAAGATAATATAAGGAACAATCATGGCATTAGAGGTAAGAATTTTAAATAAAGGTTTGCTGACATCCAACTTCCCATAAGAAAAGAAATATGTATGTCTTTAGGGTTATTGTTTGATATATATGCACATAAGTGTTGCTAGTTGTCTCCAACATTAATGTCAGGGCCGTCTGTAATTATTAAAATAGCTAATAAAATTACATAAGGTTTTTTTCTAGTAAAAATCCAACTTCACAGAATAACAGGAAAAAAGTAATCTTCTTGTAACCCTATATTGCTTGGGCTAGAGGATCAAGAAAAACATATTGCAATTACACATTCCACAAATTTTCCTCTAAATTCTGTAAAGCTGTTTAATCATCTTCAATTCCTATAAACAGGCACCAAGTAATTCTGCAAACCTTGTAATGCCATGTAATATCAAAATAGAAGACAGTAATCTTCAGTCATAAAGCCAGCCCTGCAAACTGAAGAGTATGGTATTTCATGAAGTGTCTCCAAATCCAGTGTTTATTCATTTTCAGGTGACAAAACAAAATGTTCAGGTCATTTGACTACTAGTACTTTCTCCCCTGAGTATTATGGAGAAAGTAGGCTTGTCAGTATATTAATACCCTCACCCCTGAGAGAGTTGAAAAAATTGCATTTTTCCTTTACTGTTTTAAAAAATTTCTTTTAGAAGTAATACAGTTCAGGTGACATATATCTGAAGTGGAAGAAGCATTTGCCTTTTTTATGATTGTCTCTTGTGAGGAAAATTTTGCAGCAGCTTAACCTCATCTAAAAACTGTTCATGCAACTTTTCAAGGTCACTGTTAATTGAGCAAATTTCTGTGTAAATGCTGATTGAACAAAGATAAGGTACCCAGGGCAGCACTAAAATGTGAATCAAATGCATTCATAAAGTGGTTGTCTTGAGTAGTATTTAATATAATAACCTGTTGTGTGTGACACTCCTGTTTCACTATTTCTTCTTCACTCTTATCTGTCATACCCTACATACTCACATTACAATTTTATGGTCAAAAGTCACAAACACAGTAGACATTTTTTCTAGACAAGTATTATCTGAAAAAGTTTATAATGAAGAGCATTGGGACTATAATATGGTCCATTTGTAAAGAACTGCATTTAACTTTGCCAGAGAGAATCCTCTGCGTTACAATGTACTGCTTTGAGCTCTATGAAGTGAATTAGTTATGTTTAGAATGAACTTACCGCGTAAAACAGTGAGTCTTGTGGACACACTTATCTCGCCAACACTGTTGGAAGCCACGCATTCATAAATAGCTTCATCTCGTGGTGTGCGCAGTGGTTGTATTCTGAGAACCGACCCAGATCCATCATCAAACTCTATTACCTATAAAAGGAAACAAAAGCTGTCACAGATGTTGTTACAAATACCTATGCCTCAACTAATCTGTTCATGAACTTTGGTTCATGAACTTTTGGTATTCAAGTCACCAAAGATAGGCTCATTTTTCAAATTTATGTACCAGGACAAATTCCAATCATATGGGAAAATGTTTAAGTGGCAATACTGGAACATACAATGCTGTTCAGTGAGTACTCAGTGGCCACTTTAACATAGCTCCAAGAACTACAGGAGAAAAAACAAATGAAAAAACAAAACAAAACAAAACAAAACCCAGCAAACATGGGCTGTAAGAAAAAAAGTCTTTAACTTAATGCTGTCTTATTCTGAAGTTCACCAACAATACCTCTCAATTCTCTTAGCTAAAGTACTCTACCTTCAAATGACAATTCCATTCATTTTATTTGCTGCCAGCTATAGTCCCTCTTTACTTACAAAGTGCAGCTCACTCACTCATTTGTCTCCAAAGCTAAAAAAACTGTCTGTAATTTCTGAACCAAACAGAATGACTCAGTTTAGCTTTGTATTTAACCCACAAAGTAAGTAAATTTATCCAACAAGTGATCATTTAGGAGACTAAATAATAAGGCTAAATGTCTAAGATTTAGTTTTGAAACAGCAATATTTACACAAGAAATAATAATATTTCTGTTAGAAAATTCACTGAACAGATCTTATTTCCTTCATGATCTGCAGTCAGAATCACATCAAATACTGGCGAGTACTGCTATGCTCCATAGGTCCTGGGAAAACCTTCTTAATAATTAAGTAATAGCAATAATCTATTTAATCTATTTTTTAAAAAAGAAATAAAAAAAAATTACTGAGATGTATCAGTACTACTATCAGGTAAATGGCACTTATAAACAAAGTTTCATTTTTCAAATTTTCAAGTTTTTCCTTTTGTTTTTCTCTACAGAATAATTAGTATTTGTCCATAATTTATACATTAATGCACAAAGTGATTTACATATATGCCTATCTGCACATGTCCTTGTGTCTTTCTGTCTCATTTTCACACAATCAACCCATGAGATCTCTGTACATGTTGACAATAAGAGAGATATAAAGTCCAGGGTCAGAAATGATGGTAAACGTGCCCTGCATCTCGTTATTTTCATTGTATGCATTTCTCAGTTGCTGCTTAGTGCTGAGGAGGTGAAAGTAAGATAAAACCCCGGGGATTTTTGATACTGAATTTTTTTGAAAGCCCACAGGATGTATTATTTTTTCTTGTTCTTTCAGTAAAGCCATTGCTTTAAACAAATCTAGACAAGACAAAATATCTATTTGCTGTTAGTTAGTACAATTAAAGGAATAATGAGAATTCTTGGAAAAATTGACATTTATGAGGGAGAGAAAAATTCCAGTCTTTAAGCAGTCACACTAACAATTTATAGATAAAAAAATGGGAGCACAGGATCCAAAATTTTAAGTATGTCTCAGACATACTCAAAAAGGAGTAATTGCTATTGTTTAAACCTGAATGCTGAATAAATGTATCTGGACAGACACTGAAAACAACTGCAGCAGATTGGATTGGGAAAATACTGCAGAGATTAAGTTTCAAGTCTGGTGTCTCAAAAATATGTATCATAAAATTGATTTATTTTTCATGTGATGAGTTCTCCCCTTTCCTGCATATCACAGCTAGTTAATTCCTAACTCTTCCCCACCTCTTGAATGAGATTTTATTTCTTTTTGTGAGATAGATATTTTAATAAAAGCAGTTTTGCATGCAGGGTAGAATGATGTAATTTTTAACTTTTATTTTTCCCTCTTCTGTTCCTTTTTAAGTTTCTCTGAGAAGGACTTCTCAGAAAATTAAAGTAGATTTTTGTAATTCCTATTATCTAAATTAATTTAAAGGAAGAGAAGAAAAAAATAATCCCCATTCAGAGTCTATATCTACAATATAAATAAAAGCTGAAAGATTAATAGAGAAGACCCTCAAGGCCTTACTGTATATCATAATTTCAGAAGCAATGTCTAGCTTACAGTGCTATTCTCAGTAAATTGGGAGAATTAGCTGGTGAGCAAGAAATTTCAATGACAATAGTCTTCAAATATAAACAGCCAAGAGAAAAGAAATAAACTATTTGTTCCCCGGTTGTAACATACACCAAGTTCCAGAAAAAGAGTTCTGGTTTCATGTGGGGGACAAATAATCATGACAAATTTAATGAAATCCTGTAGGAGACTGTCCAAGTTTATTAAATTATAAAAAAGTAATGCCCAGCACCCCTGGGAAAGCATGTGGACAAGAAGGACTAGAGTCCTTTCCAGCTGTATTTACTACATGATAATGTCCAGGTAAAACATTTTGAGGTCTTTCATCTTTAAGTAACTCAGAGAAATATACAAAATATTAATGTGAAAGAAGATAAAAAGAGATCAAACTAAATATTCTAAAACTAAATATTGGTTCAGCTGCAAATCTCAGACATTTCTTGTTTCCTGAATGCTTCATATGTCTTTTTTGAATCTCATTTCTACTGTTTTTCTTTTCTTATTTAGAGAGTCTATGGCATGAATTAATGGCCTTGTTTTGAACAGGAAGAAAAGCTGCTTAAAATAATGATTTTGTATGCACTCTTTGTAACTGCTCAGCTCAGTGGACATGATAAAAATTATAAAACACTTGGCAAGTGTCATTTATTTCTTTGAAATACATTCCATCTTACTCGGCTATACTCGGCTGTTTGTTCAACAGTCACTAAAGATATTTTTAAAACATTTTAAGGTGTTTTTATAGTTACATTCAAATAATTTTTATGGAAATAAAACTACTGTATTTTCGCTTATTCTCCCTAAAAACAGTTACACAGGTACCTAGAAAGCAATTGTCGTGGTTTTAATATATATTAGGAAATAAGCCATGACATATTGCAGCATAACACACAGTAAACATACACATGCACTTTTAGATATACTGTTTAGAATTCATTTTGAGTGAAAGTTCTGTGAACAGAAGAAGACAAATTATGTAGAATTTATGATAAAACTTCTATGTTAATCCCACTAGCCAATTACAGTTCTGCATATACTCTGCAAAGTGCAAAAGGTTTTTGGCACTTGGAGGTAACATTTAAATGAATGATTTTGTTTTTCATGTTGAAGTAAATACACAAGCCAGAAATTAGAATAGTTAATGAGCAAATTCCAATGTCTTTAGATATTTATTGAACCTAAAATCAAAAAAATAAATTTAGTTTACAGATGAAATGCAGTTCTTCAAAAAAAATCTAACATGAAGTCCAGGTCAAGCAATCTTTACAAATGCTGATTAATATAGAGGACTTTGATATTTACTCGGTTGTTAATTACTATATGTTGGATCATTTGCTCATAAAATGCATGTCCCAACTGTTTTATATACAAATCATTAATCTTTGAACAGTTGCTTTTAAGGAAACAGAAGTCTCTTATCCAACACTAAAAACATTTAAGAGACAATTATACACTCCTAGTGCCAGTTTTGATATCTCTTCTAAAAGCCTTCCCACATTTTCTGAATTTTTTCTTCATGTTAGAGGTCAGTCTGTACTTGACATTAATTCTTCTTGCCATTACAGGAGGGAATAATACCTGTTTTCTTATTTCCCCCAAATAACTAGAATCCTTTGAGCACATAATTTTCACTGTTTTCTTTAACTGAAGGCTGTGGAGAGAACTATCTTTCTCCAAGCCTTTTCTTAATTTATTGTTAAGAAAAGAATCAAAAGCAAGCAGCAGCAGGAACTACAACACCCCTTTCATCTCTTTCCTCAACAGGGGCAAGGAATTGTGGCAGCAGAAGCAACTGAAGACTAGGCCTGCTCAGAGCACGTTGTCACAAAAGGAGGTGGTTTGCTCATTGGAGACAGCAGTCACTGCTCAACTAATGGCCCCAGCTACTTCATGAGACAGCAAACCAAACAGAGGCACTACAGAGCTCCTCAGTTCAACCATGCTAGCTTAGAAAGTAGCAGTTTTCTCTTTAATGGTTCTATGCATTACCAATTTTCAAAATTAAAAACTTCTCGAGACTATTCAGACCAAATTATCCCTGATGGTCAATTCTACTTTGCTAAATCACTGCTAATAAAGCACACATAGTGGGATTAAAAACAAGGTTGGAATAAAATGTTTTTCAGAGGAACAGAACAATGGACCTAATACCTCAAATCTCTGATTGCTGACTTTCTTTCCTTTTTTGTTCCAGACAATTTTAGGTCTCGGATCTCCTGTGGCTTGACAGATGAATGAGGCGACTCCTCCTGAAACGCCTGTCTGGTCAACGGGTGTTCTTGTAAACTTTGGTGGTGCTGAAACAAACAAAAAATTAACCAAATTAATCCAAGCAGTAAACATAAATTTTAAAAAGGTCACATGAAGAATTCAAAATTTAAAAAGAAGGAAATGCTTTGTTTCTCCAGTGATATCATTCACTTGTAAGAAAAAGCATTATAAAAGAAACCCTAAAAGGTCAGGAAAGTACTTATAGATTTTACTAGTGAAATTTATATTAAAACCAAAATCTGATGGCATTGGAATAGCAAGATCACACATTATATTTTATCACCATTATAAATAAAAAAATCCAATTTGAATTCTGTTGCAAAATGAGCTCATCAATCAGCTGGAATAATATAATGATTTGCTACTTGATGCTATGATCACAGGGTGTCATGAAAAGAGGACGCTCACCTTTGATATATTAAAATCAGTGACATTTAGGAGAAAGCATTTGTAATTTTGCATGGTAGAGGTAAATTACTATGTATTAAGAGGCCAGGCAAAAAGGACTGTAACAGAAGAGAGATTTATGCTTGAGTACAGTTTTGCGCATAGCTCCTGTTCATTCCTAAATTCTACTATGTCAGAAAGGAGAACTAAAAAAAGATCCAACTACTGCAACAATAAGAGAGGGAGAGAAATGGAGAAACCATTTTGAAAGAATGATTAGGCATTTTAATTCATTATTCTTCTTCCCTTTATTTATTTTACAACAAATTGAAATTATTATTTTACTTGTGGAGAGACAAAATTTTCAGGTTTATAGCAACACGTATCCTAATCTGTAAGATTACACCTAAATAGAGAACAAAAACATTGGAAAATTCCTGTAAATCTTTACCTAATTGTGTTTCTTAGCAAAAGAATTTCTAAAGATACAATACACCTTCAGATAATGATTTAAATGATATGATGTGAGAACTTAGGGACAGTAAGTGGTAAAAAACCCAGGTCTTTGCTATGAATACATCCTCCATAGTAGTTGCTTTATACCATTTCTTGTAATTCAGTTTTGTCCCCATCTTCGTACATAAGCAGTCAGCTCCTCTATGTTTCCTACCTCTTCCCTTTTCTTCGCTTTTCTCTCTTAGTTCAGGCAGGTACGTACCTGTACTGTACTAGTTTTCATTTCTACGTTGCTGTTCTTTGGTTCTGATGTCTAACCCCTTATTCTGCAAAACTGTTCTTTCCATAGGCACCATTGCCTGTCAGCATGTTTATTTGAATGTAAGAAACACAGCAGACTACTGTCACACATGTATGCAAGACTGGAAGAAATCCTGAAATAGTTTAAAATGCCAAGGTTCCATTTTTCAAAATGCAATTAGGGGAGCTTTTTACCCTACTCTTAATGTAAAAAAGGGCATTTTTTAAAAAAAATAATGCTCCTGAAAATCTGCATGCTTTTTCTTTAATAGAAATGTCAAGAAAATGTGTTCGTTTTTAACATTCCAGAATGCTCAGAGGTCCTAGAAGTGCCACTCTGCTAATTTTCCTGGTGAAAATGTACCTAAACCCAAATGCAAGAGCACATCTCAGCAAAACAATGTACCACTATTGCCATGGGGAAATTATAAAAGAACTTCTCTGATGTCAAAAATTGCAAAAACTATAGCCAAATACCATAACTAATGCCAAAACATTTTAAGTGAAAAACGAGAAATTATTTCCTAAGCCACAGGTTCCCCAGCCACAAAAAAGACAAAAATACATTCTGATGATGAGCATCTGGGTTTCAACAAAACTGCTCTCTTTGAAGCCTTTCTAAGTGTGTTTTAACTCAGCACTGTGATACATGAAGAGACCTGACTGAATCTGCTAAACTGACATTCCGTGGCACAAGTTGTGATCATGGGCCACCAAGTGAAAAATGACACGCTGCCATTCCCTTTTAATTTTTTTTTTTTTTTGACATTTTGTGAGTTCACTGTTAGAACTCAAGCCACTGAAAGAGAAACACTTCATGACGAAGTCCAACAGCACATTGTAACTACGTACAGTAGGTCATAGGCAGAAAACAGCACATGTAGCAATAAATAAAACTAAAAATCTTTCACCAAACTCAACTGCCGTAAGAGGTACAACCAGTTTTCCAGCAATTTCTTCATGTAGAACTGTCCAATATCTGGTAAAAGACTATAGGACTGCCATGACTCCTTAAAAAAATTGCATTCTAGCTTCTGCAGAGCATTATTTACTACATCACAGAGCTGCAGAAATAGGGCTGAATACTTAACATAGCTACAGCTACCTGAACAACAGTATTTTTGCCATCCTATGTGAATTTTTGCTGGGCCAACAATTAGTAAAGCTGTTGTTTGTTAACCATTAGAGACATAGCATTAGACACAGAAAACAAGGGCAGTTGTACATAATGATGCAATTTTCAACTTGTGGACATTTTGCAAGGAAAATGAGGTTTAAAGTTTGTATATGAAATCCACTTTTTTGTATGATGTGACTAATATTATCTACATCAGTAAAAAAGCTTCACAGTCCAGTATAGAAGAGAATTGGGGTAGTTTTTGTGTTTCACTTAGACCATAACCTAGCTGAAATAAAATAAGGTATGTATGGGGTTAAAGGTTCTTTTTATATAAATAAGTAATTCCTATAAAAAAACATTGCCACAACTCTATTCCTATATGTAATACTGGAATTAAATCCATTAAATTTAAGTCCATTAAATTTATTTTTCAGGTATCATATGATATCAGAGAAGATAAATAATTATTAGAACATAAAAATTTTATAAAACTAACTGCCACAGAGACAGGTAAGTATTGTACAATCCCTCTTTTTATTACTCAATCAACATGTTCATCTTGTTACATATAAAGCAACCACCACCAGTGTAAGGGTATGTGAAACCATAACCCAGCAGAAGCAAAAAATGAAAAGTAGTATTTGTTGCCTTTATCTTTATAAAGCTTGCTAATTAAGGTTTGACACAAATTATCTCCACAATTAATGTTGTCAGTTTCTTGACATTGACTGTGACCTAAGCTGTTAGGCACTCTGATGGCAAACACAATTAAACTGCACAAACAGTTGTGCTTATTAACATGAGGGCAATTTTGATTGAGAACTGACAACTATTTTTGATCTCCCTTAACAACAGCAGCACAGAGTTCAAGAAAAACTCTCCACAGTACAGTTCATTAAGCACAATAACAATCTATATGGGGACCTTCCACTGCAATAAAAACTGCCAAAAAAGTAAGATGTAGTATGTTACCAGCTATGGTATCAGTCTTTTAGCACTTTTGCAACTTTCCTTGGCAACATCAATAAATGCAGTTAAAATAACAGAAGTGTAATTAAAATAAAAAAGTGAAATTCACTTAAAATCAGCGTCTTGTATTTCTGCACTTACATTCTCTTGAGGGCATCATAAAAATTGCTGCAGTATTATCTTTTAAATGCAAGAACACCCCAGTTTTGCTTTTTTATATACACCAGCACCTACTCAGGTATTCATATGAATAGTGAATTTTGATAACTTGTAAAGCTAATAAAGAAAAAAAAATCAGACTGGGAGATACTGCAAATTGGACTTCTGAAGAGTACCACAAGCTTTGTCATTCAAGAGGGCTCACACCATCTGTTACTAGGTATACACTTCTTGTTGGGACTCTTGAGAAGCTGAAGTCACAACTAGTAAACTACTGTTAATTATGCTCTTAATATACGTCGGAAAATTGAATTTATTGCTAGCGCACCTTAAATACACTCAGCTTGTATTTATTTGTTTTAAAGAGTTTAACCCCATAGAAATTAGGCTGCTGCTTCAATAAACAGTCAAGCTGTCCCCTCAAGGGGTACATGATCATCTGAAATAGAGATGGTTTACCACTATCCAGATAGAAGTGGTTTTTGCACATTATGGCTCCATAAAATATATTTTTAATGTGACACTAAAATAACTCATTTTGATTGGAACATTTGAATATCTTGGCACAAGCATAAGACACTTCTATCTTCCCTTATGTGACTCTACATTGTCTTTCTAAAGTTGAATTCTGAAATAGTGAATGGAATTAATTTATTCACATTTCATCCTGTTATAGAATTATCCGTTTTGAAGTTGCTGTTCGGTTCTCTGTGCTGTGCTTTAATGTAATGTAATGTATGTAATACTTTTCATCTGCACTCAAAATGTCTGACAAAATACTTTTGAAATTACTACTTCAGCCCCCTTCCTTCCACAGCTACTGCAAACTATTCTTGTGTAGAGACATTTTTACAGAAATACTCCTCTAAAGAAAAGGTGAGTACGAGGATAAGACTTCACCTTCTTTTAAGTGAGAGCTAATAGGAGGATGTCTGCAGTCCAAATACAGCTAGCGCAGCATATGAACTTAAAATGGACAAGATATATAGAGGATGCATAATAATACTAATAATAATACATTTGTTTCTAGATTCTCTGTTTGGGGTGTGGGAAAGTTCATAGTATAAAATATTTAAATTTAGGACTAAACTTCATAATATGCCTGAAATATGAAAAAGTATATTAGCTCAGAATAAAAATTGCCAAAAATCTATCATATTGTATCCTTTGTAAGCATGTATAGCAAGGGTGAAAAAAGACAGCAGAAAAAATTAAAAATGCAAAGACACTTCTTTGAAATACCTCATTTGCCTATAAATTCACACATATTTGAGGAGACGCCTTAAAAATTACAGTAAAATTTTCTGTTCTAAAGATTTGTTTTATCCCAATAAAAGTTGGAAGATGACAATCACAGCTGTTCCCATGAAATGCTTTCAGCTCAGACTCAGAAATGTAGGTTGAGAGCAGAGTAAACAATGTGGTCTGGCACACATAAAATCACAAGAATAATTTTCACTTAGCATAGTCTTACTGGCCTAGCAACATAAAGTTTCAAGGGGTTATGCAACTGGACTCACTCTGAGTAAAAACTTTTTTAGTGATTCTTCCCATGTCAGATTACATACTCAGATTATTTCTGACACACTAAAAATCCAAAGAAAGGGAATTAAACAACAACCACAAAAGAAACCCTAAACCAAACCAGAACAAAACAAAAAAAAACATCAAACAAAATAAATCCCACAGACAAAACCAAACCAAACCAAACCAAACCAAACCAAACCAAACCAAACCAAACCAAACCAAACCAAACCAAACCAAACCAAACCAAACCCCTTTATTTACCCCATTTCCCATTTTGCAACATTCACTGTATTCCACAGACTTATGAGAAAATGCTATACATTCTGAATAAAAAGAACAAATAAAAAGGCCATAGACTCCTTCATATTTAATGGTGGTGAAAGTGGTGAAGACTCCCATCCAGGTAAAAATGAACAAATAGGCAAATAATTGCACGTAATCACAGTCTGATACAGTATTGATGCATTACAAATTACATGATCAGTTATTATTTTCACAATTCCTCCAGTAGTTAATATATCAAAATTATATATACATATATATATATATATATACACACACATAGTACTTAATAGAAAATTACTTACTAGAAATTTCAAAACACCCTTACATACAGCATTAGCTGCTTATTTACTCATTAGTAATAATTTGTGACATCAGTTAGACTGATTATTTTTACAAGTAATTGTTTCATCTTAGTTCTAACCTCCACTTACAGTGGACCTGCACACTGGCTATGTCAGGAAAGCTAATTAGTTTTCATTTTTAGAAGGACAATAAATAATTTGCATTCATGAAATCTGCATAAAGAATTTCCTAGGTTAACAAGTAGTATGTTCCTAAAAGCTCTAGTCTTCAAGTCACAAGCTGTCACAATTTTTTCAGTGAACCTCTGAAAACTGCACCTGCCTTAACATCCTTCAGCAAGAACAAGCACAATATTCAGATATCATACTCTGAGCAGCTGAATGGTTTTATTATCCTGTTAATGAAAATAATCAGTTTTTTTATCTTTCAACTACTAAATGCATTTCAGCCATGCCAATGAAGTCCATCTGAAAATTTAGATCCATTTCGTTCACAGAAAATATTCCTAGGTACAAATGCGTGTTTCCCAAAAATCTGGGTAAAGGATTTACAGGCATTACACCATCCTCTTAAAAACTCAGTCCATACAATACTTATTAAATGTTGATAATATAACTGAAACACTCATCTCCTCACCTTCTTTCTGCTACATGTATTATTCTAAAAGCAAAAGCACTCAGAACAAAAGACTGGTTTTTGAGAGAGGTTTCTGGTTGGTTCTTTGGTGCTATGTTTCCAAGTTAGCAGCCATCTCCAGTTCCCAACCTTCAATCTGCCTGAGCATACCCACCCTGCTTACTAAATGAGCTCAAAAAAATAAAATAAAATTAAAAAATCCCTTGCTGATTGTCTCAAGGAAAATATGACAAGTCAATCCTATCTTTTATATTTTCAAATTCCCTGCAATGCAGTGTCTGTGTAGTAGGTTCACCATTAGGTTCATTCTTCCCTGAAATACTATGTCTTACAAGTAAGACCTCAGAAGTGGAACAGGTAGGTTACGTTTTCCAAAAGGTCTGATATTGAAATAGCAGGTATTTCATGTGTACTTCTAAGCTCTGCAAACCTTGTTACCAGCTCATTTCATTGTGGATTATGTATGCTTTTTTAGAGACAGACATTATCTGAGCCCTAGGGACATGGGAGGTATACAAACTAACACAGACAGCAGCAGACATTTATTTGCCAACTAATATCATGCACGCACACATATGTTCATTTTTAGCTTTCATTAACAGAGGGAAAGAAAAAGGCTTTCACAAATATGAAGAACCTATGAAAAACCTGCAAAAATACCCTTTTACTAATAGTATAGACCAATACATTTATATTTGAAGTAGAAAGAAGCTGAAAAATTACTTCTTGCTGTTCTTTTTCTATTAAAACTGTTGCAGGCACCCTATTAACAAATTAAGCTAGTTTCATGACAAATTATTGGGACATTTAGTGTGAAACTTGCAGCAGCCATTAACTAATGCCCTATAGTAGCAATACTGTGTAGTGTAGTATACTATTGCCCTATACAGCTACACCTGACAGGAAGCCAGGGCTCGCAAGTTATCACAGGCAGTCTCATAGATGATCAGACTAAAGGAGAAATCTCCCAAAGCCAGGCCTATTCCCACACCCATGCCTTCTTGCCTTCATTCCTCAAGTTGGGTGCCCAGCCTTAGCTATCAGCGCTACATATGCATTAGCTTAAATACAAAATTTAGCCTTCGTTTGAATACCACCACAGAAAATAAAAGTGGTATATGTTTGCTTCTAAATCTCCCCTTACTTCATGGTGTCTTCAGTTGTTTCTACACAAAAATTCTGGCTTACACTGTAGTTCAAGAAAAGAGAATATCAGGATGTTTGGTTCTAGTGTTTGACTAACCTGAGCACTGAAAGATTCAGGCATATGACTTAAGTAATACTCAGTATTCACTAAACGCATAGGAGGGCAAGAATTCTCCCTTCTTTTTCCCCATACCTATAGGAATTCCAGCACTATTAACCCACTGTTCATGATATTAACCCAGCTGCAGATATGTCTTTAAGTCATAAACCAGCACATCCTGAAATGCACAATACAAAACAAAAAAGGTATAGGCTTGTGTATATACATAGTATTTATCACAAAACTATACATAAAAGCTAGGTGGGACTTAATTTACCTGAGTAAGAGAGAGGACCTTGCTAGTAAATCCAGTACTAAGCCTTCTTTCAGCAGCAAATAAAAAGCATGAAGCCTCTTGAATCTAAAAGGTTAGTGACGTGCACCACTTTATCCCCCAGGAATATTACATAACCTTGTCATATTCACTAATTTAACGAAAGGAAATTCTGCTTCAAAGCTCTCTACTGCTTCTTTTTCAAATTTTAATGTCTGCAGACTCCATATGAATTATTTGGTAACTGAGAGCTGACACTCCTTTTCAATGTGCAAAGTAAAAGCAGTGAATTTTAAAATGCCAGGCAAGCTGATCGCTTTCCAGAAGACTTCTGCTCTAAGAGAAAGCTAGGAATAAATGAGACACTACAAGTTTCAATTAGGGACTTGGAATATCTGGGTTATGACTAGAGAGATGACCTTCAGAAGTGTTTCAGTCTTACTAAAACTCTCAAAATACAGGTACCAAAGTGAGGAAGCATAAAATTGGAGGTCTGTAACAACAAAGTGTAACTTCCATTCATAGTTTATTTATCTAAAAACAACAAAATGCATACCTTGCCATTTATACACAGGGTGAACTACTGATTACTGACTGTGAAAGCAAAATCAACTATCTAGTAATAATACTGACTCTACATACTAATATGATTCAGTGTTAATGCTTGACAAGGCAACCACATAAGCAAATTCTCATTATTCCTATTCAAGCAGAAGTATGCTTCTGTCTCATCAAATCTCACAGCCCATATGAACATCTGCAATATGGGACATTAAGGGGTTCAAGATGACTTTCTACTTGCAGACAAGCATTAGGAGATAACATGACTTGACATAAGCATAATTTATTGAGCTAAACTGGTAAGACACTATCATTAAGGCTGCTATAAAAAAAATAATAATTAAAAAACCTAGTTAGTAGAGACTCATAAATCTCTTTTCTTCTTACGAAGATAGGCCTGCTTCATCCCAGAACTTGGTCACCACCTCCCTCTATTAATTATAAACCAACATTTACCATTTACCTACAAGAATCAATTTTATGAAACCTAAATTAGATGTCCAGCCACATAGAAAGAATATATACTCTTACTAGCAAGCTCTGTGAGCAATGCAGTGCAGCCTACCTTTAGCTCTACTGTAAGACAGGTTAGCATGGCCTGTAGGATGATGCACTGCTGATGCATAAGCAGACATTCATAAACTAGGTCAGAAAACTGTTTATAGATATTAAAAAAGATTCAGTGACTAAAAGCCCCAGTGGACTGTCCCAGTTCCTTGCCTACAAGTCACTTACAATACATCAGTATGGTTTGCACAGCACAAGCAGCCTGCTCTGGGATATGGCTATGCAGACATAAAAGCACTGATTAGAATGTATTTACACTGGCAGTATTTTTGATACTGTATATTTTCAGAGTCCTGCTGTGTATAGGTCTTGTAAATACCAACCACATTTTGTTGTCATTAAGGACAATGTACTGCAAAAATGCAAGAAATACTAGTCACAAGGCGCTCAAGGTTCATCTGCGCCATGAACTTCTACAGGAGCTAAATTGCTCTAGATTGTCTCTAGTAAAGTTATGCCAGCATAAATTTGAAGCATATTAAAGCATGTAAGAACATGAGAACTAAAACCTCACACAAAGATATGCACAAGAAAGGTGTTGCCAGATCACAGATTTAATTAAAAAGCAGAAACCTAACCAAAAGAAACATAACACCACATAAAGGTAAACCTCTAATCACTAGAAGTTAACTTCTGTTTTCATTCTGGTATGAAGTAACACTTCATACAATGACATCTTTTCTGCTACCTGTTACCTAAAATCACTGACAATACAAGTATTGATATCCTGTATATCGGTGTACCACTGCACTTGCTTTACAAGAATCTTGCATGGTTAGCCATGTTACTTCAGTAATTTTTAATATAATTTGCAGTGGTTAGAGATACATCTATGATAATTGTGACCCATGGTGCTGTTCCTAATTTGTATCTAGCTCATCTATCTCTCAATAACTGTATTTTCCATTCTTCTGTCTTAAACATAAATTTATTCTTTTAAAAAGAGTTACCTAGAAATCTTAACACTACATATAACTGATATTCAGTCAAGAGCATGCTATTAAAAGAAGGACATAGGACTTTGTAGGACAAAATAAAGATCTTTTTCTTAAAACTAAGTAAAAAAAAAAAGTTACATTTGCCCTGTCATAGAGGTTTTCACTCTGAAATCCCTACCATAACTGTAAAGTGTGATTTATGCTTTTTTGAAAATGCCAATTTTTAAAAGAAAAGTAGAAATTACTAAACTATAACTGCCAACAAAGATTTCATTCTTTATTTTCTTGCAAAAGCAGATACAATTTACAAATTATAAATTACTACAAAAATGAAAAAAAAAACCACATTAAAACATAGTATCAGTCCTAGTCATGCTTTCCTTTTAAGTTCATATTTAAGTAGTATGAAAAAACAAATTCTCTGAAGTTTAGTCTGAAGAGATAGAACTGCAAGCCAAAAGCACTGGAAGTTGCAGCTGGCTCCTGGACAGAGGAGAGGGCTGACAGCCAAAATTTTGTATTTCTAATCCCATCTCTCTTAATTGCTTGCTGTTTAGCTTCAGGCAAATTACTTAACCTCCATGTCTCAATTTACTTACTTCCCGGATTATGCTACTTAGATTATGTCACAAAACATAGGGAGGAGTATTATAATTGTTACCACCACCGTATTTTACGAAATTAGTGTAGGGATTTTCATGCATTGAATGAAATGCTCCAGTTTAAGTCCTACCTACTTGCTACACAGGTGACACTTCTGTCAGGGCAAAGATAAAAATGAACAAACAAACCACATTCAAATCTAAATATGAAGTATCAGTGGAAATTGGTAGCTATTTGAAAAACTTAGTCTTTGAAAACTGCAGTCCTCTGCATCTTAGTATTGCAAATTATTTGTTTAATTAACACTCTTTTTTCCAAGGAAATGAGCTCACATTTCACAAGTGTACCATGGACTGCTCATTTTCACACTAAGAGGTACGTACTCAAAGGAGTACACTAAGAGATATGTACTTCTATAAATGATGATAAATTATTTCTGCAAAATGTATCATCATGCATCATAATTCAAATTCAGTGGTATATGATTAATATTGTGTCCATTTAAATAATAGAAATGAATAGTTTAATTAAGGAAACATGTTAATTGTAACTTAAAACATTCATCTAGATAACAGTAAATATGTATACATATATTTAGATCGAATATGCATGTTCAGAAATGAGAGATTTAAGGAAATTGTATTTTCCACATTAAGCTTTGGCAACCTCTTGAAAATATACTTGAAAATGGCTGACTGTTTGTGAAAAGAATTGAGAACCTTGGTTTGCTGTCAAGGAATTCAAATTTCTGTCTGAATCTCAATGGCCTATTCAAAATGTAGAAAATATCAAGAGATCAATATTGCACTCCATCATCAAAGCTACTATCTGCTTAGAAAGAATACAAAAGGTAGAATAAAATCTGCATTGTCACAAAACCTAAATTTTCTCTGATTTTTCCTTCTGAATATAAAAAGACAACCAGAAATGAACTTCTCACAACAAAACTGAAACTACTGGCAAAAATTCATGAAGTTAGGTTAGTGAAGCTAGGGATACAACGGATACAGCAGGTCACCAAACAGAATACAAAATAACTGGCCTCAAACATCCAAATAAAAAATGAATTGGGCTCTGGAAAGACAGGAATAAGAAAAAAGATGAAAAAAAGCTTGTTTCATGGAAAAAAAAAATTATACAAAGAAAAGAGAAGCAGAAATTAATGGTCAAACAGGGCAGAAGGATAACCTAAGCCAAGATGAATCTCAGGTCTACTGAAGTAAAAATTTAGGTGAATATAAGATCTTTACATATTACTATAATGCCAGTCAGTCTTTAATAAAAAATTAAGAATGTTTGGAAACTTTGATTTTAGTGTGTATAAAAGTTTCTTGCTCCCAAAAGCTGTCTGGAAAGTTGTAATTTAATCTTTATGTTCTTTAACATGTAGTGACTCTCATAAAATAATAGTAAAATCTCTTGAATGAATTTCTGTATTGTTCATAAATCACAAGAATCAATTACTACATGTATTGTTCCTTCTCTGAATGGCTTTAGAAAAGCAGCTTCTAGTTGTTCAATAATTTGGCATCTTACTGTGTCATAAGCTGGCACGCACAACTGGAAAAAATTCTAATTAGAGTTAGCAATAAATATTGAGAAGTAAGACTTTGATGCTTGCTCTTGTAAAACAAATCCTCTTTTTAAAGTAGACAGCTTTCAAAAATCTCCAGGAAAAAAAAATAGTCTTTGAAGGTTTTGGTTTCATTACTCTTAACTTCGCACTGCAATAGTAACAATATAATGTAACACAATATATGGTACCAAAACAAAAGGAAGGTGTGGAGAAGAATGAATGTAAAATTATTACTCACAGAGATGAAAATCAGCCCACTGAAGTACCAGATGTATTTTCTATGTCTTTGGCCTTAACCCCAGCAACACATTTAATGATTAAGAATAATAAACATTTGTATGCTTTCTCCCTCCTCAACAGACAGCAGTATAATAAGCTGATATGAAAATGCTTTACTTTTATATCAGCCTGTAGCATAACAACTCCATCTTAACAGTTTTTGTTGTGATTATGAAATTAATTGTCCATGGCTATAAAGGAATATATCTGCTGGGTAGAGTTAAAAGAACTATATTTTTCACTCTTCCCAATGCAGGAGCCTCCATTGATCAAGGAACTCCAACCTGAGACAATCTACCTGGTATCAGAAGCTACAATCATAATGATCTAAGTCTGTGTTTTCTGTTTATTTTTAAGGTTCTTACTTATTTGATGTAGTAGCTTTTCTGAAGTTGTTCCCTTTTACTAGGATAAGAGTAGCTGGATGTTTCCACTGTTCCTTCCTAGAGACAAAGAGCTATATGCACAGATATGGAGATACCAAGAATGGGGAAATTAATATAGTGTACACAGGACCAGGTTTTTAGGGAATTACTTTATGTTACAAATAAAATTCAGAAGAAAGAAAAACAAGAAAAAAAATCTTGGCATAGCTTAATTTAAAGAAGCCATACTATACCTTCTATAGTTAAGAACTGCTGGTTTTTTCAAGAAAATAATCATGCTTTCACAGCAAAAAAAAAAAAGTTTTTCTATTTGAGAGCATAAGAGTATAATTATACATGTTATAAATAAATATATATATACATGCGCATATATATATATATATATATATAAATAAATTAAAATGTGAATATTTACAGCACCAGGAAAAAACCACAACACTTTAAATAGTGTCAAAAGCATCCCTCACCCTTGAATTTACCCATACTGCAGTAAATCTTGTAATTACAGTCATAGACACATGTTCTAGTCAGTTTTAATTAAGGTAAGGGAAGACAATTAACTGTTAGCCATTGATCCCTCAAGCAGGCAAAAAAGTAACTACACAGACCTTGCAGACCATCAGGCTTTTCTGTCTGCCCAATGGTTAAGGTAGCCAGAGCATATCTATACAATCACAACTATGTTCAACTTCAGAACTGACAAAACTGTCCAACAATGAACTTTAAATTTCCTTATAATTTCTCACCAAAAAATCTATACCAATCCATACTTCATTACATACACTTAGCTCCCTTGATTTCTGCAATCCATTACAAAGATGTTAGTTTTGTCATTATCAAAATGAGGTCTCATATAGGTGTGTAAATCTTTCCATACTGGTGACCTCCAAGTTCAACCCTCCTGTAACACTTGCATGTCAAATTTCTTTTTCAACCCACCAGCACACTTTCTTTTTTCAAGTGGAACTGAGTTCTTTATCTGATAACGTATCTTGAGCCTCTCCTGTTCTCTCAGATCTGAGAATTTAAGTCCTTTCTGATCGAAGTAAGGGCTTATTTCTTAAGCTTTCTGATTGTTTCCCAGTGAATGCTTCCACCATGCCCTCAATTTCTTCCTTATCTTGTTTACAGGTGATTCCTCTGCACCACAGCAAAGGAGTATGAAATTAGTTCAGTAGCTAAAGCACTACACTGTTAAAAGGCAGGATCCCTATGATGAAGTAATTTTAATTGCCAAACACTGCAAATAGAAAAAATATTGGATCTTGCACTGTAGAGCCAGAGCCAATTGTCTGCGTCACTGTTATTTGAAAATACTTATGTTCTCCCCCACATTCTGATTCACTGTGACCTTTCAGGACTGACTAAATTAACCTCTTTTCTGAAAGAAATAAAAGGACAATGAAAGTCAAGCAGGTGTGCATAGTTTTGTACAAATGAACAATGAAGAACAGATTAAAAAGTCCTACAATTACCTCCAATGTCCAGACACTTACTTCTAAGAGCAGCTATCTTACTTCTAAGATCAGATGAATGTCTAAAAAGGCCACCACAGAACTGAGTGCTTAAGTGAATCATGCAAAACACCCGGAGTTCCGAAGTAAGTTCCACCCTGTGTATTTCACACAGATGATTAAACCAATTATAAATTTGCCATTCTATTTTTAATTGCTTTTCTAAGAATGCAGGTATTTGATTCTAAAAATGCTGTGAATAATACACTAAATTTTGCTTTAGATCACAAGAAATGAAATACTGGTGCCAAAAAACCCTGCGGCCTGGCATTCCTAAATAGAGCCAGCCTTTTGACCATCTAGGTAGACTTTGTATGGTTATGAAAGACTCCAGTACTAGAATTGCTTTTCAAGACAAAGCACCTACAAAATTTCTCAAGATTTTTACAGTTATGTTTACAAAATGAAGGTTGTCCAATTTATGGCCCAGTGAACCTGCATGCATATTAACACAATTAAGATCATGGAAAACAGTTTTTTTTCTGAACTGCCACATTGCTAGCAAACTTGACTAGGTTTCTGACACAACTGAATTTCTGTGTAAGATCATTAGAGTTAGGCAATCCTTGAAGACTGGACTGTTTTGAAAATATTCTTTTTCTCTTAATTAGAAAGTCACCTAAGTCATTAATTGATACTATGTTTCATTCAAGAGATTTTATCCATTACAAGTCTCTAATTATGTGAAATTTTCCCTTTCTTGAGGGAAATATGCACAATATGTACAGGTAAATTGATTTCTTAAATGAGCAGCCTAATTTCTTCACTACTGTAATCTGGTTGATGATCAGTAGTAGCAGTAATACAGCTTCACTTTATATAAGTTGAAGATTTGGTCCATTATTTTCAGACTCATGTTGAGGAGCACATGTACAGGACTGTCACCAGGTTACTAGTGACACAGCTTCCAAAAATAAGAAGTTTGCAAGCTCGGCTCCTAATTCACTAGATCAATGCTGACTGTTTCAAAGCTGGGTGGATAAATTGATACTACTTGTGCCTCTGCTCAAGCAAAGATTCACCATATCAAGTAACCATAACCAAGTCTTAGTTAGGCAGCAGTAACCATCTTCCCCCTGCCCGCCCCAGGCAATACAGGACACATTTCATAGGTTACAAATGAATTATTTGTGTGACAGGCACTCATACTACACTGCACAGAAAGTCAGTAAGTAAACGGGAGTTTAGCCTAGCTTCCTATGAGACAAAAATAAACCTGTGTTTCTAATGAACTGATTCATATTGTGCTTGAGTTCTGAAGATAAAAATGTAGATATGTTGGACTTTGAGATAAAAATTACTTCAAAAGAATGTAAAATTAATTTACTAAAATTCAAGACTAGATATTGGTTTTGCTCAGAAAGTATAAGCATATTATTTCTTTCCACAGAATTACTGAACACCCTAGGTGAAAATGACTCACAAAAATCACCAAGTCCAATTGTGGTCTTGAACTAGATAGTCCCAAGACTCACACCACGTGTCTGAGAGCACTGTCCAAACTCTCCTTGAACTCTGTCAGGCTTGGTGTTGTGACTACTTCACTGGGGAGCCTGTTCCAGTGCCCAAACACCCCCTGGGTGAAGAACCTTTTCGTAATATCCAGCCTAAATCTCCCCTGACACAACTTCATGCTGTTCCCTCAGGTCCTGTCACTAGTCACCAGAGAGAAGAGAATAATTCTGGAATTTTATTCCAGAAGTATATCTAAGTCAGCAAGAAGAAAACAGGTATCTATTTATCCTAATCTTTATTCTTACTTCACTAATTGTAGTTACTACTTCATTTTAATTTCTCTTAATCATAACTAATTTCTAGAGTTATATTCATAAGGTAACAACTACCTTCTCCATAAGGAGAAGAGAAAGAGATATAAACAATTAAATTTTTTATACTGTTTTTTAGAGTTCAACTATTTTGAATGGAAGAGGGCAAAGCTGGTTTGTAGCAGTGGAAGAAAATCTATGTTTTTTTATGTATTTAGCAAACCTAGGTCTGATCCTATGGCATAAAAAATTTACACTGAAGTAGAAATTCTAACAGCCTATATTGAAAGTATTCCCTGTAAAATGATGCCAAGTAGGTACCTGTATGTCCTTATATAAGAAATCTCCATATGTATTGAATGTGATTCTTTGCAGCACTTCATCACACCTCTGTGTTTCAAAAGTCCTCATAAATATCCAGGCTACATTGGGGGTCCTTAAGTTTCTCTGTTTATTGACTTACATTATGATTTTATGATATTATTATGATCAATTTCTTTAAGATCCGTTAGTTCTCCCTGTAATCTTGGAAGAAATCAAGAAAAATTCCAGTGTAATAAAGCTAATGAGTGGGCAAACAAGTTTAAGCAGGAATTAAATGAAGAAGTAATAAAATATTAATTTATTTATTATATCAGCATTATTTAGCATTTGTAGAACCTCCAAGAATGCTTACGGTCTTAATCTTGCCCTCTAAAATGTTTGCAGTCTACGTATTAGCTAAAGCCTGACAGCTGAATATTGCCAAACTTAACAAAATACATTGAAAATGTGATAGAGTTTTAGTCTGCAACAATGGCATTAAAACAAACTCTGCTAACTTTCTAACAATTGTTGAGTTTTTAGAAGAACAAAATACAGCTGAAGATTAGGAAGTCTGCGGATAACTATGGAAAACTGAAGTTTTGCTTATCTTTCTTAAGCCTGCAATGCAGGTTTACACGAACCTTTGAAATGGCCTCCAAAACAAAACATGAAAGAAAGAAGTTCCTATCTCTCCACTCTGGTTTGTCATTAGTGAAGCCATTAGAGAATGTTCATCAGTCTGACTCACAAGCAACTCTGCTGCTGACTCACAGATATTAAAATTATAGAAAATATATTGGAAGGTAATCAGTCATCTCATTTACTAAAAAAAGAGCACTTTTCAGACAAGTGAGAAATTGAGAGCTTACAGTAAATACACTGTATATCTTCAAGCTGTAACCACCAACACCAAATACTTCCTCAATCAGGAAACTCACTCCAATCTCACATTTCAGGGTCACATTACTCTTTTTGTTTCATTTTGCACACTGAGTGTAACAGGAACTTAATGTCTTGTTTCAGTTCAGGAGATAAGGGATCACGGCCAGCAGATACCCAAATGATCCGTCTCATATTAGAACCTGAGAATAGGTTGTTCAGCATGGAGAAGGTTCTTTCATAGAGAGCTCTTATAGCAGCCTTCCTGTATCTAAAGGGGTCTCAAAAGAAAGATGGAGAGGTACTTTTACCAAGGGCCTGGAGAGACAGGACAAGGGGTAAAGGCTTTATACCGAAAGAGTGTAAATTTAAATTTGATTTAAGAAAGAAATTCTTTCTATGAGATCTGTGAGGCATTGGACCCATCCCTAGAAGTGTTCTAGGCCAATGTAGATGGGCCTTTGAGCAGTCTGGTCTGTGGAAGATATCCATGTCCATTGAAAAGGCTTCTGAACTGTAAGCCATTCATAGTCCCTTCAAACCTCAACTGTTCTATGATTCTTATCTGCTAGAAAGTTTTTCTTACAGACTCATTATTCAGGTCATTCCAGATTCTGTTTACTAATGAAATAAACATCCCAGCCAATACATTAAATCTGCCATTGGGAACTTACAGCAGTTGACACTTCAGTTCTCCTTCTGCTATAAAATATCAATCTATTGCAGTATGTAATGAGACATTTACTTTCTGGAGCTGTAAAAGAGATACAAACAAAGCTACATAATGATAAATGCCATTGGTTTCATGAATCTGCATTTTTGTACTTCTGTCAGGATAGCAGTCTGCATCCATACAGAGTGGCATGCTTCTGAACTTCCAATTTTTTGCTCTAATTGTAGCATATGAAGAATCCTGTAAGTTACTACGTTAAAGTTTAAATATTTAATGTCTGTCATTGACCTCCTTCACTACTGAAAAGTCTATAACATATCACATGGCTGATGTCAAATATTTATTTAGGCTGCAGTTAAACTGTAGTTGCAAAAACTGATCTTGTTCATGAAGATTTTGTGTATTTCAAAATGAGCCAGATACGTGACAAATACATGGTTAAACAGCATAATGGGTTGACCCTGGCTGGATGCCAGGTGCAGACCAAAACCTCTGTCACATCCCTCCTCAGTCTGTGGAGTGGAGAGAAAACACAACGAAAGACACACAGGTCAAGAGAAGGACAGGGAGATCATTCACCAGTTACTGTCACAGACAAACCAGACTCAGATAAATTAATACATTTATTGCCAATCAAACAGAGACGGTTATTGAGAAATAAATCTAAATCTTATAAACACCTTTCTTCCACCTTTCCCTTCTTCCTGGACTCAACTTCATTTTTGTTTTTCCCTTCCTTCTGCCCCTGAGCAGCAGAGAGAGACAGCAAATGGGCTTTGCTCTGCTCTAAGTTATCACACCTTGTCTCTGCCACTCCTTTCTCCTCACCCTCCACCCCTGCTCCAGTGTAGGGTCCCTCCCACAGGAGACAGTCCTCCACTAACTCCTTCAACACAAATCCTTCCACTGAAGTGCAGTCCTTCAGGAAAAGTCTAAGACAGCACAGATCCGCCACAGGGTCACAAGTCCTGTCAGCAAACCAGCTGCAGCAGGAGCTTCTCACAGGGCCACTGCCTTCTTCAGGCACATTCACCTGCTCCACTATACGATCCTTCATAGGCTGTGGATGGGTAGGTCGTGATAGGATGTAGATGCTTCATCAGGGGCTGCAGGGGCACAGCTGCCTCGCCATGGGCTGCAGGGGAACATGCTCTACTGCCTCGACCACCTTTTCACCCTCCTTCCCCACTGACCTGGGTATCTGCAGGGCTGTTTCTCTCACATACTCCACCCCATTACTCATGCTTTTCTAGCTGCAATTGCCTGAGCATGGCAACTTCCTTCACCTTCTTAGATCTCTTATACCCAAGGGCCTGCCACCACTGGTGATGGGCTTGACTTTGGCCACTGGCAGGTCCATCTTACTACCATCTGACACTGGCTTTTTGGGAATGGAGGAAACTTCAAACAGTGTTCAAAGAAGCCATCTCAGTGGGCCCCCTCTACCAAAAACTTTACCTAGTACATATCGGAACTATTTCCTACTGTCTGCTTAACAACCTATTTGATGTCTCTGTACTCTACAGCACTGTCATCTTTCCAGACCTTCCTAAGCTTCTACTTTCCACAATTCCCTGATTTATTCACTGTACAACTTCAGTAAAGAATCAAAGATGCAAAGGGCTTACAGCAAAGAGCCTGAGCCTGAAGCCTGGCAGATGGCCAGGGAAAGAAAGCCTGTGTGATTGTATTATCTGCACCCATATATGGAAATAGAAAGTTACAAGACTATCTTTGAGTCTAGATTTCCCACTAAGTAAAAACACAGAAATCTTCCCAAAGTTGTTTTTTTTTATTCCTATTAGAAAAAGGAATTTTACAGTATAATATGTATTTCTACAAATCCCAAGTCATCTGCACACTTCTGCTGATACATAGGAGCAGCAGCAGCAAAAGCAACTTGTAATCACTAAAGCTGGTATGTCTGCCTGAAAATAGAAGGCGGTCAACCATTATTCAACTCTGTTTAGAGACTATTTCTTACAAAAAAAAGTAATTTCTTGATCCCATGAAACCTGGATTAATTCTAAGGCTATGCAGAACAAAACTTTCACTGCTTTTTCTCCCCATTGGTTTCTCCTTCCACAGCTTCTGTCAACCTTACTATGTCTACCAAGACTGTGTCACGAACAATCCTCAGATACTGCTTCTCATTTGCCTTCTTCCTAAATCAGATTTTCTTCTCACATCTTCCCACTCTTGTATAGCAAGATACAAAGATACTCTTTGTATCTTGCTATAAACCATTTCCCCCATCTTTCCACAAGTGCAGTGTATTCCATTAGACGCATGAGTTTTGTTAACGGAAAACAGTAATTAAAAATTTTTTGTTTTGAAACTATTTGATCAACCCTTTAGCTTCAAATTCATACCACTGTTAGCAGTTTCTATCTCATACTGTAGAAACAAGATCCAACAATACTCATTCTGGAACGTTATGTCTAGAAAATCACATACACACCTCTCTTTTTTTTTGTTTTTAAAAGTTTCACCTTTTCTCAAAGGTATAATGACCTCTACTTCATACTATGACATAATAAAAGAGCATAAAGGAAAATGGTACTGACACTGTAAGCAGCAGAGATGCAACTTATGTAACTACCTAGCCAAACTAGGCAAACTATCTCTACATTCTTATGTGCTCATATTTCACTATCCTTAAGCTGTAATGGTGAGAATACATCAGACGAAGCTACAGCTGACAAGTTCCATCTTTCTTCTCTACTACTAATACAACTGTAGTACAGTGTTTAATAGAGATTATTTCAACAGCTACTCCAGTTTACTGCTGCACATTTGAAAATGATGCAATGTAACAGCAATGGACAACTTTCTCATTTACGTTCACAGTGTACAATGAATACCTGATGTCTTCCCTTTTTTTTAAATAAGTCAGATAGTTCCATCCCTTAAATATGAATAAATACTAGGCTGAGTTATTTACTTAAAGATTCAACTGCTGTATGGCAAACAGCCTGCATGCCTTTGTCATCTGCACAGCATGCAACATTGTCCTGTTAAGGTCCAGCAAGCACCAAAGCACAAAGATATAAGCTGTAAAATACAATGAGCAGGATGAATACCCATCTTGGATACCCATTCACAATTTCAAGGAGAGATGTCAGACAAAGAAGTTCTGCCCCGGCATATTATTTGTTTCCTAGTGTATTATTTGATTTCTCACCAATATGCCATTTTGCATGGTCTTACTTCTGTCACACAAGGATACTTAGTGATGATCAGAAAGAATGAAGAAGGATGAGACTGACACTTCCTCAGCAGTGGAAGCATCTCCCTGTAACACAGTCACCTGGTTTTCAGCTTCAAAAGAAGTTAAAAGACATGTTTTCACAGATCTCTTTGTCATTAGTTCCGGATAAAACTGAAGAAAATGTTAAGGTGTAAAATAGTCTCTATTAAGGCACTATGATTTTACAACTTGTAACTGAGACTCTTGGCCATTAGCCACAAAATTTCTACTCTATTCTAGTAACAAAACACAGCAATGTGTAGCCTTTGTATTTTCCCACTGATGAAAGAGCAGACCATTCACAAAAACTATCAGGTCAAAAATATGAGCTAACCTTTTCAGACATACTTTGCTTTTTTTTCCCCATGTGGAAGGAATTCACTTCCAAAAAGCTGAATCTAGCACAGCTTCTATTAAGCACAACCAGTAAACACTAGAAATTATGTGATAACAATTCAATTATTAAATAATACTAATGCTAATACTACTAATAAAAATTATCCTCTAATAAATGGTACAGCCTTTAAAAAAGAAAAAAAAATGCTTTTGCATATGCATATAAAGTGTTTCATTACTTTAGCTGTGCTTTCAACTGCTTTCAACAGAATCACTCCCTTGTCATAATCTCTGAAAGAAAAAAGTTTGTAGAACACAATCCTTCTGTCTCTCCCATTTCTGTTTTTGCAATTTCACAAAGCTAGTAAATATAACATTACAAAAACCTTTGAAATAAGTCATTATTAAGTTACTTGTAGGTTTTCTGATTTAAGTGAGGTCCACGCAATGAAGCTTGAAAAATAATTTTATTAGAATGTGGACTCTATAATTAAGCTCCATGAGATTCAAGTAGTTTATGTAATTGACTTTTCGTTAAACTTTTCATCATCTGTCACGAAAGCCATAATTACAGTGAAAACTAATCTGAGTTGCACACTAATTTCCTAAAAAAGGATTTAGCATTGCATATGGGTCTTCAGCATTGTCTGGATATTTCAACTCCAAAAATAAAAATGTCAGAGATATTTCTTTTTTTTTTTTTTTCCCCTCTAGAATCTTCCCAAGATTTGTAACTGGACCCTCTGTTTTGCAGTTCAATTATTCAAACTAATGCTGATTATACTGCTGTCCAAAATGTTCTAATTCAAGTGTAATGATATTACAGATTAAAAAAATGCATTTAAAAGACCAAAAAACAAGTTTGATAAACTTCAATTAATTCATACATTCCATAATGACAACAGTAAAAAATCTAAGCAACAATCCTGATTGCTTAGATTGTATAACACAATACTTGGCTGCAGTATTGTGTTATAGTAGGGGTTATATTGTTGGTAAAAAGTATTTATTTATTCATTTATTGATCTATTTCAAAGCTGACCAAAATACAAAGAGCTTCTCAGTCCTCAAATTATGCATTCAAATATATCTTCCATAAGTACCAAGGAAACAGATCATAATTTAGAGTGCTTGAATCTGCTTTGTAGAAAATAATATACTGCATAATCCCCTTTTCAAAATAAGGTTTTCACTTGAATTACTTTTCTTTAGAAACATAATTTTCAATGAGCATGAAAAAGAGTACCGAAAACCCTATGTGTACCAGTCTTTCTTTACTTCAACAATTTTTAGTTCTTAAAAGGTGAGAAATAGTAATAATAAAAATTTTTTTTTTGAGTGTAACTTTAAAAATAACTCATAAGAAAGGCAAAATCTTTGTTTTTTATATATCCTGTATCATACACAGAAACAGAAACCATTCCCCTTATGATTAGTAAAAAAAATTATAAAACCTCTAGGCTTTTTTAACATACATGGTTCAATAACTCTTTTCTGTCAGTACCTGTATTGTTGTATCATAAAAAGGAAAATTTGATCTAAAATGCGTTCATCTGCACAGTATGCATAAATTAAAAAAACCACTGATTTATCAATAATTATTTTTAATACAAGCCCAGCAGAAGCTGTACACACTGAAACAAAAGTACTACATGCTCTACCCAGAGTTTTTAAAATATTTTCCAGTAACTACTGCAAAAATAAATACACAGAAGCATCACACAAAACAAAGATTTCTGACAGAAAAAAATAGCAATGCAAATATGCTTAAGTTTCTAGACTGAGGCCCCAACTTCAGTAAAATCAGTAAGTTTTATTTTGTGTAACTCCACTAATTGCATTGTGTCTCTCTAAACATGGTGCAATTCAACATTAATGAAACCTCTTTATCTGCTTATATGATGCTGATCAAAATCACAACTACCAAGGGAACTGAAAATTACCTGTTAAACATGACCCTCAGGATGTGACGCCATGCTCTGGCCTCAGTCATGCCCTGTGTTACGTTATCCCTCATCTGCGCTCACTTAAAGCCACAGAGCTCTCTGCCTCATGGGAGAATGACAGTCTGTGGTGTGTTTCAGAATGCAATGAAATGCTATGCAGAAATTAGAAAAAATATAGACTTGGACAACTACTGTTGTGAGCCTGAACTCTAATCCAATGCTCTACTTGTGAACCCAAACCTGTAATAAGCTACATATGATTTAGAGTCAGTATTTCTTAATATCCAATTAGAATTAGAATAAAACCATTAATGGTTCTTTAATAATAGCACTTAGCTTATTAAAACACATAAAAGGTTTGGCTCCCTTGGGCCACTTTTACAGGCCATATATTAGAGCTGAGAAAACAATACCCTCTCGAAGAAGGACAAAACCTTCTCCACTGCATAGTTTCTAATTTTATTTCCCATTTTATTTCCACAGTTCAGATGTATTAGAAGACCCCATTTTAAGAAGTAAAAGGTTTCTATTACAGAGGGATCAAATGCCCTGCAACTTTAGCTGTATTTAAAATTCATCATTATACTTGGACATAAAACTTCACTGCTACTACCACATATTAATTAATACAAAACATTCTGACCAAAGATACCTACGTGCCTAGATTAAATAGTTAAAAGACAATTTAATTTTGTTTTGCAATTGATGGTCACTGTGCACACCTTTTCTATTTGGAAAATCATTAGTATCTTATGGAGAAAAAATAACTTGCCTAGGAAGCAGCTTTGCAAGTGAAACAGAGTAAATTTACAGTATTTTGAAATACTACTCTCAATTTCCAGTGTATCTACAGGAACTCAAATAAAGGTATAACTGCATTATAAAATAAAAGCAGAGAATAAGTAATCTGAGACTAATACTGAGCTAGACAACTATTGGTGTGCTCAGAAAATGACAGTGTGTGATTTCTCTAAATTCAAATCCAGCCATTTAAGTGGGAAGTGAACATTACAAATGTCTCATGGTTGCTGACAGTTACCTGTATAAAATCAGTGGATCGTTTCAGTAGGTGACTTAATGTAATTTACTTCCACAAAGTAACCAACTGTCTTCATTAAACATTTCTGACACCTATGCAACCAGAGAACTAAAATGCAATGGGAACCAATTTTTGCAAACACCTTCCTGAGACATTGAAATAGTCTAAATTTGAAACACTGCATTTCTGTGAGAAGGATTATTAATCCCACCACAGTATAATGACAATGGTAGCTGTCATGGTACAATAAATAACATACAGTCAAAATTAATCTTCCTTGCTGGTAGACTTCAGGAAAAAAACACATTAGTACTTAATGGTCTCAAACAAAAATTGCTTTGGGAAGTCTGATGTAAGCATAGAGGAGTTGAAATTAAAAAAAAAAAAGTAAGATTTGGTGTGGAGTACTATGAAAATAAAATTGTATATCTGTATCATCATATTTTTAGCCAAAAAATACACCTCCTAACCACTGTTTGCAGCTGCAGCGGTTCTCTCACAGTAAGTTGTGTGCAATGGGAAGATTCAGCTAGGATTTATGATAGCAAATCTTAGCACAGAATCAAAGAATCATCAAGGTTGGAAGACACTCTTCAAATTCAAACTATCCAGTCCAACCATCAATCATCCAGTCCAATTGTCTTACTGAGCAAGTACATTTGATTTATGATAAAACGTAGAAAGTCAAGCTTGATTTACCTTCATAAAAAGAAATACGGTCACTACATCAAATACATTGTTATGTTTCTTCAATTCTGATACAAATCAATTAGCTATAGTTTAAGTAAAACCACATTAAGTACCTTAGTTTTGGTGCACCGTTTCAATACACTGAATAGCTTCTTGCTTTATTTACTGTAGAATGTCTTTAAAACCATTCGTATCACTAGAGGGTTTTGCAGGTTTTTTTTTGTTTTGTTTTCTTTTCTTTTCCCATTTACCACCAATGGATAGAAGAGAGGGCAATTTACAATGCATTTCACTAAAATAAAGACAGAGTGAGGATTATAATCCAAATAAAAAAAGTCAGCGACTTCTTGGTACTGTGCATTTCTTCTGTGACTATTCACAGCTGTAACTTCTATTCATATAACACAGACTATCATTGTTTTACACAGAATAACAGAATTGCTGTGAACATGTTAATTCATGCTGATTCATGATAACATTGCTTGCTTACTGCCTATAATAGGAATGAGCTTTTACCACTTCTGTGATCAAGTACTAATTTTTTACTGGACAGAATACTTACTTGATTTGTATTTTACTTAAAAAAATTCAGGATCAAGCCAGGATGGGACAAATTCAGCACCCCATCAGAACTAAAACTATAAGACGTGATCAAAAATGTGTGATTTTAATGAAGAGCACCTGAGCTCTGCAGAATCAATACTCTGTATGCAATACTGCATGCCAGTAAAAGAAAATATGAACTTCACTTTAAAAGTAGGAACTTACTGTTACTTTTAACCTTTATCTACAATTTCCATTAAGTACACTGCCTTTTCAAGTAATTTAGTGGACCCAAGAATAAATATACATAATCTAGAAAATAAAGAGTCAACGGCCAATACCTAATGAAAATCTAAAAAAAAACTGAAAGAGATAAAAGTAATATTATGATGCTACCCCTCATGGGAATCCAGCTTCATTACAATCAACAGTGTGTCTGCTTTGTCCTTGTTATGCTCTCCTTTCATGCATGCTGAGCTTTCCTTGCTCACTGCATTAATTACTGTCCACAGCTGGTATGATTTAGCTGGGTTCTGTTAAGAATATCACAGACTATTCAAAATTCAAGAAGTAGAAAAGTATTTATGAATTAACTAGAGTTTAATAATACACTACAAATCCTTGCAAAGTCTTAGGCTTAAATTCCAATATGCAAAAATGTTACATAATTCCATATACTATACATGTCATTTCTTTAAAGATATCTGTTAAAAATAACTGCACTCTTGAATTTACAGTAAGCATCAGTGAAATACTACCCACTAAGCTAAAAGTGGTGTTTTATTTTTTCAACAACAATCCTTACCTTTATTTTCTAATTAAACTTGAGTATTACCATGCATGATTAAATAGGCTTTGGTAACTTCTGATGCAATGCCTGATAGAAAAATCACTAGTTTCTGTGGTAAAAAGTCAAATGATGTTTAATAGTGATGCTTTATTTCCTTAGCTTCTTTATGTCTTTGCCAGGCAGCTTATTAAAAAAACAAAAAAATAAAACAAAACAAAACCCATAAAATAAACATACGAAAACAACCAAACCAAACACCTAAGAAATTTCAAGCAGAGCTTGGAAGAATAAGACTCTCTCTACAAATCCCTCAACCTTTAGATGCAAACCTACATGCAACTAGAAATGTCCACAAGCTTTCTCCCTCTTTTTTTTAATCTCTCTCAGACTCACAGACAGAAACATATGCAAGTCAAGAATTTCAACAGAGCTCTTGCCAGTAACACAGCTCTAAAAAATACACCCATTTAAAGAAGGCACAAAAAGATCCTGATGTAAGTTTATAGGATAATATTAAAAAGGGAATTTAATAACTAATGAATCAAATTTTTCTTATTCTTAGGAGTGCTACAGGTTTTCCTTACTATGGATCTAACAGCATTACTTATGTAAGAAAAGTGTACCTTGTGTTCCAAAAATTAACACAATTCTTTTCATACATATGTGTAGGGTGTTTTATCAGCAAAATATTGCAATGGTTATAGCAAGGTATTATTATTCTGGTCAGAATTCTTGTTTTATATGACTCTGCCTTCATTATCACATGCAAATGTAACACCAGAACCAGTATAAATGGAAGTTTATGCAAACAGACAAGATTTCTCAAGGAAAAAGCCTGATCCTCTTTTTCCTAGCAACATGAAAAAGTCATTTAATTATCTTCATTCTCACATCAACTTGCAACTAATGCATAATGTAATCAATATAGTGATAAAACATGTTTCGTTCATATGTTTCCCCACAGTCAGTTTCATCAAAAAATAATCAAGCTTCATGTTTCTGCTTCAAAAATATAGTCTACATAGCCATTCCTTCTTAAACAGCACATCTGTTTTAGGGATCTTGCATTTTTTAATGTAATTCAAGCAGTATACACTCCCATGATGAGACCCAGAAGAAGTATCATCTTTGTGCTGTTCTGGTATATCGTCCAATAAAGTGTCACACTGCTTTCTGCAGAGTTACACGCATTAATTTTCAAGGCAGAGTCAGTGCCAGCAGAATAGAGACTGTTGGCCCAGACACACTCTGGCTCAGTCCTGTGATCCATTTATGGACTCTGTTAGGGTCATGAGGGGGACAACCTGATAGTCTCCACCTCCTCTCCCTCGTTTGCATTCTACTATCTAACACCTCAATACCTCACATTGAGGCTTAAGGCTCACTAGCTTTCTCCATCCCATGACCCCAAGCACTGGCAACCCACCATTTCACCACATGCAGCACTGCTGGAAAGCTCACCACGCTTACCAATACAGCCTAACAAAACATAGCTTTCTAATAGTGTTATGAAGGTGATTAAAAGAGTCATGGATGACTCTCCAGCCACTATTTACTTCTCTGGATTTTAAACAGAACACATGCTTACCAGACAAACCTTAGTGTTTACTACAAGAAAGTGCTCTTTCACTGAACCTGTTCTAACCTTAGGTGCTGGGAAAAACATGAAGAAAAAACCTAGCAGTGCGGTAAGCATTATTTACCTTCAACTGAGAAACTGCACATATGCACATAAATAAATAAATAGATAAATTGGTATCTTAGAGGAAACAAAAAAGGGGGAGAGGAGGTGTAATTTATAAAAAAATATACAAACAGAGAGAAAAAAACCGTTCATGGTTTCCAGGATATGCCAATGTACCTCTCAATCAGACAAATCTGTGTTGATAGTTCATATACTTCATGTGAAAAATAGGTGGTTAATTCTCCCCTTACTTTTTGTTGACTTGGATGCTCAGTCACTTCCCCTCCACATATGTGCAGATCTAACCCAAATGACCTTTTGAAATGCTTCAAAAAGCTATCAAGCAGCATATCCAGATCCTAGAAACAGTGAATATTTCAAGTGTTTCTTTCAGACCAACAAACCTCCAACAACAGTTTCCCAACTTCATCATCTTTAAAAAAAAAGATAAAATTGTCCCTGAAAGAAATCAGTACCTAATTCAGACTGCAATGCAAATAAAAAATACCAAAACCACAATGATGTAACAGCTTTTCCTTATGGTTCCTCAAGGTTTCAATTCAGAATGAAAAATGAAGAATCTGTTTAATCCTTAATTACTTATGATAAAGATTTGTGGGTAAGAAGTTTCATTATTCACACCCAGTGTCTGGACACAGCTAATACATTTTTACTAGCCTCCATTCTGCTAGAACTACAGTGATTTTCTCGTGTGTGTCATTTTGAAAGGATAGCAGAAACTTGCAGCTGCTCTGCAGTTGATCATATACAATCACAGGAGTTCTTCTCATGAGAGAACTACCTAACCTCATAGCCTATTTTACATTCCCCAAAGCTTTTCCCAGCTTTTCCTGAAAACAGTAACTGGTCTCTAGTACAGGCTTTTCCTACATCTTGCCACAAGACACTACACATTGCACCAGTGGCACTACTGGGATTGAGCAGTCTGTGTTAAAATATTAAGTAACTTGTGTGGTGCCTTGGGGAGAAAACAGAGCTACCTACAAAGCTCTTCTATCCAAAGAAAAATTATGACAATACTAGCTTACAAATACTATGATACTTCATAAGCAGGTGCTTTGGAATATATGAGCCTGGTCAAAAGTCTCTTAGGAACTCAAGCATCTGGCAGCACTTAAGACACTGGGTACTAGAGGACTTGTATAATGAGAGAAAGTAATTTTAAAGATCCCTCTCACATGTTGGAACTGAATGGTGATGGATGCATGAAGAAAGAATAACTGCTGCTTCCTTGACTCCAAATACAGATCTCGTTTTGTTTAATGTCATGATCTTTCCTCAAATATATGAGAAATCAATTTGGTGAGAAAATGGCTTATAGCTGGTAAACATGTGAGTAGACATATGAGAACTGTATAAAGAATACTACAGTTTTGACTTCAAGTCAGTTGTTCCTCTCCTTGTTCGATCTAATGAAAACTGACATAACTACATGAGTGACTGATTTGAGCTGTACTAAAGGATATCTACAATGAGGCTGAGGCCTTAAAACATTGACACAGTTTTATCAGTTATAAAATGTTTTTCTTTCTTCATGAAGTATTCACTCCCAGCATCAGACTGTCCAGCACTTTTATTGTCAATAAAATTTGCAATATTCTCAATACTCCCTAAAGCATTGATTAGAATTTTCATATGTGTTTTAGTCAGTTATTCACTGGTTGACCTAAAAAGGTCTTAAAAAAAGACCTTTTTACATTTTAAACCACAGAGCATTCAGACTGCGTTTTGATCCAAGGGTTAGCAACTGCAGTGATGTCAAAGAACCCTCATGAGTGATAACTTCATTCAAAGCATTCACAAAGAGGGTTTAATTCTGAGAATTTTTCTTTACTCTGTGGAAAATTACTATGCATATGTGAAGACTTCCCTAAATACAACTTTTCAACATTGGAAATCCTTGTTGCTGAATCAGAAAAAAAAAATGGTATACTGTAAGCAAACTCTAGGACTCCTCTAGACCTTGATTTTACTTTTTTTTAAAATTTCAAATACTTCAAAAAAAACCTCTGCAGCACTTCGTAAGATACCAGAAAGAGCACTTAAATGTTACACCTATAACTGAAACTTGCAAGGCAAAAATCTTCTAGAACTGGGAAGATAAAGCAAAGAAATAACAATACATGTGATAAGAAGAAGGTGACAATATTCCTACTGTGATACAGAAAAAGAACCTCTATAAATTAAAAATCCTTTTCATAAGCCTAAAAACCAGCATACTCTTACATGTTCCTTTACAGAACAAGAAAGGCTTTGAAGCTAAATAAATATGAAGAAACTCTCCATCAAAACATCAGGACAAAAACTTTGTGTAAAAGGATATTACAAAGACAAAGTAGTCCTGAAAGTTGGTTTAGTTAGAGTTGGGTTTTTTTAGAGTTTTTTCTCCGGAGGAGGATTTACATAGGTATAAGAAACAGATAATACAGGCTGCATTATAGACTGATTTTATACCAAAAAGACTCAACAGTAACTTAAATGCTACTACCATAGTGAAACTCCAAACTCTGGAAACTAGAAGTTTTACTTGTACCATGTACATGCTTACATGAAGAAGATATTTGGGATATTTTGATTCATTCTTTTTTAATTTTTTTCTCAAAAACTAGAAGCTGGAGGTTAATCAATGTTTAATCTTCTAGGATAGGCATCTTTCTCTATATATGTAAAAGAAATGAACTTGCAGCAAGATAGAAGTACCAGAAGCTTGCTTTAAGCTATGTTTCTACTAATCAGAGAGTGGTCTAAGTTCTGCACATTTTTGTAATTGCATTTTTTGTGAATTGCATTTTTTTTCAGGATGTGAAAATTTATACAGACACATACGCACAAATACAAACACACATAAAAGTAAAAGGAACAATTTCCAAAATCCATTTTGGAGAAAAGAAATGAAATCAGTTTTCTAAACTATTTAAGGACATTTACAAGAGTAATAGCTTTACTTTTGGTTTAGATTTTTAGAGAAGAATGGAAAATATTTTTATTTTTAGAGAATATTAGAAGATTTTAAAATCGAGGAAAGAGAACATCTGCAATTAAACATTTCAAGTAATAAAGTGCTTCCTAGATTTTTGCTTCTCAAAAGTATGACATACCCTATTAAGAAAAAGTGTACAAAATAGTTTTTCCCAAAATAATAATATTAAACTGTTAAAATTAAAATATTTAAATTATTAAAATAAAAAATAATATTTCCCAAAATAATAAATCCCTTTTTTTTATTAAAAAAAATCTGTAGAGTATGCACAACAGTCACTTTGGTCAATCTTCAAGATTAAACATTTTTATGACATTCAGCTTTAACTGTCTTCTTACAATGAAGAAATCAAAAGATGAAGATACAAAGAGGTGCCGTTTTAATATAATATTAAGACTACTGTTTGACAAGGTTGCTATATTTCTTATGATATATAAGGGTTAAAAGACTGTCATTCTTGAAGACCAAAATGCAAATAAGAAGTAAAGCTAATCACAGAATCACAGAATGGGTACAGCTGGAAGAGGCTGTCATTAGGGTCATCCGGTCGAACCTCCAAGTGGGATCATCCCAGAGCACAGGATTGCATTCAGACAATTCTTAAATAGCCCAGTAAGGGAGAGTCTTACTGGCCAATCTGTTCCAGTGCTCAGTCACCTGCACAGTAAAGTTCTTGCTCATGTTCATGTTTAGGTGGAAATTCCTGCATCATTTCCTGCCCGTTGCCTCTTATCCAATTGCTCAGCACAATCCAGCAGAGCTTGGCTCCATCCTTTGACACCCTCCCTTTAGACACTGATGAGGTCCCCTCTCAGACATCTCTTCTCCAGGCTGAGCAGGCCCTGCTCCCTCAGCCTTTCCTCATAACAGAGATGCTCCAGTCTCTTAAACACCTTTGTTACTCTGTACTGGACCGGCTCCAGCAGCTCTGTGTCTCTCTTGCACCGAGAAGCCCAGAAGTGGACACAGGACTCCAGACGGGGCCTCATCAGGGCTAAGTAGAGGGACAAGATCACCTCCCTTGACCTGCTGGCAGTGGTCTTCCTAATGCAACCCTCTTTTTTATCACAAGGGCATACTGATAGCTGATGGATAACATGCAATATTTGGTCAACCAATATAAGTTATTTTCTTATAATTTTTCATATGAAAAATATGGCTATTAAATGTGAGAATACATTTTAAGTGGTATGAAATACTGTTGGTGCTTTTTTGGCAATTACATCTTCTAAAATAAGTACAATCAAATATTCAGTAAAGTACAAAAATACACTTTGCAAATACTAATCTGACTATATCCCAAGAACATCTATTACTATTAAAATTAATCTCATGCAGTTACCAGGAAGTAGGATAATTTGAAAAAAAGCCTTGCAGCCTTCATGACAACAGAAGAGAGAAAAAGATACAGAAGTAAGACTTGACTTTCATACTATAAGTGGCCCCAGCTTTTGGCTGAAACAAATAAACTGTTAGAGGTCTCTTTTTCTTGAAAATGCAAGAATGATAGACTCACTGTCCTGCAAAAATTCCTAGTGGACTCCTCTTACATTTTTTGTTCTCAACTGTCTTTTCTGATTTTAAAAATTTAAATAGCGACCAAGCTTTTTAAGTAGTACAATACACTTCACGTGACATTGAAAAAATAAAATACATATACAAATTGCAAAGTAGATACTGCATTTTTAATGACAGGTTAGACTGATATAAATTGTAAATCACAAAAGAACTTTTTGGTATACATAAGTTGAGTCTTAATATTGTTTCCTGAAACTAAAAAAATGCAACAGAATGAAGAACAGACAAAGAAGCTGGGATAGAAAGTTTCACTCTGAGTTCTTTGAAAAAAATATAGAAATTCTTAGGGAAAAATTTAAATTCCTCATTTGAAAAAAAAAAAAAAATCATTGTTTTTTCATTTTCCAGTAGGAAAATGAAGTTTAGTTATAAAAAGATGATTTTTTTTTTTATTTCCAGGGATTGCAAGAGGCCTGAATGTTAGAGGCAAGAATAAAGGAAATTATAGGAGAAAATGTACACATTAGAAGTATTGAGCAACTCATAGGACACATCCAGACACATCCCAGGATCCTGAGGGAAAGAATGGCAGACAAAGATACCAAGCCACTCAAGATCATATTTGAAAAGTTGTGGCAGTAAAGGGAAATCTATTTACTGGAAATAAAGAAACATTATAGACTGGCCCATCCATCTCACCTCCAAGCCCAGTGAAATTATGAAAAAAGGTCTTCCTGGAAGATGTAGCAAGACAAATGAAGGCAGGGAGAGAACTGGAGACAGACATGGTTGTGCAAAGTGCAAATGCTTCCAGGGTTTACTTACAATAACTGTGTCAGTGGGACAAGGGAAGAGCAACTCATGCAACTCATCTATGCAGACTTCAGTAAGACCTTTGGCATGGTCCCCCACAACATTCTAACCACAAAATTGGCAAGATATATGTTTGACTGATGTACTATTAGAAGAATAAGAAGCGGGCTAGAAGACCACATCCAAAGACAATGACATCAAGTGGAAGCCGCCATGAGGGTGGTGAGATACTGCAACAGATTGCCCAGAGAAGTTATAGATGTCCCATCCCTGAAGTGTTCAAGGCCAAGTTGGATGGGGGTCTGAGAAACCTGATTTAGTTAAAGGTATCTCTTCCCATGGCAGTGGGGATTGGACTAGATCATATTTAAAGATTGATTTTAACTCAAACAATCCTGATATCGCAATTCTTTGAAAATGAAAAGAAATAAAATTTAAGGGAGTAGATATGCTTATCATTTCAACACAACCCAACAGATTTTCAACACTACAGAGTATCCATAAATTCCAATTTTACAGTGGTACCACAGAATCAAAGAATATCCAGGAAGGGGCCCATGAAGAAGATCACAGAGTCAAGTTCTGGCCCTGCACAGGAGATGCAAACAATTCTATTATGTACCTGACAGTATTGTCCAAACACTCCTTGAACTCTGTCAGGACTGTGGCCATGACCACTGCCTTGGGGAGCCTGTTCCAGTGCTCACCCCATCCTCTTCCACAAACGCGTAAGAACCTTTCCCTAATAACAACCTAACCTAAATCTCCCCTGACACAGCAGCCATAAATACTGACTCCATATCAGCACAAACTTCACAGCAGAACATTGAGGGATTATCTTTTATACTTTTCTTCCAAGTCCTGACTGTACTGATTGTTTGCCCCTGAGAAGGAGTGACAGAGCAGCTGGGTGGGCACCCATCAGCCAGCCAAGGTTAAGCAACCACACTTAAACATAGCAATGAAATATAGTGAGACTTAAAGTTCATTTCCTGTCTACAAAATTAAAATCCAGATAAAAACCAAATATATAATATACTGTTTTCCTTTTTATGAGTAAGTAATCCATAGCTGGACAACACTGGCCCTTTGTTCGCCTGAATCATTAATGAAATAAGGCATTGAAATCTCTTCAGAATACCTGTGTATGCTATTACTAAAAAAAGTAAGCTAAACTAATCTTTAAGTGCACTAGACACGCATTAATAAATTTGGGAGACTGTTCACAAAATTCAAGCTCTTGTATAATATATCACCAAAATTATGTGATGCATTCAAAAACACATTTAACATAAAACACATTTTAATTTCACTGAATTCAGCAGGACTCCTCAGGTAGGAATTTAGGCAACAGATTGTATTCACCTGGATGTTACACATTGACAAATACATTCTTTAAAGCCATGCCAAGAGTTTTCTACTGACCTAGAGTTTTAGTTCGTAACATATTGTATAAGAATATTTAATAATATATTTAATAAAAGTATTTAACAAGTAGATGGCAAAAAAGAAAGATATTCCTGTATCGTGTCACAATGACACCAAGATTGTCTGATTATCTGTACTATAATAAAAGCCTTTATCACAATGTTGCTAGGAGGATCCAAATAAAAGATTACATTTAATGCAGTTGTAAGTCAAATAAGAAAAGAAACTTAATCTCATTATATTTTTTCATGCTATATGTATGACCATGAACACAGTTTATATGTGTTACACATATATACTGTTGAGTTTATATGTGTATATGAGTTACAGTTGAGCTTTGACATAGGTTAAAGACAAAGACACAAAGTAAAAAATACAACCAGGATAAAACAGAAGAGTGATTCATCAGAACTGGACTATGCTAAATGAATCTAGCCTCTTTGATAAAATATTTGTTTTTTTTAGATGCAGGTGAAAATTATACAACTAATATATTTGTATTGAGGCACTGTATTCTTCAGCAAAGCATCATGAAATGGAAAATTAATGATTAAAATAAAAACAAACTGGAATTATTTTATGAAACATAAAACATTTAACAAACTATCCTGAACCAAGCTTAAAAAACCCCTATCTAAAAAGCTACATCAATCTGTAATATTCTTCTTGCAGGAACAGCTTTGAGACTTAAAGAATTCTAATTATTCATTTGGCTGCAGAAAACAGAATTAGCTAATGATACATACTAATGGTGATAAAAAGCTAAAAGTGATAGCCTTTCATATGATGCAAGTTGTTGCCATTATAGAAAAGGATCTAAATATCACACTAAAGAAATTTGATCTAGAGTATTGAAACAACTGAAATAAGAGAAGTCACCACTGTAAAAAATACAAGGAAAAATGCTTAAAGACAACTGCAAAGGGTGCATCAGAAAATACACACACACACACATATATATATATATATATATATAAATTAATAATGAAATTATGGAAAGCCAGAGAAATGCAGCTATTTCAAAAGCTAAGAAATTTCTGCAAAGGTATGTATACACTTTCCTCACAGAGTTGGAGAAAAACTAATGCTAATGATATAAAAAAAATTTGTATTCTTTGACAGTATTACATCCTAAAGCTTACACAGACTTCAGTTATCCATGTGCAACAGAGTTCACTCCACATGGAAAACACAGAGATAAAGCATACTACGGTAAGAAAAAGAGATTGTGCATTTCAAAGAAGACTCAATAAGCAACAAAAATAAAGGCTAACTGCTACTGATAAGTACTTTGGAAAGGAGAACAAAGAGACTAGTGGGTAAACACAAAAGAAGAAGAAGGTTTATTCAAATGATAAGCAGAATTATAAGGCACAGTCCAATTGGTTACAAACAACTAACCCTCAAAGGAAACCAACTTATCAATTTACCATTTTCAGGACAATAATCTATTTACCGTCTTAAGTAGCTGTTCATCCCTCAGGACCCTTCTGGGTATCTTTCAACTAGAACCAAACAAATATTTAGGATTTAGCACATCTTAAGAAGTAAAAAAATAGATGTGTGAAACGCTTCAGAGGGAAGGGGCCAGTGGAACGATGCAATGTCAGGAAAATCAGGAACTGTAACAGAGAGCTACCAGCACCTAAATTAAATCTTTTCAAAGGCAGATGAGCTTCTGGGTGGGAGGCTGCCACTCTCCTTTTCATTAATCATTTGATAGTGCTGATTAAATCTTCTTATGCAGATGTAATGTGATAGAAAAAACTCAAAAGTGCCTTTTTTTCCCTCCATTTCCCCCTTTTCCAGTGTTTTACTCGTTGAATCTACAAGGTTAAAATAACAATTGTGGTACAAACTGAACAAAACTACTTAGTAGTAGGCTATACATTAACTCTAACCCTATACTTTAGAAATAATATGAGTTATCAAACGATTAATTTCAAAAACTAATTCAAGGTGAAATTCAATGGCTTAGAGCCCTCCAAAAGATTTATTCTAACATTGAAATAGACTAATTTTACCCCTTTAGAGCATAACATGCACCACTTCCACATTCATGTCCTATAAACTTCCTTTTGGGATTACATTTGCAGAACATCTGCCTTTTCAAAACTATGAGAAATGGAAAGACACCCCATGACAAACTAGAGCACAAAATCCAAATAGAACAGATACTCATTTTATTTCATGTTTAGTTACTGATTCTGTCATTGATTTTAATGTACCTGATCAATCTCTGAGAGATTTTAAACCCCTAGCACCTGGTAAAAATCAATGGGAACTGGGCATCCCCCTCTCATATGCTTTAGAAAATCCCCTCTTTGAGAATTATTTGAGAGAATTATTAGTCTATTAGAGTAAGACTCTTATACAAAAATATAGACCTCGCAAGGCAAATGGTCACCCTCCCCAAAAGACGGAAACAACAAAAAACAAACAAAAACTTGTATAAGAAAAAGTTGTAAATAATAATAAAAAGAGAAGAAAGTTTTAGAAGACTTAAACCAATATGTGTCTTTTAATCTTTTTTTAAATCTAAAATCCTGTATCAATTTCATGAAGTCATAGAATAAATCCTGGTTCCTCTCTGTGCCGCTATTTTTTCTTGATATATATGGATAGTTTAAGTCAGTAATTCGTGTACTTCTGTTCTAAGTGTTATTATATAGGTGTCTCTATGGGGTAAAATTTTTTCTTGCTTATATTAATTTGCTGTTGATTGATACTGGTAGCCTTTAGAAGCAACTTGAGAAAGGAACAATTGCCAGGTGATCTACATAAGCCTTGTGTCCCTGCTAAGTGCCTTTTCCAATAGTGATTCCTCTGGTCCTTTTTCTGTCTCTAAGGGCATCTTAACCAAGAGGATTCTACCAGATTGGTAAATCAGCTGAATGTGAAGGAGCAGAAATAAAGGAGCTTGATCCACAGTTCCAAACAGTTCATTTTCTTAACTATAATTAAAATTATTTCACTGCAGTCTATGTTGGTGTCCAAAATCACAAAATGGAGGAATATGTACTACTACAGGGTAATTCCAATCACCAAGGTTGTTTCTCCAACTGCCACTGGACCAAACCCATACTAAAGGGCAAAATTAGAAAGATAAATAAACTAAGTGAAGACAAGTTACAGTTGTCATATTTCAAACACAAGGAAGTAATGAAGATGATGGAGAACAGAATGAAAATGATGCTTGAATCATCTGGTCTAACTACTGTTTGACCTCCTTTTTCATTCTGTGATGTCTTGCAGCACTGACATACATACTCCATGATATGGCAAAAGGAGGAAAATCACTTATGTGAGGACTCAGCCAATGAGATGCTGTGTTAAAGGTGGGGGGAGCTGGCACAGAAACAAAAGAGAAATAATGACTGAATGCACAAAAAACATGCTCCAGGCTGAGAGAAGAGAAATGCTATCAAGACAAGTCATGCTATTGCCACTATTAGAAGTGTTTGTATGACCTGGTAGTAATTTATTAAATGAAATAAAAATTTATCTATTCTATAAAATATAGTGTTTATCAAGAATGTTTGTATTATTACAATTATTATAAGACATTTTATTATGCAAATGCAGTATTTTCAATTTAAAAATGTATTATTATTTTTAATTTATTACTGCATGCCTAAAATATAACATAGGTTGCTGATAAACAATATAGAAATAACATCTCACTTCACACCATAGTTTCACTTACTACAATTACTTGAAAATATTATTCTGCCATGTTCCTGCATCACTTGCGCCTCTCAGAGTATCTATAAATTAATTTATTTATTAAGTTAGAACAATTTATGTCCAATCAATAGGTCAATCAGTATATGTCTAACAAAATGAAATTAAAACAAGCTGTAAATGGATCCCTCAGTTTCTTTATGAAACCTACCAATATGGCTCTGTGCCTGTAAAACAGATGCTGAACAGCTGCACTTGGAGGTAACTAACTCATATTTGTTAGAGAACCCATATTTTGAAACAGAAGAAGCTCTTCCTAAGACATTTGTCTAATTCTGAGAAAATAAAAGGGAAAAAGGCAGAGATTTGGCAGAAGCTGTATCAAACTTCTGAATAAACCTAAAAAAAGTTTTAAGTGTATATACACTTTGATGTGACTGAAAGACAGGATGTTACAATGTTACCACAATTTTCAAATTACATCACTGTATTTATCTGCTGAACACTTTTTTGAAGTATCTTCAACATTCAGATTAGATTTCAATCACAATGCCTCATTTATAATTTATTTAATCCTATTCTTTACTTAGAAAAGTATCTGAAGCAGATGCCAGGATAACATAAATAACAAGCATAAATATTGCAACAGATAATACATTTCGCTTAGTGATTTCTAACTATTATTGTGATAAGATGTCTTTATATTAGTATAAGAAAAATGCTATTCAAAAGAAACAGAATTCACATACTTTGAATATTAAATAAATCAAAAACTCTGAAGAAAGTTATTCTAGAACACCATCTGTACTAAAATTGCCATTCCATGAGGTAAAGTAGAATATAAACCTGCATGAAATTTGGTGGTTTCTATTGTTACTAACATAAACACTAATTTGCCTGTATTGAGTTACGCTATTGCATAGCAGGAGAGTAATTGATACCACACAAGTCTGTAAGATTGCTGTGAATTTAAATGGTGTAAGCACATCTGTATAATCTACATGCTTGCATAGAAATAAAAACTGTATTAAATACATATCCACTAGAATAGTAAATTAAGTCTTTCAAGATGTCAAAAGCCTTCCCTTTCCTAAAAAAAAAGAGTTCTTAAATTATAAAGATATTGTATAGATATTAACCTAATAAATATGATTTTAGCACTCCTTTAGAACATAAATGGGTGTTAAAAATTGTATCTCGTTTGCATTTGAGCTCCTTTTCAAAGCATCAATGGTAATTAACATGGACAACCCTTGCATATATACCTCAATGTAAGTATGCTGCATTTCAACAAAAGGTTGCAACAGATATAAAATATATTAATTTCTCACATTAATCTTACGTACATTTGTAAAAATTGCATTTGTAACTTCATCTGTCAATTTGCTTATAACTATCCATTTCTGAGACTTTTTCATACAGTCTGAGGTTATCTTAATCCTTGAAACTAATTTATTTACCACATATATTCTTGACTCACATCCAGAACTCTAGTGCAAATCACTCATTTTATAATTACAAAAATTTTAAAGAAGTGGAACAGTTTCTTCTCTACTCTGGATATCCATCAATTTCTATACCAGATGAACAGAAAAATGCACTATCCTTTTTTATGTAAGTAAAAGGCCAAGGTAGCACCATTAGTTGATTAGTCATTATTTGCAAACATCATACTATTAAACCTCAGTTCCTATTCAATGATGATTTTGCATTGTAGGGAACACCATAGGATTACTATTTGCACCATAAGGAATAGCTGAGGCCTTCAAATCTTTTGTTATCCTGTCTGTCATTTCAATTTCAATTTTCAATTACAAACTATCCACATTTACCTTCCTTTTTTTTTTTTTTTTTCCATCTGTGTGAGTGGCATTTCACTGATGAATAATTAAATGCAAAAGAATATTTTCAGTATTGTAGTATAGTATTTCCACATATGGAATTCTATGACTCAAAAAGAAAGCACAAATATTCATATTTCTTTGTGATCAGCCTGCAAATTCCTTATGGCACAGTAAAATAGCCAGCCTAGAGGAATCAGAAGATTGTTGTTTGGTTTTTTTTTATTTTATAACTGTTTTCACCATCATTAAGCAGTTTCCTTATCACTTTGCTGTATTTAAATTCCATTTCTTATAATTACTTAATCTCTTCACAAACAGAATTATTTAATTACACATCTTCATTGCACACTAGAGGTCAGCCATTAATGACCAAGATGTACTGAGATGTACTTTTATTATTTGCAGCCAGTGAAAGATGTAATGTCTTGTATTAAAAAGCTTTGGTCACCACTGGGTTACTCACTCAGTTTTGAAAACAAACAAGCAATTAGATCTAAGAGTGAACAGATGAAAAAATTAAGTATTTTATGACTTAGTTATTATATAAATTTGACATCAACATGGAACCGTAGGATGGTTTGGGCTGGAAGGAACCTTGAAGATCATCAAGTTCCAAACCCCTTCATGGGCAGGTACACCTTTGTGGTGATTTCACATTGATTGGTATTTGGTGAAGAAGGAAGAAACCACCCATGGAAGTGATTTCTCTGAGAGAAGCTGCTGGGAACTTCCTCTGTGCCTGGGAAAGGCCAGTTCTGAGAACTGGTAACATTTTGCACCATTTAGAAATTAGATCCACCTCTGTGAGATCCACATTTTTAAAACAGCAAGCTCTGGAAATTTCTCTCTTTGCTACCTTGCTTGTGAAAGGTAGCTGAGCTCTGGTGGGGCTGGCCCCGCTCCCCCAAGGCCTGTGCGGCCAGGCCGGATCCAGCGGCTCCCGGGCAGGAAATGGAGGCTGCAGGACCCCAGGCTGGGCCAGGCCATGGCTGCTGACATCTTGCTGACACTAAACGCCCCTGTCCACAGCCCATGCCGAACCGGGGTCCGCTGGGCCCCAGGCCAAGCACCCCCCTCCCAGTGCCGGGCAGAGGGAGGGGCCCAGCACGGCCTGAAATCCAACACTGTGACTGCTGCGGCCACTGCCCATGACCTTCTCCAGGCCTGGGTGAGATATTAACTCTTTCACTACACAGATGAGACCTGCAGACCACGATTCTCCCCTTGGATGAGAGAAAGAGACAACACGTAGAGAGACAACATGAAGACATCAAGTTCTGTAAAGGAGCCAAGCCTTAGATGGAAGGAGAATGAGGAGATGCCCTAATGGGGCTGAAAGCTCTTTTGGTAGTACCATAAAGATGGACACTGATACACTGAAATATCCCCTTTAATTCATGAGAGAGTATGGGAGGGGATGAAGTATTCAAACTGTAAATGTGAGCAGAGGCATCCATTGATGAAGCCAAGCAGATTTTGAAGTAGCTGTGATCCCATGAGAAGTTTGAACAGAGAGAGAGATGAGAGTGATGAAGACCCTTTGCTCCCTGGGAGAGAAGAAGACCTATGTTCCCACAGAAGAAGATGATCACAGAGACAGATGAAGAGAACCTTTGCCTTTGAACAACTCATCCTTAAAATAATACCCCATGAGTTCATGGCCCATCGACACAGCTGTGGAAGGGCTGTAAATATGGGAGGGATTTCATAATTGCAGAACTTTTCCCAGGCAGCTGCTATTTGTGGAACTGAAAAGCCACGAGAAAGCTGTTTCTTGTGGAGAAGTCTCCATGGCATAGCAAGAGAAAACTTCTCTCCCTACAAGAACTGATGATTGGCTGTTGTATAGTTGGTAACTGATTTAACATTCCAGGTTTTGTCTCTATGTTGTCAGTTGGGAAAGGAAAAGAGTTGGGCAGGGGGAGGAAAACTGTTCTGGAGATTTTATTCTGATTCTCCTTATTTTGTAAGTTCTATTAATAAAGTTTTATTAATAAAGTTTCTTCTTACTTTTTAAATTTTAAACCTGTTTTGCCCTTCTCCTAATGTATATCCCGCAGCAAAAAATGAGTAAGTGTACTGGTGATTTTAGTCAGCACTAAACCCACCACAACCTTCCACCAGATCAGATTGTTCAGAAACCCATACAGCCTGGCCTTGAATAGTACCAGGGATGCAACATCCACAACTTCTTTGGGAAACCTGTTCCAGTGCCTCCTGACAAGGTAAATAATTTCTTCCCAAGGTCTATTTTAAATCTGCTCTCTTTCAGCTGAAAGCCATTACTCTGTGTCCTGTCACTACATGCACTTCTAAAAATTCTCTTTCCAGCCCTTCTATAGGCCTCCCTTAGGTACTGAGAAGTGCTCAAAGGTTTCCCCGAAGCCTTCTCTTCTCCAAGCTGAACAGACTGTCTTCATAGGAGAGCTGTCCCAGCCCTCTGACCATCATGGTGACCCTCCTATGGACTCACTCCAGCAGTTCTGCATTCTGATGGAATGAGGGCCACTGAGTTGAACCCAATACTCTTGGTGGGGTCTCGCAAGAATGGAGTACAAAGTGAGAATAACCTCCCTTCACCAGCTGGTTATATTGATACATACAAACATAAGTAATAGAAACTTCAGAGTTTTCCTTCAGCTCATTTGAAGCATTTTTTTTCAGAATGCAACTAAAATAATTCAGTATTGTCACCCATCTTTAAATATTACCCTTTCCTCTGTTATAAACTTCACTAGAAAGTCAGGAAATTTAAAAAAATCAATGCAGAAATACTAATAAAAATCAATCCAGGACTGAAAACAAAACTGTTTTGAAATGAAAATTTGTTTTGCATGACATTCGGTAGGAAAATATACGCTTACTTTCCCCCCCATCATTATTAGAACAAGTCCAACTGAACTCGTGGTATATTTACTGCAGTTATGTAGTAAGTGATATCAACTTTTTAATCTGTAGGTTTTCAAAACAGATACTTGAGAAAGTAAAACAATTAAGGCACTGTTCACAAGGTTGTTTTGATTCCAATAACCTAGTTAAAAACTTAGAACTGGTATGTACTGAGCATGTGCAATAGTCTTATTTTTAAAATGTTACCTAGTTAACTTAATAAAAGTTTTGTAACTTTTATTTTAAATATACCAAGTTAATTTGCCAATTATTTACTTACTGCATCTGGAACTCTGATGGAGTGTTTCACATGCTGTAAATTTAGAGAAAGATTCAAGTCCTGGACTCTGTAATTTTAACAGGATTTTTCCAGCTGATTTCACTTGTGCAGGATTTCACCCACATACTTAAAAACATTTATTATATAGACAGCTAAAGGTATATTTATGAAAAGAGAGATTATACCTTCAGTCAAAATAAATACTAGGTTTCTTAGACCTCAATCATACAGTTCTTTGTTATAAGTAGCATAAAACTACAGCATGTAGAATATGAAAGGGCAGACTATTTTTATATGTTACCTGTCTCTCCTACTAGTTTTCTTCTTTCATGCTTGCATATAGTTGTGTTAACACCATCAAGTTGTGGGGTTGCTTTCCATTGTGAATATTGTGATGTTCACTTTTTTAAGCAGAAGAAATAGAATCCATTATTATTCTGACAATTTTTCTCTCATTCTTTGTTGTGTTCTACAGTATTTTTGATAGTATAAGGTATTACATTCTTATACGTATTTTCATAAAATGAATAGGCTTATTAATATTTTACTTACACAGTCAACAGTTGAAATACAACTTAAAAATTATTAGGGACACACTGAAGTTTGCCTATCAATTTTCACAGAACCCTGGATGCATTGAGTCTGGCAGTCAGATGTTGAGAGAGCCTAGTCCAGAAACTGGCTGAGACCTTGGTCAGCTATAGAAGATTTCCTGGAGTCATGCTTTGTTCAATTTTAATTATCTCCAAAAAAGGGGACCAATCAAGTCAAACACTTTTTCTTATGCCAGTGCTCAGTCTTGGAGTAACAGCAGTAATAACAAAAACAGCAAAACCAGTAACAATTGTGAGAATGTCTTAAGTTTTAACAGAGTTTCATGGGCTTCTTGGGCCATCAGCTAGGGTTCTCTGAGAAGAATGGAGCTTCCACATCTTCACCCTATACCATCATATATAAAGACATATTTATATATTCATAGAAAAATCTTTCTCAGCCTTCTTGTATCTGGCCAAGCTGTCCCAGCTCTCAATTTCTCTTTGTATGACAGTATTTCAATCCCAGCACTGCCTTAGTGGGCCTTCAATGGACTCGCTCCAGTATGTCCCTGTTTCTCCTCTACTGAGGAGCCCAACACTGAACCCAGCAGTCCAGATGCACCTGACCAGGCTGAGTGAAAGAGGAGGATCAGCGCATTCCTGAAAAATGTCGGCCTTCCTTACCACAAGAACACAGCACTGATTTATGGTCACCTTTTGGTCAACCAGAACTCCCTGAACTTTTCTGTCAGGCTGTTTTTTCAGCTGGTCAGCCTCCAATAGTTCAGTGTGCCAATGGTTGTTCCTCCCCCGATACAAGGCTTGCCACTTCCCTCTCTTCAGCTTCATGATGTTCCTGTAAGCCCATGTCTCCATCCTGCCCAGGTCCCTTGAATTAGTATCTTGTGAATGGTTTTGACAAAATACCTTAAATATGGAAACAAATGTAAGATATTTTCAATTTTCATTTTCTTTTCCTAATGAACGAATGTCAATCTCAACTATATACAAGTGAAGTCCTGAGGAAATGGAAAAAAAAAAAAAAAGTTACTATGAATAATCAGATACACATTAACAGAACACTTGTTAGAGTTTTAGAAAGAAGTGCTTCAGATATAAGTTTCCAGGATAGAATCATAGAATCATCTAGGCTGGAAAAGATACTTAGGAACAGTGAGACCAACAGTGCCAAGTCCACTGCATAAGATATTCCTAAGTACCACAACTAGACATCTTTTAAATATTCCCAAGGATGATAATTTAACCAATTCCCTGGGTAGCCTGTTGGAGAGCTTCATAACTGTTTTGGTGAAGGAATTTTTCCTAGTATCTCAGATATCTTACTCAAAATAAAATTCCCAACCAAATCAAATCAGCCTGAGAAATCAACCACTGCCAATGATGTAGTTATAAAAATTTCTTGAATTAAAATATAAAATAAGAGAAAATATAAATCAGTTCTAGCTGATCAACATAAGCTGAAGAGTAGTTTTAGCAGTACTAGCTCATTTGGAATTAGCTGATATAGTATTAGCTACTGAAGTAGTGGCAGATGAAAATAGTAGAAACAAATTTGCATTTTTGAATTTGGTATGCAGACTTACTGAGAATAAAGACAGGTCAGTGTCCAAGCTGGTATCATTAAAAGAAAATATTAACCATCCTTTACCCAAAATATTTTTATTGAAATACACATCCACAAAAGAATTCCTGCAAAACCCATGAGCAATGAAAGCTAATTGTTAAAAAGTCAGTCAGATCTCTACAACAAACTCGAGTTACATGGTTCATTGTCCAACATTAATTAGCTACAGTCAGCTTGGTATTGTCTTTCATTTTTCACTGAGGCAACACACATAAGATGCAGTTGGTCTGAAAGTACAGTCAGTGGGCTAGGTTAACCCCTTCCCAGTGCTGCTCATGCTGCAGAGTTACAGTGCTGCGCACTGACTTCATGCTTCTTGACAGCACAAATGCCACAAGTGAAGAGTTGCATGAAGAGCTGAAATAGCAGGTCTCAGGGGGTCAAGAAAGAAAGCACTAAGCTTTACTGTTTGCTAGTAAGAGGTAAGTGCCAATCATTTAATGCTTTAATTACTGAGACTAATTAAGATAATGCACAGCAGCAAGACTACAATCCAAAAAAATGGGGTTTTTCGAACTCTCAATTTTTAGGATAGGATCCTGAGAATTATATTTTTTTACAGGTAGCTTCTGTGAAAGCAGTCCTACTTCAATATAAGAAAAATTGCAGCAGGATCAATGAAACATAGAAATTGCATTAAAATAAAAGTATGCAGAAAAATAAAAAAAACAAACTTTGACAGAATAGCAATTCTACAGATCCCACAGTCTAGTAAGTTGGGGTAATATGGTACATTTTAGTAAAATGACAATTCTTAAAATGCTTTGCACAGATGGAATGTCGTTTTTTAAAAAGCAGAATACCTGTGCACAATTACAGTCCCTTTTGAGAAGGTTTGTATAGTCTAGACAGATAAAAAATTAGAGTTTGGCTTCCTTTTTGTGTCATTAATTAGAGGTTACCTTTTCTTCATTGAAAGTACTGAAAGATCAGTAGATAATAAGTCTTGTCTGTCTGACTGCTTGTCTGATAGTACAACACAGATACTATTGAAAGGATCTTTGACATTTTTGGAAACATTTTGGTCAAGTAAAATATCAAAAATCAGAAATAAAGTGAGAAAGCATGTCCATTTGAGTACGAGGCAAGCAAAGTTGCTTCTGCTTAAACATTAGGTTGTAATACTACTTTACTGACCTCTAATGAGTTTCTGCAACTTACATGAAATTTCTTTGATGAATTTTTCAGTCTATTATTTCCACATGGGTGCTCCTGCTTTGTTTCAACTTAGTGATGCATGACTGACAACATTTCTGGACCAGATTCCAAGGACACTTATGAAAACTGGTGCATATTTTGACATTAAGAGAGGAGTGGGGAAGTTAGCATGAGGAAGAATAAAGACAGCTGAAGTTAAAAATGGATGCATAGGAAGACACAAAAATGGTAAATGAAGAACACAGGAAATATAGATTTTTTTCACTAAGAGGGAGAGGCCCATAGAGATTCATAGCACAGCTGAAAATTTAGGCACCCTCTGGTGCCAAAGCACATAGAGTGGTGAAGTTCAGTCCTGGCAGGCTGCTGGTCTTCGCAGGTGCACAGAAATTCTTCTGCATTCTACTCAGACCAGGAAAAGAATACTTCCTCACAGCAAAAAGCATGCCTTCTCAAAGCAGAAAACATCCCCCTCAATACCAGCCAGAATGCATTCCAGCTTGGCCTGAAGAAAACTGGGGCACAAACCAGTTACAGACAGTAAGAGGCAAGAGGTAAGTCAGGTAACTCACGTAGCAGAGCAGGTGTAAGGACAACTGTTGCCCAGAAGGTCCCAGGATTTGGAGCTGGGTACTCAGATTGTGATAAAAAAATTAAGACTATTGGAGAATAAATACTATTTTTAGACCATGGATTCTGCTGACTTTGTGCAACTTAAGGTATTGGGCAGAAAAAGGAAAACGCATTAACTATCAGAAAAATTTTGCACACTCCTTTAAAAGCTTTTAAATTAGGAGCATTTAGAGATAAATACTTCAGTGGTGAGATTTAAATTACCCTAAAATCCAATTTAGAGTTAAATGGTATTTGTGATTTCATTTCTTATTCACCTTTACACCATTTCTATGTTAAATGCCTTTTCTGGACTATGTCTGCATTCTGAAGAGAAAAGAAATTATTAAAGGAATACAAATTCCCATCCAAAATGAATAGTAGCATAATTTATTTATCTTAAAGAAAACATTAGTGCTGCAATCAGAAACTAGTATCAATGAAATATTTTTCACAGAGCTGAAGATATTTTCTAAAACTGCAGTCTCAAAGCAATTGTGTATATTTGAATCAGAATATTGTATGAAATACCACCTTCTTATTTTTTTGAATCGGTTCTTGGGAACAAATTTCAGTACCTTCTAAAAGAATCAGTCTTTGGGATACCATTGAGATCCTGCCTGTAGCATTACTATATGGTAAAAGACAACAGCTTTCTTTGTAATTGTGCATTACCCATCCTGCACTTTCCTTATCAGTGTTCTCCCAAATGGCAAGGAGTGCTTGATTACTTTCGTAACTTCTTTTCCAAAAAAAAAAAAAAAAAAGAAAATCTGAAAACTTATTAAAATTTACCTGTAGTATCTGAATATACTTGATTAGGCACTGCAAATAAAGACTATTAATTTATCTTCTGAAAGTCAGCTTTGGATAGGGTACCTGGATGACTCTAGCGAAAAAAACGTAAGATGCAATATTCCTTTGAATCTGACAGTCTCAGTATAGACCCTTCTCTTGCCTACAGTCAAACGTCTAACAAATATGATTTTTGAAACTGATCTATGCACAATGAGACAGCAGTCCTTACTGTTTCAAGGTATCTACAGCTCCGAAAGTTCTGATAATTCACTGCTGCAGTTTTATGTTCTGTTCACAACCTAAGAAGTAAACAGTAATACGCCAGAAAGAAAACACTATATGGAATTTTAAAAAATTGTCTTGATAAAAGAAAGATTTCAAGTGCCACACACTGATATACTAAAACCTGAGAGGTGTAGATTTGGTCCTCCTACATAAGAGACCCCTTTTTATTCTCACTGATCCTTCAAAATGATTTCTTTGTAAATTGAAAAGACATGACAGATCTATTAACATCAAAGCAATACAAACTCTTGATCTTCAGGCTCTCAGAGTAGTGCATCTTTTCCCCCAAGGTTAGAATGTATTTTGCAATAAGACATTGAGACATGCACTCAAGGATAAGAAAAGAGATGCACACATACAAAAAAAATCAGATGCTAAAGACTTAGAAGATCTCCTCAGTGGCAGAAATGAGTATTTTTAAACAAAGGCATCTATAAATTCTCACATAAGTGCACAAGTTAGAGAGGAGCCCATATAAAACCAGCCTATACCAAACTGAAGAGCAAACAATGTTTGGGGCATTCTGGACAAAAGGTGGATTTTTCTGGCTAGGGAAAAAGTAAAATAATCTTGCTGCGCTTAGGGATCTGAGAATAATTTGGCTAGAACTTCTAATACTTTCACATAAATAAAATCCACAAATTTTATCCAAATTCTACATTTCAAAATCAAATAAGAAAATTCACATCCAAGTGTAGCTAAAAACCCTGTCACCTCTATTCACACATTGGCATTTATTCAGAGGAAAAAAAGAAAGAGAATATTGAAAGAGTATTGGAAATGCATTTATTAGTATTTAGCGATAACTCTAAGTTATGCATTTCTAAGAAGAGATCCTTTATTTTTTCCTCTTTTTCATAACCTATACTTGATGAACACAAAGAATGCAGAAAAATTAAGGATCAGGCTTCTCAAAACTGTTTATACATAACATACCTAAATTGTGATCAATCATGAATTGTCACAAGATTCTCAAGATACCAAATGAGTTCCTGCTCTGTGTGGGTACTGAGCTGCTGTCAAATGATGGTGAATAGCTGAGAAAAGTTTTCTAGAGACTTTCTGCCATGGGAAAATCCCTCACATTTTTCATGTAAATCTAAAAGCTATTTTTAACATACTCATGTTATCCACACTCATGAGTCTCCAAAGTACTTCATTTCACTGTAATGTTTATAGAAGTCTGTAATTCTTGATAAAAAATAGCACTGAGCTGCTACGTAGAATGCAATAATCAATACAAGAGAATCATGTTTAGTTATTTTAGATAGACATTTTAACAAATGTCTTTAGTAACAAATTAATCTTAAATTAGTGCATTGCCAAATCATTTAAAAGGAATCTAAATTAATTTCTTATGAGACATTTAATTTTAAAAGGAACTATATCTTTTTGATATTTAATAAATCTGTATCCATTTTATTTCAATAATCTGGACTTAAGTGTAGACACAGTGTCATCTTCCTAAGATGTTGTGGGACCTTTTTGAGTTGCAGTTTACCTCCAGTTTTTAGAATGCAAACATCTTGAGATGCTACAACCTTTAAGTCACTTTCATTAGACCACAGATACTGAAAAAGGTCAGCGAACATGTTACACTTCTTCACATTAAGAGTATGTCTGAGGATGAAAGTTTAGAAAAGAAGAAAAAAAGGTGACTAGGATTTTCCACTAATCTACTTCATTTGTAAATTGTAAAGCTTCTTAACACATCCCATAAAATAACTAATCCTTGTGTCTCCTGCTCCAAAACAACATATGCACACACACAAAAACACATACAGACAGAGCAGGCATATATGTGAGCTCTGCTATCAGTAACACTAATACTGTAATTTTCCAAAATTAGAAGCTGGTTTTGCTTAAATGCTTGCCATAGGCTCTAATTTAACTTCCTAGTTTTAAACTGTATCAAATTTTGATATAATTGTGATATAGTGTGATGCAAGAATCTCCAAATGAGATTTTCTGGAAAAGTTAAGTGTCAAGGAACACAGTGCACAATGCCTGTTGAAACCACATGTATTTGAGTGTAAGACTATAGCAAATGCCTTATTAGGACACACTAAGTCCTCTTATCTGCTATCATGTCTCCATGTCAAGAGAACATACCATATATGGGCACATTAGCCTGGGGAATTTTTGAGGTCCACTCACTTCATATGCATAATTACGTTAACAATGCCATTCCTGTTTGTTCTTTTTGTATTAATTCATGGACCTCCTGTACATGGATTATTTAAGCTCTATACAACTACAAATACTGTCTGCCTCCACAAAAACGAACAGTAATTTCCGTTTTTTACCTGCTTTTAGTAACTCTTCTATTAAAATCCCCAAACTCCACAACTGTATTATTATAATTGAGTAGGTGGATATCCATTCTGTTTTTATTCTCTCCTCTGCCCCTGTAATTTTTCAGACTTTAGCCATAATCCCTACAACCCACTTCTGCCAACTCTCCTTGAAACTGAAAGACTCTCAGCCTCTTCAGGCTCTTCTCAAATGGTAGCTGTCCCATCTTCTGGACCGTTTTAGCTGTCACTTGAAAGTATTTTATGTAACTCAGTCATGTTTTCTTAAGATAGGTATATCAGACTGTATTCTAGCATGCAAGATACAAGTGCACTGAAGTTTATACCATTTCCAATGATCTCCTCCTCTTCCTCATTCCTCAGGTAGAATTACTCATGGGTTTAAAACTATTTTTTCTACATTAAAAAAAAAAAAAGAAACAAATGGATTCTCTTTGCCACTTCTGTAATGAGTCTAGCACCTTCTGTAGTGTCTGTAAAATGCATCAAATCTGAATCTGAGAAAATTCAGATATACAGTAGTAACTGACCTTTAATCACAGTTTCAATACTTACAATGCAATTGAATACAATCAGCTACTAATTACCATTAAACTCGAATTTATTGAGAAAAGCTCTCTATTACAATTGCTACATTCTAAGAAAAAATACGTGTCCATCAACTGAAATAATACTTGTTTTATAAAATACTTATTACCAAAGATGATAAAAGTATCATCTGAATCTCTGTTTTTTCTCCTTGCATTTTCTCCAGTTTGTCAGCAGCCACTGACACACTTCAATGCACTACTGGCCTCTCTATGCCCTTATCTGTAGGGTTAATTTCACTTTTTATTCACATTCATGCTACCTTTGCTTTTCAATCAAATGATGTTAGACTCTACAAGCTCATCTTAACACAAAGAATTTTTCACACAAAAAACCCCCTTGTTTATTTTCAAAATCCTTACATTTAGAGGTACTATGTGATCTGTTTCTGGTAAAATGTGTCGTTTTTTACTAGAATAGGAAGCCAACTGACTATTTCTCTTTTCAGTCCAGACATCCTCTGCCCATATTCTCAACAATTATTTTACATATTGAAGTGTATGTGATATTCTTGGATGAAAAAAGTGACACAGGTGGAACTTCCCTGGAAATGCCCATACCTAATTAATGATCACTGCCAAAATAAATTTCTTGTCTTTCCCTTTTATCATTATTATTATTATTGTTATTGTTATTATTATTATGTCCCTTATTATTATAAGAAATACATTTCTTATTTCTTTTCCTTATTGTTTGTGCCTCCTTCCTCACAACTGCACATACTAAAGTAAAATCAACAGCAGTGGAAGCTCTCTCCCATCCATACACTGGTCCTACGTAGAAAGCACAGAAGGCTTTACGAAGTAAGTTAAAAAATCAGTTCCTTAGCAGTAACTAGAACAAAACTCTATCAATTTAGATTTCATGAAGCCATATAGACAAAGAATTTATATCTCAACAGAACAAACTTTAAACTTTTATTGAATTCTCTTCCAGGTAACAGCCTTGTTGGAAAAAGGCTCTCAGAATTTATGTTTTGTAGGAATTTGAGAATGTGTCAGGTATTGTGAAATTCTGTTCATTGCTACAACTTTGCACAGCAAGACCATGTCCAAAATGTTTATACAGTCATGTCCCAGAATTTCTTGTACACTGAAATGACCATATGCCACACAATTTCAAATGTATGTTTATGAGTAATTTCACATTTTGTCTTTTATCAATATATTTTCCCCAATTATATAACATGAATTTTTAATCAACAGAATTCTACATTCAACTTTTTCATAACATGTACCTCACAGTTTTGTGTAATTTAGTGAAAGCCACATTAGCAATTTGTACAAAACTTTATGCTTAAACCTATTAGACAACAATTTAAATTAAAGGTGCAACTTTATTCTCCACATAATTTCCTTTAGAAGAAAGCAGTCAAAATAAATTTGCAATTTTCAAATTAATATGTGCCATCAAAAATTTGTTTAAAATATTGTGCATTTTCACAAGAATTTGAAAGGATTAAATTAAAAAATATTTGCCTAATTATTCTAACAAATATGGCTTCAAGCAGACACTGCTTAAGCCAGAATCATCCTATATATATATGTATATATGTTATTTTGGGGGGAGGCAGTTTACTGAAACATAGGGTGGACAAAAGTGAATGGTGACCTTTTTATAAACATTCAGATATTTATAATTTTCTAAAGATGTTGTCAGAAATTCACTACTGAACAGATGCTGCTACTTAACATTTTATCTCAGTTTCAGACAGTGAGGTTTGAGCTTCAGATAGGGGGTAAAAATACTATAAAACACCACAGCAGTTGTTGTGCTATGTGAAAATAACCAAAAAAAATTCTAAAATTTCTCTACCACTGTTTCACCTTCCTTTTTCCCTAAGAGCTTTCCTATATTGAGATTATGATATGTACCTCTAGGAAACTTTCGAAGTATGCAGACATGTTCTTAAGCAATCTAGCAGACACACTGGAATTCACTGCCAATTCTGACACAGGAATATTAATGACTCACATTCCTTTATCTGCCAGTGGTCATTACTGATGCTGCAGGGAATTACACACAGTGAGATAACTACCCATACTGTAGTTTCTCCAAAAACACTTGCTATTAAAGGATAACATTAATATAAATCATGTGGGTTTGTCCAACTCTGTAATGCCATTAGCAATATAGTTCCCATATCTAGATTTCTGGGTGTCTGGAGAAGACTGGAGACCCTGGATTTTCTGACTCTGATTTTATACATGCTTAAAAATTTCAAGAGACAAAGGCATTTTTTACTTGGGGAAATTCACTGCCTCTACAGTCTGACACAGGCAAAGTTGCCAGGGTTTAATGCTTCTCAGATTCCCACGCTTGCAACTCAGCTCTGTCCAGTGCTCTGCTTTAGGGAGGTAGGGGCTTACAACTACCTGAAATGACAACAGCTCTGAAAGAGACACAGCAACAATCTTCAGAGTAGCAATGCAGAAAGAAAAATGTTCAGAAGAACCATTCTGTAATTTTCTTTCATTTGTTCTGAAGTTCAAAACCCTGATGATTTAATTCTGAATCTATGCTTTACAGAATGCACACAAATCACATTTCAAAATGTTTTCTTATGTACAGATTTAGAGATAACCAAAACGCATACTTTAAAATTATTTTAACTGAAATATGTTATTCACAATTTTGCTGTTAATACTTGATAATTTACACCAGGTTAAACAAATATGTTGGTAGTTATGGCTACTGCTGGAACTAAAGTACTCAAATTTGCATCAATTTAAGGATTTGAAAAGTTGGATAAACTCTGGCTCATGCAAAGAGCTTCATTACCTGTAGTTTCTGCAGCTAAGTCAGTATGTCTGGAACGACTGCATAAGATTTTCATTTTCCCTGACTCTTAATCTCAACTATCACATTTATTCCAAAGCCTTCACTTTGCTGCTGAGCAAAATGAATGCATCTAGAATGGTTTGGTATGACTGTCCCACTTTCCCCTAAAACTAAAACTTTAACTGATGGGTGATTTATTTGACATATGTAATGTTGTATTTAACAAGTCCAGTATGAAATTACTCTTGCAAAAGTATATAGCAATTTTCATCAAATCAACAGAAAAAATGTCCTAGGGTTGAACTGAAGAGAGCATATCAAAATTCCTGCAGGAAAAAAAAAGGAATATAAAAAAAAATTGGAACCCTTTTTTTCCCCAAAAAAATCCCCAGCTTATAGTTCAACTCTCTTGAACACATTATCACTATTAGGAAAAAAAAGATAAATATAACCAAAGGGATGTATCTTACACACAGTGAATGCTATTGGCACTAATAGAGACAAATGATAGTGTAAAAAAATTACCAATAAAGAAGAGAAAGATTTTATCTTTAAGTTTTTCTCGTCACTGCCCATACCTGAAAGCAGTTGATTGAAATTATCTGTTCAAAGATGTCAGAGTTTGAATGCAAATCTAATTTACTCTGAAAAAAATTCAGATTCCAAATTATCCAAGGTACACATACAAAAAAGTAAAAAAAATTCCATATTGGGCTTCATATAGTGTTCGTGGACTTATTCTGGAACAGTGAACCATATATGTCCATTTGTAAGATATAACATAACTGCTTTCTGCAATTTAACTACTTTGAAAGATCTGTTGGGTAGCTTAGTATTTCAGTTAGTTGGAGAACATAAACTTTTTAAAGAGAAAGAGTGGTATTAGTAGGAAAACACACACATGTTCCCTAAAAAGTTAATTTTTTTTAAAAGTGAAAAAAAGGAAAAAAATTGAGCAAAAAAATTGTTTCACCAATTCTAAATTACTGTCTTTGCATCCTATTAAACAAGAATTTGTCTCAATTATCCCAATATCTGTTGTAAGTCATCACTAACCTGTCAAAACTTATCCTAGCCTAGAGATGATGGTATGATGGTACTGTGGCTATCTGCACGATGGTAACTGTCACAATATGCATTAGAAGCCAGAGAACAAACTAAGCATTATTCACGTTTCAAACAGTCAGGAAGAGAAGCAATATACAATAAATGCATCGTTTTTAGTAAGTATTTCTGTTTGCCTTTTTCAGTAAGCTGCAAACACTTCTGCTGAAGGAAGAGAGAATTGTTGCTTCTCTTCTAAAACAGCATTTCCAAAGAAGTAACAAAAGAAAAATGCCAGAGCAGAAGCTAAGTAAGAAAGAAGAAGAAGCTTCAAGAATGAAGGAAGAGCACTAAACAGACAAATTTACTGGAATGCAGCAGAGAAATCTGAAATGCTGGTGGTTAGGCCTTTCTCATTACAGAAAAGGAACAGGACACACAAGAATCAACTTAATTATTAAAAAGCAGGATGCAGACTATCTGCAGAAAAATATTTGATTCTATTAATCCAAATTAAACCCTTATTTTTCAAAAATGAGTACTAGGAAAGACCACAAATAATGCTTTTGGAAGGATTTTGGCAAGGTCAGAAACACATAATAATAATGTACCATATTTGATAGTTTTTAAAGAAATATATTATGCAAGAGTCTCTGAAACATGTATGCATCTTGCATTAAACAGATGAACCTGCATAAAGCTTCTGCATCATTACTGTTCTGTCAGTTCATTTAAACAAACATTAAAAAACCCAGTACTTTTCTTATGGCAAAAAAAGCTATATTACTAATATCTCAGTAGATGTGGTGAAGCATTGCCATCTACGCTACTGAGAACAGCTCACCCAATGAAAAACACTGTAGACTAGCAGATTGCTGTTCCCCAATAAAAAGTAACAAATACTTTCTATCCTCAGATAAAATGCGCTTTGCTACTTCCTAGTGTAGAACCTACAAATACCAATCATAAAAGACATCTAAAAAATAGTTACAGTTCTTAAGATTTTTAACTTCTTGTATTTTCAAGTATCACATCATATTACTAGCATCAAAAGGTAAAAGCAGCAAACACAAATTTTGCCACCTTTCAATTTTGCTTATTTTTCTCAGTCAAGCGTAAATTTAGTCTCCGGATTATGAGTAAGAATCAAACCTAGTTTTCACACATGCTTGTTGACACAGTATCTTTATCACAACATGCCAACACATTTCAGACTGTGGGGTCTTTCACAACGATGGAGTGGAACAAAGGTATCTCAGTCCCTGCCTTTCTCAGCTGTGAAGGTTGTCCCTAAAATGAAAAGTACTAAGGACTACCACTTCAGTAGCATTAAGCTGGCTTGCTACTTGGATCCCGCTCACAGTGATTTGACATTGAGACAGGAAGAGCATGAGTTCCTTACCCACTTGGATCTACTCTAGAAAGCGTACAATGTAGTGTCAATGTTTAGATATACCTTCTCTTCTGCAGTGCTTTGATGTTAGCAACAGGAGAATAAGGGCAAAAAAAGGACAGCATAACCTTTACAGGATGACAGAGAAAAAAAATATAATTTTTTTTGTTCCCTTTGTCTCACCTTCTGTCTTCTCCCCATTAAAAAGAAGCAATGTGGTCCTGCTACTTTTTCTGAAGGATTTCAACAAAAGCACTAGGTTAAAGTAGGGTCTGGGACACTTCTAGAAAATGCAAGACAAAACAGGAGCATGAGTATCTGCAAGAGCAGAGGGCAGCGTAACTTCAGCACAGCAGGAACTATTCTTCAGGTAAGGAGAGACAATCATGGATGAAGACAGGTCTTTCTGTGTGTCTGCGTACAGAAGGCTCATGGATGCTATCCTATCTCACCCTGTCATAAAATAACTATGTCTGTGGAGATTCAGTGTGTGTCCCAAATAATGTGTGTAAGATGAAAAAGTGACTATATTGTGACCTTCAAAGAAATCGGTAAAACAGAAGAACATTAAGTTAACCTCACAGTATAAATGCAATACTAAGTGGAGTCACATAAACATATAGATGGCAAGCAATTTAATTGTATCATAAAATGCATAGAATTATTTAAGCAACTTAAAAGCTGGTGTATAATTAATACTTGAGAATCATAATCTCATTCTGAGAGAAACTGTCAGAAAAAGCTGATCTTTGTGTTTCTTACAGCTTTTTAAATAGGTGGAATACTACAACTGCAAAACGGTCCAACATATGGGCCCACTTCCCAATTAATTATTTACTGGCTAAAGTGTTAAAATGTCCTTGGCTTCACCTTAGATACAATGATCCCAGCTGGTCATTATCTAACTGGAAAGGGGCCAAAGAATCTCAGCTGTCAGTACACAACAAACATGTATGTTTTGTCCTTTTTTCCCTCCATGTATTTCACTTTCACATATCTGCACTTAAAAGAAGGAAATCTTATTATGCATAAAACTTAAAAATTTTTGTATCTCTTTTACTGCTGTGACTCTGTTTACCTGGAGTGCAGGTGGTAACTGGGGTGATAAAGAGCTCCTCTGTATGCTTTACTGAGAACTAATACAGCCAGCCTTACTAAAGCTGATTATATTACTCTGTGTTCCTACTTAATTTAACGGACCTGTGAAAAAACACAGAAGTCTTCTAAATATAGAGTTGAAACAAAGTTATTGATTGGTCATGTGTCTGCATAGAGTCAGGAACTAGCAGGAAAGTAGGAAAATATCCCTCAAAGAAGTGAATGTTATCAGTCAGCCAGCCAGCTTGCAGTAAACCTGCAGACCAACAGGTGGAAAGCAAATGGCTTTTCTCATTTTCACATTACTTCTGCAAGAAGCCAAAGGACAGCTGGGAGAAGGAACAGATGTAAACAAGGCAGGCCTAATGATTTCCCAATTAAAAAGAAGATATTATCTTCCCATTAATAGATAACCTAATTGACCAAACTCCAGTAGCTTCCCCTCAGTACAAGTAAACATAGGTACCTTTCCTCACTGAATTGTCACATGTTTAGGCCAGCCACTAAGTTGTCAGTTCTGCTTGATTTGTTTGGATACTGTACTCTGCAACAGCTGTTGGAAATAATACATTAGAACAGCTGTTGCAGCACTTACAAAGGGACAGGAATTTTAATTGGACTGCATATTAATTAGGAGGAGGATGTATTTTTTTTTCTTTTATCAAAGTTAAGACAGAAATATTCAAAGAATGACAGACGTCTTTAAGGTATTTGACCAATGTCTGGTAAATGAGGTTGGTCTTTGACTGTGGAACTTTGTGACAGTGGTCTGCACCATCTTATCATGAACCATCCCATGCTTAAGAAAAGAGGCATTAAGAAGAAGGATAGTAAGGAAGTTGCATAAACAATCCTTTTCAAATACTGGTTGTGATCTATAGAAGACCTTGAAGTGTTTGAAGAATCACTCAAAAGAAACTCATTCCAAGACCCTTAGTAACCACCAGCTGAAAACAAAACTATTCACGATGACCAAGGCCTAAGCATAAATGAATAATATGCTTACTTTCAGCATCAGCATAGAGGAGCAAGCACAGGAGCACCACCACTGGCCTGACTACGTGCATCATCTGACAGCTTGGCACCAGCATGCTTTCGCAGCCTTGTTCTCACTGGCTTAGAAGCCACTGCGAGTCTGTCCAGTCTGAAATTTCAGATGAAGTATTTTCAGAGCCTGTGAAAAGATAAGAATACAATTAGCAAAAATAGCCTGGAGCCTTTCTATTTTTTTTACATATTCACAGTTTGAGGAAAAACAATTTTTAAAGACAAAAGAGTAAGGCAGAAAGAAACAAAATTAATTTCAGGCTACTGGTATATACAAGATGATCCAAGACACAGTATATGTAAGCACTTTTACAACACATTTCTTAGTTTACCTTTACCACATAATCAAGCAATTGTCACATCTTGAATAGTTAGTGAGAATAACAGTATGTTCTGAATCAAAGAAAACTAGTATAGCTGATGAGGTTTAAGACATCACTGGAACTGATGTTGCAAGAAGGTAATCAAAGCAGCTTAGACATCCATTGCAAATCCACATGCAAGCAGGGAGTTGATACCCCAGATACCCTGGCATCTGGTAAGAATAACACTGGAAAATCTACATCAGAACATATTATTAACATATTGCATAGTTCAGCAACATTCTAAGGTTAAAATTCCTGTCACAACTTCCTGCACTTATCTGAAGGATGCATAATAGAAAAACAGAAATCTGGCATTGTATAAAGGGTTGAAATCTAAATTCAATCCATCTCATTTATTACAATGCATAATTGAATATGATACACTGGTAGAACTACAGCTGACTTGAAAAAACAGTGTCTTATCCTTGTCCAAATATGCCACACTAACACAAATTAAGGAATAGAAAAATATTTTCCTCCTCAGATAGGAAATACTAGAGATATCCCTAAGCAGCCTGACATTGGCACCAAAATAATGTGAAGTGCAACTACACTTTCAAAAGGATCTGCAGCATATAAGCTTTGTTAAATTTGATTCTACCTTCTTCATTACCACACAAGTGGCTTCCTTGCAGTAAAGATGAAAACCAAGAGGGCAGAGAAAAGAGTGTACTAATTATTATTCCACTAAATAGATCTTACAGTTTAGTGGGTGGCATAAAAAGTCCATTTTCAGTACAGGGAAACGTTCAAAAGAATTTACTCAAGGAAGAAAAGACATGAGCAGCTGGTAGAAATCAATGCTATGTTATGAATCTCTTTTGTAAAAGTATCTTTTGAATCAGCTACTGCTATCAAAAATTCAAACCTAAGAAATCTTCATAGGCAAAATGCTAAAGGCACCAGCTCTCCCCTTTCATCGCTACCATCTTCATGCCAGCATTTCTAATGACAGCGAAGTCCATGAGACACCAGTCCTGTCGGACTCAATTTGTGTCTGTGTAAGCGTATCAGAGCCAACTGCTGTGTAATGATTCCAACAGTATCACGAAGATGGTGATATATGAAATGTACTTTCAAGGAAGAGGTGTTTTTTTTTATTTTGCTTCTTCTGGAATGCAGGAGTTACAGGGGAACCCTGAACTATCTGTAAAGGCAGCTCCCTTAAGAACAAAACTATCTTTTCATTAGTACACAGGCACACTAGCTGATGTGTGAAGGTGAACAGAGAAATGTGGTAGGTACTAAGTACTCCCTTACTCCTTTTAGGGGCAGAAGCACAGAGGAAACAATCTGATAGTAAGGGCAGCAGAGAAGGGGAAAAATGGTGACCACAAAGGTACTTGTTTTACACAATACAGTTTTTTAATGAGGCACAGGGACATATTTTTTTCATACATTTCAAGCACTCCCATCAAAATATTAAATGTGGTGGCTAAGAGGAAAAATATTACTGTCTGTCTGGGGAAAAGAGGAATTTAAAAAACTTTATGATCCTGATGTGTGAATATGCACTTATCCTCTACAAGCCGTCTGCAAATGAAGGGATGTATCAAAAAACCTGGCAAAGAAAAGGCTGAAAGGAAAAAAAGAGCTTGGTTTTTTTTTCTTTTCTTTTTTTTTTTTTTAATTTTTTCTGTTCTCTCATTCTAAATGCACGTACAACCACTTGGGAATACTGCACTCATTGTGTCTGCTTTGAAGGTAATATTCATTATCACTCAGGCCATAAAATTAAAGCCCTCAGTACTCCCCTTCTTTCATGTTTCTGAGAGTCATGGCTTTAGCTAACCTGATAAACACACTACGGTTTCCAGAAGACCATTGGCTTGCTGCTTGTTCTCCCTCTTTACCTGCAAACTTCGAGTATTTTAGCTCAAGGAAACATAAGCACAGGAATTAGGATGGTGTTGGGTAGTTTTTTCAAGTTGAAGATACACTGTTAATGGAGGCATGCAGGCGATGGGATGGTAACATAGAGGGACGCAAGCCAAGAGACATTCAGGTGCTATCTAGGTTCTCCACAAAAGTCTGTATTAGCTTCACCCACAAGGAAAACAAATCTTCAGACCCTGCTACTGACAACTGTACCAACACTGGTATTATATCACATGGTATGTAGGTCTGTACTTGGCTTCTTTGTGAAAACTCACATGAAGATGCAATTCCTTAAAAGAGCTAAATGAAATTATCAACTATCAGCTTCCGAATCAAGACACCTTAGTAGTTCCAAAGAGAAAGACTCATCTAAAGCATTATTAAGTCTTAAATGATATTGTTTCTTTCCTTTTCTATTTCCTCCTGATGATGGTTCATTACCTGAGTGTGGTACCAAAGGCAGTGAAAACACAAACAGCATTTGCAGCACCAGGTTACACTAGCCTTGTCATTAGAGGACCAATACTCGCCTTTCAGAATTAATCCAGGGTGAGGAACTATTATCAGCAGCCCCTTTTACAATATTCCCACTGCACCAGGGCAGAAAGATGAGGTTTGAGGTTTATCCTTGGCAGACAATCACAATAACTACAGAAAGGTCAACAGTTCTTTGAAATGACGCTTTAATAAAAGCTATTATTATTTTAGGATAAGTGCTGTATAGCTGATATATTAAATAATCAAAAATTACTCTTCCAGTATCTCTAAAAGAGCTATCTATGAAACAAGGTAATATATCTAACAATAACACACAAGTAAGAGCATAGATTTTCCCTGATTAGTGGCATCTATTAATAGGATCAGTAAAAGTGCAGATGTGCAGCTCTCCAGAGTGTTCAATGCAGAAACAAAAAAGAATTCTCCTCAGCAGGAGCACAGCAGCTGATAGTACCAGGGCATGGGCACGTGCACCAATTATCCTCAAAAGGATCAACTGGGTGAATGAAACATCTGAACACCGGAATGCTTCCCTGCAGTCTGTTTATTTTAGTAGCAAAAATAATCTTTTAGGTGCTATCATGGTACTCACAAGATGGCTCCTGCTCCAAGACAGCTATAGGAAATGCATACCTGGAGGCAAATTTTAGAAATTAAAAAAAAAAAAAATAAAGTAAAGTAAAAGAAAAGTAAACACTGACTCTTTTTTATCAGCTTGTTTCTCCATGCCTGAATGTGTGAATGTGCATTTAAATGCTTGCTAATACAGAAATTCAGCCCAGCAGGGAAGAGTTGTCAGAAAAGACTTGAACACGGACAAAAAAGAACTTGTAACAGAGACAGGGAGCCACACTGACAAAAATAGTAAAGCAAAAACTTAAAAAATTTTGGAAGAAAGGGAGTAATATGAAGGTGTGAGAGTTCATTTGTGCTACAAATGGGATTTTTGGTTCAACTTTTCCAAAGTTTTAAATTGTTTAGAGATAAGATTTTAGTTCATGGTCATCTCTGGTTTGTCTCAAGGACTTCACACAGAAACCCCCCATATTTCCCCAAAGGAAAATAACTGGATATACCTTATATTAAAACAAACAAACAATGGTGTTTCTCTAAGAATACATGGAAGCAAAGATTCAAAGAAAAGACTGTGCTGAAATTCTGTTTCTACACTTCATCCATCACACCCACAATCCTGAATTACATCCATTTCCAAACCTCAGATTTCTAATACCATGGAAATGCAAGAAAATAAATACAAAAAAAAAATAATTTAAAACATTACTAGAATTAGTGATGGAAAAGGTGCAAATACTTCATGGAAGTCTTTATTTCATGGAAAAGTCTTGGCTGCAAAAATCTAACTGACAGCTGAATCATTACTAGAAAGAATAGAAAATAATGCATAAAATTAATTCTCATAAACTCTTTAATCAAAATCAATTCAGAAATACCTCTGGGTAAAGCAATGTCTTTTAAAGAGAATTAGATGTATTTTCCAAAGCAATGAGGGCAACTGGCAGAAGCAGAAGTTACACATTTTGCTTGATCTTTTATTGATTAAACATGATAAATGTTTCATAGCTGACCTGCTGGAAAAGTTCCATGTTTCATTATGCTTTTATTCTCAAAAAATCCAAAATACAAACACATGATTAAGGAAATCTGAAGGGCAGCTGTGCTGAGTGTTCAAAAGAGTCTTATCAGTCTCTGGATAACAATACACCCTAATGTTTGTCTATCATTGCTGAATTTCTCTGTTACAGTTATTCCAAAGTGAGTAAGCACCCATCCTAAAGCAGCAGGTTTCTGATGTCATGCAAGCATTTGAACTACATCACTGTAAAAGCACAAATGAGTTGCACTGCTAGGTGGAATTCTGCCTATATGAAACAATTTATTATATCAATCTGACTCTACATTGTAATTCTATTTTAGAGTTCAACAAAGATTCCTCTGTTACCATGAAAAACAGAGCATATTTTTTGGTAACTGAAGAAATAGATTAAATTGTTTAGTGAATAAATCAACTCAATGACAGCAAAGTACCTTGAAATCACATCAATGGGATGGTTTTCTCATACAAAAAAATTGTTTAAAGGTTTCTGGTTTTTTGCTTACAAAAAGATTTATGTTCATATGGAATCTTAAACCCTACAGAGAAAATTTTGCCTAGCCCAATGTTGATACAGTTTCAGTTACATTCTAAATCATGAATTATAATACCAATTGTAAGTTGACAGTTGTCTCAACGCTTACAACTTCCTGCCATCTTAATCACTTCTGAAGATCATAAGAACTTTTCTTATACATGACACATAAACATCTCATTAGAATATTGCCTAACTTCTTAAGTTTGTGTCTCCAAATAATGGCTCAAGAAAAAAAACTTTGTGCTGGCAGTGGCTGAAGTGCTGACCTGGAAATCTCTTTCTTGATGGGAAAAGCATTCCATGTTATCTGTCTATGGGTATTAAGCTATGTATTGTTGAGAATCTATGGAAATAATTTAAACCATGTTACAAAGCCACAGATACTAAGCAGACAAATGAAACATCGTCCACTAAGAATGACTTCTTGCCTGAAGAAACACGAACTCTGCCAATACCCCAGTATTGAATCCTGTAAATTACTTGCATACAGTAAACCTGAAACAGTCCCACTCTGACTTTGCCCATATGAGCAATTAAAGAAAGCAAAGTCTATTCTGACACTTGCTAAAATAAAAATTAACAGACCTACAAGAAAACCCCAAAACAAAAGCCCTAAACCAAGCAAACAAAAAAGAAAAGAAGAAATAAATTTTTAAAAAAAAAAAAAAAGACGAAAGACAAGCACCCAAGAAGACAGATAGAGAGAGAGAAAGGGAAATGGAAAAGGGAAAAAAAGAGCAGCAGCTTACAAAAAAAAAAAAAAAAAAAAAAAGCTAAAGTAAGTATCTTGACTACACTGTTATTTTACTTTTTCGTCAGCCACAGGAAAAAACCAAGGTGAAATCCATACTAAGGCGTCTAGAATCACCAGGTCACTCACTAATGGTGTCCTACAGGGATCAATATCTGCAAGTCCTATTTGATATCTTTACTTATGATTTGGATGAGGGGGTCGCACATACCCTTAGTAAACTCACAGATGGCACCAAGCTGTGTGGGAGTGTTGATCTGCTGGAGGGCAGGCAGGCTCTGCAGAGGGATCTGGACAGGCTGGATCATGGGCCAAGGCCGTGCTGTGAGGTTCACCAAGGCCCAGAGCTGGGTCCTGCCCTTGGGTCACAACAGCCCCAGGCAGTGCCACAGGCTGGGGCAGAGTGGCTGGAAAGCTGCCCAGAGGAAAAGGCCCTGGGGGTGCTGGTGACAGCAGCTGAACAGGAGCCAGCAGTGCCCAGGTGGGCAAGGAGGCCAATGGCATCCTGGCCTGTGCCAGCAATAGTGTGGCCAGCAGGAGCAGGGCAGGGATTGTCCCCTGTACTCAGCACTGGTGAGGCTGCACCCCAAATACTGTGTTCAGTTCTGGGCCCCTCATTCCAAGGTCACTGAGGTGCTGGAGGGAGACCAGAGAAGGGCAATGGAGCTGGTGAAGGGTCTGGAGGACAAGTCTTGTGAGGTGTGGCTGAGGGAAATGGGGGTGTTTAGCCTGGAGAAAAGGAGGCTCAGGGCGACCTTACCACTCTCTACAACTGCCTGACAGGAGGGTGTAGTAAGGTGGGGGATCAGGCTCTTTTCAACAGAGCAAGAGTAAACTGTCTTGAGTTGTGCAAGGGGTGTTTAGAATGAATACTGGGAAAAATTTCTTCACTGAACAGGTGACTAAGGATGTGAACAGTCTTCCTTAGGAAGTTGGATGAGTTGCCAGCCCAGGAGATATTCAAAGACATGCAGACATAGTGATTATAGGGACATGGTTTAGTGATGGACTTAGTGTTACATTAACAGTTGGACTCAATCTTACATGTCTTTTGCAACATAAGTTGTTCTAGATCCTATTAATTGTTTTCTCTGAAATCTGGTTTAAGAACAATACAGTGACTGTTTATGTAAAAACATTTACAGACTGATTTTTGTCTTGTTTGCCTCAAAATAACACAAAGTGAAAGAACGTATCATTAGTTCAAGGCTATTTGCCATATACAGTTTGTTAGTCTTCTTTGGCCGTTTAGTACATTACTTGAACGCTGGAGCTGTGCAGCTACCACCTTGTACAAGAGGCTAAATCTATGAGCATGTGAGCCACATAAAAAAACATTCTTAGAGCCACTGTGCCATGTATCACGTACTCTTCAGACACTCCCAGGAAAAGTGTCTCCAAAACCAACTTTCAAACACATTCTCCCAGCAGTCTTACAAAAAAGCACAACTACCAAGAGCAGCTAGACTCTACCATGAGCAGCTGAGTTTTGAGACCACAGTTACTGTCAGAGGTGGCATCTGTCTGTGACTTACTTCTTTCACAGAGTTCGGAATGTGGATGACCTAGCAACGTGATTCTACAGCTCCACTGCTATGCACATGACACAGACTTGTTAATATTGCTTACATCTCAATAACCATCTTATTTTCAGGAGAATTTTTCCCTTCCCATATTTTTTTCAGCAGAGATATTGCGAAAAATTCAGGTTATTCCTTGCCTTTAGGATTGGGCATGGTTGAAGCATACCAGGTACCACAGATACCAAAGTAAAACCAGAAATACATTTGCAAATGTGAAGCTAAGAAGTCAAATCTAACTTCAGTATTACAATGCATTTTTTCTCTATTCTCTGCAATTTCTTCTTTTATGGCTTTTCTTTTTCTTTTTCACTTAATGGTTCTGTTTCAAAACTATCCAATATACTTGTTGGCTAATCAGATTGAAGCATGACTGACTGAGACAGTGAATTTGCAGTACACACAGGACAGCAATCTAGCTGCAGCTAGTTTAGCCTGACTGCACTTTATTATATTGTTGCTGATGGCAATACAATTGTATTAGAGGAAGAGATGGAGAGCTGAAACAGTTATTTTTCAAAAGTAGTTGGCATTATAAAATTATTTGGTAATAAAAGACAAAAACTTCCTGAAGCAATAGAAGCACTATGCATTTCCCATACTAAGATACAGCATAATCGTGCATGGTTGTCCACAGGTCTTCTTTTGGAAAAAAGATAACAACTACTAAGTGTCATTGTAATATAATGCATGTTTTACTACACTCAGAGAAAAAGTAAAAATAATTTTATAAATCCTGAAAAAGACAGCTAAAAGGCAGTAACAACCTACAGATACTTTATTGTTGAAATTTCCTTATTAAGGAAAGCACCAAGTGAATTGGCACACTTTTAGACACCAAACAGGTGTCATAATGTTGACAAGCCACTTTCATACCAAATAAAATCGTAAAATCATCAGCTAGAAAGCATGATTCATAGCATGCTTTTCTTTACAGACCTCATTAGCTACTATAGATTTATCTGTAATTAGAAGAAATTAGTGGCTTAGTAGGGCCACTTGAAGTGGCATTCCAGGTGCTTCACAGAACCTCTCCCTCAATCCCCTTCAAATGGGAAGTAAGAAGCAGAAAGTTTAATCCCCTTGTATTTAATCTGGTGACAGCCAACTGAGATCAACAAAAGATTTCCACTGTGAAACCTATTACTAAACATTAAACAACCTAACAATTGGATGCTGTACAAAGCATTAACCAGTACACATACACTCCTTTCTCATTTTTCACTTTAAGATTTTCTCTGCACTTTGAAGTGGTGCAGCTCCCATACCCAGAGCTTTCATACACAATCTTTTGCCCAGGAAACTTGACACGCATATGTCTTAGCTACAAGAACATGATAATAAAAAAAAAAATCCCCTCTTAGGCCTGTGGTTCATCCTCTTAACAACTCTGTTACAAAGTACTAGAATAGATTAAAATGCATTATGGATTTTCCATATATTCTTCACTGGGTTTATGTTCTTCTCAGGAAACATTTCAGCAAGAATGTTTCAAATCTAAGTCCTGCAACAGCTTCCCAAGCACTCATCTTTTTGGGTTGATGATATTAAAGAAAAACTAACTTGTAGTTTATTCTTACAAATTAGAATGCTAGCCATAACAAGAAGTTGATAATTTTTAACCTCCTTGTTAATTGCACACTGACATCGTGTAATCTTCATCTTCTTTTGCGGCATCTTTTTGTCAGTTCTCAGTAACAAAGTATATGTTACCACCCAAATGAACATTATTTTTACAAAGAATATGAGAAAAAATAAATCTGAACTCTACTGTTTACAGCTGTGGAAATATCTCTGAGATTTATACAAAATATATACCAAAAGCACATTCTGATGAATACAGGGCATGCCACAATGTTATTGAGTGATGCCATATTTAGCAAAAAACTGTTTTGCTACCCATATACTGGAGTAGTTTTCATCCTGTTAAAGATTTTCCTGCAATATATATATATATATTGCTCATATATATGCTCAATTATCATTCTCACTGCTAAAAACATGACCCAAGTTTCTGAAACAAACACTTTGTAGTCTCTTCTTTCATAAATGAGCATGAAAAATCAGAGAAAGAAATATTACAGAAGATTAAATTGGTGAAATAACCGACTGCAGGCACTACTCATAGTTTGTCTTCTAAATGAACAGTAAAAAGTAATAAAAAAGGAACGGATTGAAGATATATAATCTTCAAAAATATATTACCTTCAAAAGTAATATTATTATCCTAGTTATGTTTGTCACCTTTCATAAAAAACACATAGATGACACAGATCATGGTTACAGCTCCCTGTCATTCAGATTTTTAGTATCTTTCATAATCTCAGCATCAAAAGGATTAAAAAACATACAGATGTAAGATAAAACAACACACTTAACATCCAGCAAAGCAAATGTTTAAGAACATACACAAATGCACACTTATGTATACACATAAGCACACACCATTACAAAAAGAACTGCAGAGTTGAAATTTTTGTGAAAAGATAGAAGTAGGAGAGATAACCTCTCTGCCTTTCAAACATGTGCCTCATGCACAAATGAAGTCTTCCAGGACTTCTGCGTTTTCCCTCTGCTTTCAGCTTTTTTGTTTCCAGAATTTCTAGATGGAAAGTAGCATCAGTAAACATCACTAAACATACTGCTATGAGATTGAAACTAAATAGAGTTTAACCTTCAGCTACCTTATATTTATCCATGATGAAATTAAATGAACTAATTAAAGTAGAGAACTAGTTTCATTACTAATCCAACTTAGAAAATACAGAGTCTAATGAAATACTAAAAAGTTCATATAGGTAGTTTTCAAAAAAATGTTTCAGAATTTTACCCCACGTTCCGTACAAAATACCATAGAATGGCATTACAGAAGTAAAAAGTAACTTCAAGCCTTCAGACAGCCACACTGAAGTATTTCAAGACTTTTAAAGACCCAGCTTACATTAATTCTCTTTTTAGAACATGAAACAAAACTATTCACGATACTTGGAGGAAGCATGTCATATAACCTTACTGTCTATTAGCACCATTAGCATCCATGTTACCACAACACTCTTTCCTAAACACAGGCAGAAAAAAGTTTACCTCTTTCCTTCCCCTGAAAAATGTCACCCATGTGACAATTAAATTCCACAGGTATCACAAGGTTGTGATTGTCAGTCTTTTGTGGAAATCCCAAGGCTGTACACATCAGTTGATGAATGAGGGCTGTAACTGGCAGTGGGAACTCAACATTCCTCTGGAATGTTGGCACTATCTCACAGAGATAAAATCTCAGTAACAAATTTTAGAGGGTACTTCAAATAATTATATGTTAAATAATTTAAAAACAAAATCTAATATAACCTAGAAAGACAATTCCAGTTTTGGCTTCATATACTCACAATGATTAGTTTTAACTAAGAATGTGGCCAGATGAATGAAAACTTTTTTTTTTTTGGGGGGGGGGGGGTTGTTTTGGGTTTTTTTTGTGGTTATTTGTTTGTTTTGTTTTAGATGAGTGCATTCTGGTTATTTCTACTGATAACAAAGCTATTTTTCAACACATTTAAGGCTAGAAGATGAGCCTGATGTTCTACTTGGAACAATGCAAGGCACTTGTGGGAGTTTCATCTTTCACAACAGAAATGCATGAGCAACTATTATAAACCCAGTGAAGTTTCTGCAGCATTTCTATTATAACTGATATGTCTCTGGGTTTGTGTGCTGTCCCAGGAGTATTGTTCTGGATTGATTAGCATCTTTATAATGAAATGCTCGATTACAGCTTTGAAATAGATAATTATAAAGGGAGGGTGTATTTTCCAGTTAGGGACTTTGTTTTGATTTTTTTTTTTAATTATCAGTGCATGAAAGGCAGCTGTAGAAGTTCTGACTGCACTGTTGCCTCTTTGGAAAGAAACTACATTTTGTTGCTCTCACTGTGCATAAGTTAAATTGAATTGCTAGTTATGACTGGTATGGGAGTTTTATTTTCAACTGTCAGGGTGTGCAGCCAGTTGTAACCAATTTTTCAATATCTTGAAAAGCCTCATTTGAAGTATCCAGATGTGAATGACTTTGGGACCTTGTAGTCAGTAAACAGAAACATTTTCCAAAACATTTTCCAATCCTACTTCTTCACTGTAAAAGAAAAAAACAAAACAAAACACAAAACCTCTAAAGAAAGGCACACATTATGGATGCTCTGCATAACCTTAGCAGCATATATAAAAATGCTAAAAAAATTTGGTGGTATGTCCAAGCTTGGGCTCATGTTTCAGACTCCCTCTTATGTATATCATAATGTTATTAAAACCACCTTCTGCCAAGAAAAGCGACTCATTTTTTATGAAGTTTAAGACCAAATGAGTGGGTAGGGAAAGTGCTTTTGATTTCAGGAGTTAGAAGTCAGGAGAAAAAAACGAGTATTTCCTTTCCTTAGTGCTCTGCATACTCCAGCAAGCACTCAATTTTACAAGAGGTTTTCTACTAAAGCAACTTACTCTGCTGTTGAGCTGCTATGTTAGTTTGAATGGTTTGCTCACTGAGAGTGCTGGAAGATACATGAGGATTATGATTTTATTTATTATTTATAAATTAGAATAATAGAAACAACTGGATTAAGTGAGAAAATGCAGGGATGTATCCCAAACAATCTCTAACCCCTTGATATCCAAAACCAGAATACCTTAGTCCTAATCTCTGCATTCAACAGACTCCACTCCTGCCAGCACAAGGTCAAAGATGTTTGTTGAAACAGAAACACAAAGTTTCACAGGCTAAAGGTCAAAGGGAGGAAGAAAGCAAGGTATTTTTTATGCCTTAAACTCCATAAAGATGGTCTTGTTCAGGTACCTGTAGATGAGTCGGTCATGAATTTTGAAGTCAACTGTGTGATGTTACCTTACTCTTTGTAAAATTTACTTCACAATTATTTCCTACTTATTAGCACTGTGGAAACCAGGACTACTTCCACAAATCATGCCATTGTTGCGTTCTCCTTTTTTAAAGACTCTGAAACCAAAAAAATATTAAATTCCTTCAAGAATTAATTTTATTTTTTGCAAGTCAGCTCCATTAAATATCAAATAAATGTGAATCACTATTTTGACACTTTAACGAATGCACTTCTTCTTTTGTTTTTTGGGGGTTTTTTTGTTTATTTTTTTTTTAATGTTTTGGAAAAACCTTTGGCCAGAAAATAAGGAGCCCTGATACATTAATTTAGTCAGGTAGTCATGTCACAACTACTGTACTACCACATGGACATTTCCACATCAAACAATTTTATTTGAAATGTTGCAATGGAAGATCCAAATTTCCAGACCAAACTTCTACCAGTCTTTGTGTCACAGACTGCCTGGGATCTAGGACAAAGATGTACACTTGTTTATTAACGTACCAAAAGTTACAATGACTTCTGGAAGATGGCTTGAATTCATCTACATAGTTTGTTTTACATCTTATCTGTGGATTTGGAATATGTTGATACAATTAATTTGTTCCTATATTGCATCATCAATTTTTTTCATTTTTATCAATCAAGTTGCCTTTATTTCTGTAGTTGAGATCTTGAACAAGCACATCTACACAACAGCCAAAGCAGTCATCTGATTCAGCATTGAATTTGGTATCCAGCAACAGATATATTCTAACTGAAATGCAAATCTTTCTCAAATTATCTCAAACAAATATTCTGCTTGGTGTTTTTTAAACCTCTTCCAGTGGGTAAAGAGATTACTTTCTTAAGTTCCTAAAGAAGTAAAAATATATAAAAATCTTAACACTGATACCCAATCTTCACACTTAAGATCAAGACTTAAGATTTTTATTATGTTAAACCAGATCACTGCACAGAACGGACAAATGTAGAAATATGGAATTTCATTCAAAACTCATTAAACTTTAAAGCAAAGAATCATAATCAAACTGACTACAATAATTTCTGCAATTCTGACTGTCACATAAAATTTCTTGGTATTTGATATTACTCACATTCCCATTTTTTTGATACTAACTAAATGTCTTAAATAATTCTATATTTTTTTCAATATTCTGATACTGCTTAATTACAGAAGTATAATAAAAAATAATCTGCTGAGATACTGTTCTTCTTCATATTTTGTTTTCTCTTAAGTAGACTTCTAACTTAATAATCACAGCTGTCACCCTCAGTGCTTCCTACCTTTTCCTCACAGCAGGATCCAAGAAGACTTAGACACTGAAATCCTTCAGAAATTAGGCATATTTGAAAATGCATTCTAGAAAACAGAGACTGGAATTCTGTGAATATATACTGGTGGTAACATCTGTGTTAAATACGAGCACACAGAAAGATTATGCTACTTTTCTGTAGGAATACCCCACTGCACACTCATACAACTGTGTCTACTCCCATGCTATGACTTTGCAATTATCCATGGAAATGAATTATAGCCTACTAATGGACCTGCAATCATGACTAAATTCTGTATGCATAAATATTAAAAGGGTTCTTTCCTGACTCAGTATCACAGTCACAATATTGGACTCTAATCCTAACTGAATCTACGATACCCAAAATTCCACTTACGTTACAGAAAGGTCAGTAAACATTTAAACAAATCTTCATGTTTAAGCGGTTGAGATAAATAGACTGATCCCTCCATTGCCTCAAAGGATGGTTCTCTAGTTTCTAAGTGATGTTTGCAGATCTTTATATTAATTTAAAAAAAAAAGCTAAAAAAAGAATTAACAAAAAAAGCTCACCTTTAAACAAAGTCATGGGGACATTCTACTGAGTACTGAGTAATAGTAAACTTCCTTTGAAAATGTATCTGTAAGACAGTTCTTACTTCCACATCCTGAAAACACTTGATATCCACTTTACAACAGGACATCAATCTTCACCACACTTATCTATATACAACATGCAAGTGGCAATTATCAAACTGTCTAATTATCAGACTACCGACAACAAAACCTATTTGAATGACTTGTAGCTTGTTTTTCCCCTACACTCTTTAAGACGTTTTCTTGGGGAAAATAATATATCTATTAGCAAGACTTTCTCCTTTTACGGTGCATGCAGACCAATTTGATCGCTCTTCTAATAAACCGTGAACTAAAAAGGAAGCTTTATTTCTTTCCTTAAGGTGATTTCAGCATGTCTCTTGTGAGTCACACACTAAATCAAATTTTTTGTAATGTCTGGATGTGGTGAATCTGTATTTTTGCACAGAGATACATCTAGTTGTAGATGTAGGTGTATTTCTACAGACATGGAGATATATTTTCTTATACATCCATAAATAATCAGAATAAAATTAAAAAAAAAACCAAACTTCAGGGAGGACACTTGTATCAGAATCAAAACCTTTTACATCAACAGTCAGTAAAATCACTGTTTTAATATTCAATTACTTGAAGTGCGAATGACAGACCATGATGCAGTATGCTCTGCTGACAGAGCTTGCCTTTGTCTCAGAGAAACTATTTGCAGTTCACAATATTCACTTCCCAAGCCTGACATGATAAAAAAACAGAACAAGACAAAAAACAAGAGATATAAAGCTAAATTTAAAAGATATATATAACATGTCTTTCAAATAAGAAGTGCAGTGGACTGAATCTGGTAAATACTACCTCTTACCCAACACACCTGTTTTTGTTAGCAATTCCTTCTGGATGATTCTCCAGAGTGCTTCCACTATGTTCTCATTTCAAAGAACCTGAGTAGTCAGTTGAATTTTTATCAGTAGAAAGTGACATGATAGCAGATGGGATACACAAAAAATTGAAATGATGTGTCCATAAATCTGTATGTTGTTTACTTTATATATAACAATCATTCTGAAAATGTTGTTGTAAAACTATAAAGCAGATATGCAATTATTTATTTTTTATATAATAGATATATATTTTAGGATACTTAATAAATACATTGCTTAGAAACTCTGAGACCTCCACTTAATAATAGCTGTAATCCCAGTTTATTTAACGCTTACAATACTTCTGAATTGTTTTGTATACTTCTTCCTACAGCTGAGTGTGAAAGCACACAGATTTTCTAGTAGTGAAAAAAACTGCTTAGACACTTTCCCCTTCTTAATAAATATTCTCTTTGCATCTAAGCCAGGAAAGGACTCCAAAACCACACAAGTGACCTAAGGTCATGTAAACAGTATCTTTCTACCTGGAAAGAGGACAGACTTGCTTAAGTTTAACTTTGTCAATTAGAGCTATTGTAAGAAATAGGTATCACTATCCCTTGTACAAAAGTGAGAGGTAAGTATCATTTGAAATGTCTGGTATGGCATCAAAGTTCTACACTTCTCTTTCATTCTATATAGCTCATTATTCAGATTGGACATTGAAGGTCTATAAGAAGCAGAAATCCATTCTTAATTCTAAACTGGCACAAAAACAAAGCAATCTAAAATTGCAAAGTATTTTTAAATTTTGAAAAGGTCATATGAATATAGAGAACATGAAGAAATACAACTGCCTGTAAAATTCCAAAGGCTGCTCCTTCAATTTTGTAAAATTATATTTTATTGATACATTCTAAAATAGTATCAAACTAATACCAGTTATTAATAATTATAATAATTTATAAAGAAAATATTTAAGTATTTTTACAGATCTTAACAAACCTTTATTAGAACAGACATATAAATTTTAACATTTTAACATTTGGACATTTCCCTGATTTTGTTATTTGCTAAAGCAGTAACATTCCATCAAAAATTACCTGGAGTAAATTTCAATTCCTTGGAAATAAACTAGAATGTGAAGAACAGAGAGACTGTGAAGAACACAGAATCACTCAGAATTGTAAATCAGAGAACCAAAAGAAAGATGGTCTCTTGATTTAAGAGTTTATTTTAATCTTGCTTTGATTTTATTATCATTAATAGCCAAAAGACTAAAATACCATCCTTGCTCTCTAAAATCCAAGATCTTATCTATACTCTAAACAATACATGTAGAAAAATTGGGTATTGAATGTCAAGTCCCCTGAATAAGGCTATAGTCAAAATGAAACCATGGAATTCAGCTGGCTGGCCAATTTCAATTACTTGTCCTCCAACTAACAAAGAAATACTTTTTTTCCCCAAAAAACCCCTGATACAATGCAGTCTTTTAGCCCATATGTACTACCACTACTCTTTGATACTGTACTACTTTAGAACCGATATTTTAAAAGAATCTCACAACTGGTGTCGGTAAACAAATTTATTCCCAATATAAACAAATTTTAAATCATGTTTTCATACTAAGTTGATAGAAAATTGCAAAAAAAATTCATAATAGTTATATAAGTGAATTTTCAATTCATGCCATTTGTCTGCACCCACTGAAGATTTGATTATTTATCTACTGTTGTCAGCTTCTTTCACAAGCAGAAAGCAGATTCTTAATAGGCTGTTTTCTATTTGCTTATTTCAGAAAAGAAACAGTCAACATATAAACCAGAGTTAAAACCTGGACTAGCAAGTTTTGCTCATAGCAGCAAACACCACAAACATGAAACTCCTCTATGAAAGTAGAAATCTGACCACACTAAAACTGACAAGAGATTAATTACATGACTACAGTGGGCTGCTCTAAGTGGTTTTAACACTTGTTTGCCATTCAGCATTGCCAACTAACTGATAAATAGTACTAGCTTCCTTAAAAATCCCAGATTAAACATTGCAACACCTGAGCAGTCTAAGCGGTAGTCTACTTGAACAGAACTAAATATCAAAAGCAAGTCTAAGTTTGCTGGAAAATTAGAAAGAAACACCACCTGTCAACCAATCAACCAATCAATCAATCAATCACAAAAACAAGGCTGAGAGTAAAATGTATTAAAATCCTTTCATTTTGCCATCCAACCACAGTGCAGTCTTTTGAGATTGTTCATGAATTTGTCCCAGAGACCTCAGAGAGAGATATTTCATATAGGTATTTTTACTTATATATGTATTTTACAATACAACACAAACATTTATAAATCCTAAAAGTCAAAGGTTATTTGCTTAAAGTCAGTATTTTAGCCTGGTAAATAGTTTCTTTGTTTTTCTCCTACCTCTGTAAAACAGAATAGAACAGTGTTGTCCTTGTAAACTTAAAAGACTTTTTTAGTTTATGGCAAGTACAAAACTAACAGTTTAATGTCATTGTTAGTCTTAACTGGGAGAATATAGTATCAATAGTGTTTTCAAAAAAAATGAAGAAGTTTTATCTTGGCATTTTCTTAATTAGTTTTCTCAGTTTTTACTTAACAAGTCTTCTTTATTTGAAGTTAGAAAGCTGAAGTAATAATCGAAATCAAACTGAAAGAGTCAGTGGTGTCAAATGGTGTTTCTTCTCATTCAAAGTGTGGATGACCTCAACTACCTTGTCTGGCAGAAATAAACTGCTTCAAAAGCACGACCACATAGTAAAAAAAAAACATTAGACCGGTTTATAAATACATTTTACACACAAAAAAACCCCAACAGAAATGAAAGCAAAAGAAACAACAAAAAAGAACAACAAACAAACAAACAAAAACAGCAAAGCAAATTGCAAAACCGATACACTTAAAAAAATATATACAGTAAGACTCAATGAGTAGAATATGGTGAGCTAGAAAATAGGGTAAGGTCTTGCCTTGGTCAGGAAACTATTCACAGGTCAAGAGAATTTCTCCACAGACTACTGAATTTTTTTCAAAATTACGGCAAATAGAAGGTTGAGTCCAAAGTAACTATTTCTGAATCCCTTCGCTAGTTTCAAATCATGAAGCTATAGAAAGCCAGCCAAGCACAAGATCCTTTGCAGAAATTATCATAGTAACTCTAGTAATTTTCTGACGACAGGGGGAGGAATGAAAACCTACCATCAGCAACCAAACACCACACACATACACAAACACATGCATTACTGAATCCTTATCTGAGTAATAAAATCTGGGAGATCCTCAGGAAGACATGAGGTACCCAGATTTCTGAAAGCTGCTACTACAGGTGGCTGTCATTTCTCCCTTTTGAGATAGATTCCAAAACTTCACACAGCAATAGAAATCCTATTATTTCCAAAGCAGTGTTTTTTTATGATGGAGTTTACATATTTGATACAGGAAGAACAATAATGATATACAGACCCCGATAATATCTCTTGAAGATCAGCAACATTACAGTCTGTTAGATTTCATTTACAAGTCCAAGCAACATGAAACATTACATGTTTATAATAAAGTTAGTTATTATTATAAAATAATAATAATTACTATTATTAAACAATAATAAACCAATGGTAGAAGAAATCATGATGCTTCACTAATGGTCCAACTGCTAATCACAACTTCAGTCAACCTTCATATACCATTGGAGTATTTCAAGTCCCAGATAGTTTTAGGTGTTTTGAAGTGTTCTTTATACCCCTCATTGTGAACTTCTGAGAACATACTCACATGCAGAGTCTGGATTTGGAAACACAAATTGAGTATCTGAAGTCAATGAAAGATTCCTTTTGGTTGTAAAACAGCTAAACTATTTCAGAAGAAATGTAACACATCACGTATTGAAATTTAAAAGCAATTTCTGTTAATTTCAGGAGAAGGTTTGATGCCATGAAGTTCTGCATGTACCAAAACTTTTTGTTCCCTTAGCAGAGTACTACCACTCTAAGCAAGGGAATCTTTTGCATATGCATTAATGGTTTAAAAGGATGACCAAAAAACATACACAAAGAGACCTATATCTATATATCTATGTATCTATATATTTATATATCTATATCTATATATCTGTATCTATATCTATATCTATAAAATATATATTTTACAAATATAGCCCTGGTTCTTCAACAGAACACTGTTTGTGTTATAGCACCTAAAAATATTTCAAAGAATCAAATATGAGAAAAGTGTTTTAGCTGATCTGGAAACATGAAATTTGGTCTTCCTTTTTTAAGCAAAATATTCCTTATTCTAATTATTGTATTTATCATTTATTGATATTATTTAATGTTGTTAATGCAAGTACCACCTAACAAGGTTCTAAAATCCTAGACCTTTTTACTGCATCCTGTCGTATTTGAAAAGGCTGTATGCTTCCGTATGCACTCTCAGTCTGCATGTTTCATATCCTTAAGTTTGTACTTCTCATCCCCATTTCTGCTGCAATTCTTTAGACATCTTTTGGGGCATTTATATCAAAGTATGCACTGATACAATACAAATCTCAAAGGCACTTGTCCTAACCAATGTCAGTAGTATTACAATCCATGTAAAATTCTTTAATTCCTCATTCAGAATACGCTTTCCTTAAACTTTCATTAAATTTAGTAGTAGGCAAACAAGGACACAGGAAATTACTGTCCTTTCAGAGATGTAAAACTAAAGTTTGAATACTGTGTTTGCAGAGATAAGCAGTAAGATGCTGATAGACAGAATGGTGGGTAATTGTTGCTAGCTCCTAGAATGAGCTAAAAGGATGATTAAGGTGAGATTTACACGAACTGTAAGAACGGCTTTTTATTTATTGTCAGTTAAAAAGACCAGCTTCTGTCTACACAGATTGATTACCTCTTACTCACTTTAATCTTGACTTCAAACAGCTGGTTCTTCTGGCTAGGGAGAGCATTTTCAAACTACTATAGCAATGCCTCCTGCTGGTCCTAAACCCCATGAGAATCTTGTGAAAGTAGTTTGGAAAAAAAGCATTACCATGGACAATCAAGTATGTTACCATTCTCAGATTCAAACAGCTGGCATTTTTAAGACATATACACTTCTATATATATGTATGGACCGATTATGTATGTATGTCTCTATCTATCTGTCTGTCTGTCTGTCTGTCTACAAACCTTGTAAAATAAAAGTTTGTCACCTGGTTCCTAAACATTTGTTTCTTCAGATTATGTTATGCTTTAATGACTAACTCTCTGAAAATTAAGTGACACCAGATGACTGACCCTGCATAATACGAGTTCTTCTTCAACTACAGCAGAAAAGCTGTAGGAAAAGAAATTCCAGGAAACAGAAATCAAAATAACTAATTATTGAAAAAAAGAAGTCAAGCAACAAATCAGCTATTTCAGAGGCTATGTCAGTTCACACAACAGAGCATCAAAAATGCCTGGAATATAAAGTCAAAGAGCAATTGTTGAAACACCTGAAATATTTCATTGTAATTAATATCAGTGTTTTTACTGTTATATGTGACTAATAATGAGTGTTTGAGGCATAAAAACATCTAAATTCCTAGTAGCTTATACCTGATCCCATGTAGTTATGGAAGACTGTAAATCACTCCAGAATGCATCAAGAGTGCAAAATTAGAATTGCAATAGCTCCTTTAATATCACACAGCCTTAGCAACAGAAGCTCTGTCAGCACACCTCCTACTTCAGCAAAGAGAGAAAGTTGCCATGAACAATGAACCACAGGCAGGTGTTTCACAACATCCTTCACAGTCAGCTTCAGAGCACTGCATCTACTACTGTGCTGCCTACAAATGAAGCTTAAATCCAACATCCATGTTCTCTATTTCTTCTAATTACTGCTACAGAGGGATCCACTTCTACACTTGGTGACCATCTAAGAAAAAGAAACGATTACAAGGGCTGGAAAAACATAAACTGTAAAGTCTCAGGAATACTGGAAATACTGTTCCTCAAACACCATGCCTCTTCCAGTTCCAGACAAAACAGAGGTATTCAGATGACCACATGCCAAGGAGTTCGCTCTTAGTGACAAATAAATCAAGCAGGTGGCTCTTGTAGTCGTTAATGTGAGAAGGACCCCCAGCTAGTGCCTGTCCTCCTAGATGCAGCTAAAAATCTCAGAACGCCTAGTAAGAACACTGCAAACCACAACTGGAAATACCTGTATTTTAAAAACTGTCGTATTATTTTCTTTCTAAAAGCATTTATCTATTATAATACTGATAATTAGTACAAATTGAATATTGTCTGGATAAATTATTCCGATAATTTGAGGACATAATTGGTTCAGGTGCTTAGGATAGCAGGCTTTTTTTTTTTTTCCCAAGACATCTGAAATATACTAGAACAAAAACCCCAAATTGAACAAAAAACAAAACCAACAAACAAAACCAAATAAACAGACAAAAACCAGTAAGAAAACGAAAACCAAACCAAACCAAATGAAGACACCACCCCCCCCCACCCAAAAAAAACCACAATAAAAAAAGACAAAAACCATAAAAACCACAAAATTGTAGTATGTGAAGCCAAGGCAGCAAGGGATCAAGTAAATCAAATTATAAACCTCTGCTTGCCCTTTGGATTTAAGTACAGTATCTGATAGCACTGAATAAGCTTGAAAGAGTAAACTGATCAAAGAAAAATTCATTCTAAATCCAAGAGAAACTATTCTGTAAATAGAAATAAAACCCAGCAGCAGGTAATGTTATAATTTCTTAATTCTCTGGTGTATATAATTCATGCTTTCTTTATAAAACTTTTCTCTGGTTAACCTTCTTTATTAAAATTTCTGCAGTAATATGATTTTTTAAATTATGATTTAGAAGATCTAATTTTAGTAATAATCAAAAAACCCACAAAACATCAAGATAACACTAAGTGCACTGATTGAATGAAGAGAAAAAAAGAAAGGTATCTTTAGTCACCAGTATTCACAGCTGCCAGAAAGTAATACAGATGTGACAGCATATAAACTGTGAAATGCCAGTAAATGTTGGAGTCTGGAATACAGAGTGTGTGCCCTTGTTTCTGATACTTAGTTATAAGATCCAGAAAAACAATGAATTTCATATAATATGAAATTCATGAGCATGTTTTCATGGTGATACATGAAAACAAATGTTAAAGTTAGACAGAAAAAGCTAAAAGTGTAAGTGTGTAGATTAGAAAGTTTTTTTTAAAATCACTGGGTGAAAAAGTTAGTTTAGAGAACAGGAGACAAGATGGAGGATTTTGGGTGTTGTCTCTTGTCTTTCTTCTTCATGTTCTTCTCCTAGAAGTTTTTAGGTAGTAATAAGAGATTGGACAGAGAATGCCATAGTGCAGCACAGGGGTGATGGATCATTGGGTCATAAAGAAAAATAATATATGTGTCTATTGTTAATTGGGTGAAAATAAGTATAAAGATAAAAGAACTGCATATTTCAGGGCCATTTTGTGCATCAGACACGAAGTGAGCCACAAGGCCTTGTTTGTACCATCAGAAGAAAGAAATGTACCAGATTGCAAAGATTAACCTTGTGTAACCAGCCTGGAGAGACCTGTCAAGTTTTGTGATGACCTTTTAATAAACACGAAAAACAAGATTCTAATGAGCTCGGGAGTTTTCTTCAAACCATAAGAACTGAGATAAGCAGGGCTCCCCTTGAGGGAGGATCCCAAAAGAATTCAGTCCAAAGGAGGCTGAGAAATCCAAGAATAAAAATAAAAATACAGAAGAGATGCAACAGAAACAGAGAAACAGAAAAAGGATTTTTTAGAGAAAAGTTACAAGTAAACTGTGTCAATTATTCTGGTATGTTTGTTTATTGCTGCTTCCGGATATCACTGAATAGATCCTTTTGGTAAGCTGTGTCCATATACCAAAAGTATACACATCTTACCCAGCTGAAATGCCTTCTGGGAATTTCTAATTTGTGAATAATTTTTTCTGTGTCCAACTAGTGTTATATCTATTAACCAAATGCAATTTTCTGGACATTATAATGAATTTGCTTTTTGTTTTATGAAATAATTTTACGTCATTTCAAAGGAGTTTGGGTATATGGCAAGCCATTTTCTAAAATGTTTTATTCACTTAAAAAGGTATAATTAAAACATATGAATCAGCAGTCTCAACATTTAGACACACATTTTAGGACTAGTGGAGCTCTGCTACAATTAAATGAATAATTAACTTCAAGGCATACCCTTATCTTGAACGTAAATGTGAGAACACTTACTTGCAAAGGAAAGAGATGCATCCTATCCTACATGAGATAAAGTTCTCTTCTCCAGTGCTTGTCTGGAACTACATTTACAAGTTATAATCTTCAGGATAGCTGTCTGAATTGTACATATAGATTTAACGACCACAACACACCTATTTCTGTATCACGTGAGTAGGAGCACTGGAGAGAAGGTAATTCTATTTAGAATGAAAAGGAGATGCAGATTACAGCGGTTTAGGAAAACAAATCCAAAACAACAAAAGCATACTAAAGAAAAAAATAAAATTAAATAAAATAAATTAGGCACATATATCGAAACACTGTATTGTTCTCATATGCGACTTGCATAATGATATCAAGGAGCATGTTAGCATTGTCCAAGTAATACTGATGGTAGTACTACTTTGATCAAACAAACAACAAACAAATTCTCTGAACTTGGTCACATTACAAAGGGAGGAACTACTATGAATTGATACAGGTAACTTCAATTTTAACTCTCTACAAAAATACATTTGTAGATGATAAAGAGAATCATATTGAACAGCTGAAAAAATAATAAATTCAAGAGAAGATAGTTAACATAATTTAGAGTATGCTAACAAATGTTTTGTGCTGTGGTGCAACACTTGACTTCCTCATAGGAACCCTTCACCTTCTAGAAATTACCTGGTGTTAATACTTGGCAAAATTATTAAAATAGTTTCACCTGATTTGTACATAGCACAAAGCATGACATTCCAGGCAGCATTTCAGTGTCCAGACAGTAACACCTATGTCAGTTGTACATCCACTCTTGACAGAATGACATTGTATAATAATCAAGATTCTACCATATATTCAATGGTTAATTAGCTCATTGTCTATAAATGTTACTGTATAGAACTGGAAACATAAAATTACTGTACCTGGAAGTAATCTTTTTGTTTGAACAGGCAATACTTTAAAAGAGTTGTTTCAAATGATAGGGTTCCAACCACAAGTAGAAAGTCTGGATAGCTTGAGGGCACCCCAACCATTTTTGCTGACTTCTTCATCCGTGTGTCTAAAATTATTACATGACTGAATTGCATAGTTTCACCTTGCAGGGAGAGCAATTAGTTTTTCTACTCCTCTCCCACTGGAGACAGAAAATCAGCCTCCCACACTTCAGATAAATTCATGTCGCAGAGCAAATTTTTCCCATGCTAATTTAAACAATAATAGTTTGATTACATTTAATTGTTGATATCCTCTAACCATGCTAAACCATCCCTTTTCTAAACCCAATGTTAGGAGAACTGTAGGAGAAATAAAGCAGGTAAAAATAAAAGTGCAAAGCCTTTATTTTCACTTTTTACATTACTGCTATTCTGGTTCAATACTGAAAAATTATATTCAGTCCATATATTTAATATCACCTAGTATCAAGAGAGATGTCTGCAGGATTTTTAATTATCATTCTTCATATATCCTGATACTTTCTCAACAGAAGTGTCGAACAATGCATTAATGACAAATTCCCAAGACTGTGCCCCTTCAGCCCTTGGAGTTTAACTCCTCTCACATTACAGTATTTATTAAATTTCCAAGCCAAACGGTGTTCTGCTCCATAAAATTCTGACAAGTGGACTCTGCCAAGCTAATAATGGCCTCATTCTGCTGAAATAAACTTATTTCACTGCGGCAAACAAAATGACATGACCTGGAAAGGTTATTTTTAACTGGGTAACGACCCAATACAGACCAAGCCTCTCTTACTAGATTCTGAAAACTGTTAAGACAAATTTCTTAAATGTAAGTATGTCCTAACACCAACTCACTTATCTGTGGCTCTTGCTGTATATGATGTGGCAAGATTTTTTTTTAAGGTCTGTGCTGTTTGATTTTCTTAATCAGTAGTTCAGTAAACTTACTAAACAATGCCTAGTGAGAGTATCTCAGTGGAGCAACCTAGCAAGTGCAAAACTCATGCTAAGAAGCTGTGTCCTCCTACATCTTTTACCCTCTGCCATTTTATGATTTTTGTCTGTTTATATGAATAAGTTCTATTAAAACTGCCCTTACATATAACAAATCTGAGAAGTATTTTCTTTAGCAGGATTTCTCTAATTTTCCTGATTAATTTTGTGCTAATTTTTCAACTGCCAACTTGGCCTCCTGGAAAGGCTCTGTCTTCTGCACATATGTCAAGCTCTTCATAGTGGTCACTGATGTTGTGAATGTTAGCACAGCAATACTCACTAACTGCCTTTTTCAATCTGCCTATATTCTTCTATTATTATGACGTATTTTCTGCAGACTGCATAGACAGTCTAACCATCGCTTTTGGGTCATATCTGTATCAATTTGCAAATTACAGTAGACCATGAGAGAACCTTTTTAACAACTGGAATTTTGTGCAACCATTCCGCACCCTGCTTTGCTAATAAAAGGGACAATCCTTGACTACAAAGAGCCAGACTCCATTAGTTTGTTAAAGAACAGTTAGAACACCTACTGAAGACAAAAGTACCAGAATAATGATCACTCATAAAAATCATGAGTTTCAGAGAACAGAGGATGAAAAATGGAAAATAAACCTCAAATCCACGGAGGAAAACACAAAAGTTAAAGAAGGAGCACTGCCCTTTTGGGTATGGCCCAACTATGTAGTTTATCAACAGCAGTGGCAAAAGATTTAGAATTTTAGAATAGTGCTTTCCATCACTTAACATTAAGCTAGTAAAATGCAAATAACTATATTTGTTAGGTAAATTATCTTACTTCTATATATATTATATATCTCTACATATTTTTTAATTTTGGGCGGGGGGAGTGTTCCTAAAAAGGCATTATCATGAAAAGCACAGAACAACTAGAAAGTTTCTGAAAAGTCATGTTATTGCTTATCTATTAATCCCAGTTAATTCTGATATTAACGATCCTGATTATTTATCCTATCCATAAAGCAGGCTAGTACCACCCTAGGCTGCATTAGGAGGAATGCTGCCAGGTAGCAAAGTGATGTGATTCTTCCCATCTGCTCAGCTGTAGGCTTTATACCTGTCCATTGTCTGAGAAAGGAAGATAAAAATAAATTCATACACTTGAATTTTTTTTCTAGGAAGTACTGTACTTTTCACATATCAGAGACTGACTGCATGTCATATGACCTTAGAAATACTTGTATCTGACACTGGGTTAACTTATTCTTAGCCATTTAAGTTTTGCAATGTTTAGTTTCTCTTTAGAATGTCCAGCTCTCAGAGTCAAGTAGGCAAGCTTTATTTCTCACTTTAAGTACGTCCTTTTTGCATGTGTAGCAAAAAACTGTGTACAATTTGAACATTTAAAAAGTTAGCCCCAAACAAAGCAGACCAATACAGAATATTGCAATTGTCAATTTACAAAACAGCCACCCCACTGTGGTTCAATGAAAACATGATATTGCTATCAAAGTGCTTCCTTTTTTGTTATCCTGAAGCATGAACTGCCACAATCCTTACTGATGCTGATTTGAAATATATCAGAGAACATTTACTTACCTTAACTGCTCTATACAAGATGAATATAAGAAAGTCATACTTGACTGATGAACTTACCCAGACTTCCTGCAAAAAGCGTGATTTTACCAATTACCTGTGTCTATCACTATTATTTTTGTTGGTGGTAGAAGATTGAGAAAAGGTAGCAAAATCATGTCTGATGTTATCAACTGTACATTTTAATTGTAACATCAACTGCAAAATGGTTGAACTCAGAAGAGACCTCTAGCAGCCATCTGGCCTCCTGTTCCAGCAGGGCCACCTAGGAGAGATTGCCCATGAAAGGACCATGACCCTGGGCAGGTCAGCCTGTCTCAGTAGTCAGTCATACTCATCCTAAAAACCTGTTTCCTCATGTTCAGATAGAACCCACTGTTTCCCTTCATGGATAACGACAGGATGGTAGATAATGTGTGTAAGAAAATCAGTGGTGATGACTACCCATTGCCCTGTCACTGGGCACCACTGAGAAGCGCTTGGCCTCATTTTCTTTGCACCCTCCCATTAGGTATTTGTACACGTGGACAAGATCCCCCAAGCCTTCTCTTTACCAGCACAGCCAGCCCAGCTGTCAGCCTCCCTTGCTGAGGAGCTGGCCGCTCTCTAGACTGTTCCCAGTATGTCCACATCTTTCTTGTACTAGGGAACTCAGAAACAAACACAGCTCCACAGCTGTGGCCTAGCAAGGCCTGCTAGCCGCAGGTGGCTGTACAGCAGAATACTACTTCTGGTGGAACTCAAAAGCACCAAACTGCCTTACAAATCTAAAAAGGTGTCTTATAAAGTTTCTAAGACTGTTGCATCTGGTACTCATCGTTCAACGACACCTTTACATACTATAAAGTTCTGGAAGACAAGAGGAATCATTTTAAGGCCATTAAGAGAAACAAAAAAGTTCAAAACTCCAAAAAGTCCAGTAAAAGAATAGCAAGAATGATTTACAAATGATTGTCTAAGAGATACTTGTTTTAAAGTTTTCTGCATTTTGGGAATAATTTTGCTTTCTTAAATAAAGGCCAAGTGATAAAACATTAAGAAGTTTATACAAATTATTTTGAAATATGGTTATTATAGATACTGAAGTTGTTTTCACTGCAGAAGCATTTGAAGCAGAACTCATGAAATATTTAAAGTCATGCTTGTGACAGAACTCATATTTATACAGTATACCCTTGAGAGCTTTCTCACAGGTGCTTAAAAGAAAAAGGCTGGCAGAACCTTTATCTTTTTATTCAACTAATCTCAATATAATGATAACTGAGATTAACTGAGATTTATTTGCATTGTGTTTATTTCCCTACTGAAAGAAGTTTCTCTAGTAGAAAACATACTACCTATGTTCTATTCCGAAAGCACTATTGCTTTAAATGTCTTTGTAGGATTCTTTTCTTTATTTTTTTAGCATTCAAAAACTGTAGAGGGCATTCACTTGCTTGAAAAACAAAACTGGAAACAGGGTACATGGCTTGGTTTGTCAATAAAATACACTAATGAAATGTTGTTCTTCAAGAACAAAGCAAACAGGGTATTATTTACAAAATTCCAGCTGGACAGTTATGAAAATTTGTTGATATTTTACTGAAATTGCATGGATGACCCAAAATGAGGACAGTTTCTCAAAATGAGATCAGAGAATTACCAGCATATATTGTGGGGTTTTTTTTTCAGTTTTGTTTGTTTTTTGTGGTTTTGTTTGTTTGTTTTGTTTTTTGTTTGGCTGGGTTTTTTGTTTGGAGTTTGCTTGGTTTTGTTTTTTTTTTTTCAAAATGTCATTCCCTCTTAAGAGCTGGTATCTAACAAATTGAATTGGGTTTTGAATTAAGTTATACAGAATGCAAAAGTATTTGAACTATACAAAAATACCAGAACATTCTGTTTAATGACAAATGATTCCATGGCCTATTATAATTTATTCTTCCCCAAGTACTCTTCATTTAACTTATATTCATAATTCTTTAATAAAATTAAATTAATAGAAGCTATCTGCAGTGTAATTACTAACCAGACATATTAAAAACAAACTGGATACTGAGTCATTCAGGTCCACTTATCTGTAAAATCCCTTAATGTTCAGATACTTGTAGTGGTTTAGATCCTCCAATTTCAACCACCACAATACTTCACTATAAATTGCTATTAATAAAGCATATTGTTTAGAAAATAGTAGAAAACTGAAATGCAGAGATGGCTGAATATTCTTTTCATACCGGCTTCATAAAAGCTAGTCTTTCATTCAGAGATTCCAAAACAGAAGGTTAAATATCTGTGTGAAAATTCACATCAGCTCATTAGAATAACAGGAAAAAAAGTAACAAAAGAAACATTTTTTATAAACAACAAACCAACAGATAAAAAACAAGACATGGATTTATTCTCACAATTAAAACTAAATGTATAAGGGGAAAAAAATAGATGCAATCAAATCAAGCCAGAATGCCCTAGTAATGTTGCCACTAGATGTATGGAGAAAGATCCCATGCCATTTATGGGGTGTACGTATGATTTGCAGACATTATAGCAAAAAATTTAAACAGTACAATTTTGATTTATATTGACAAAGAAAGAAGCAGCATAAAATAACATATGAAAAGATACATATACTTGATAAGATCCCAGTAACATTTCACAAGAGATACAACTTTTGGTTGAGTAACAAAAATAAGCACGTCAATTAGCAGTCAGTAAAATAAAGGCAGAAGCACCATAAGCAGATCTCTAAGGACAAGTTTATGGAGGAGATCCCTGAGCTAAATATTGGCATGCTGCTCATAAGCTGGCTAAGTAACAATTGAAAGATGTAACAGTCTGCAAATTTTGAAGGGCATATGGAAATTGAGATGCAAGAAAAAATGCAGAGGAACTTGATTATCAGGAGAACATTCTGGAAATAAAAGGTATCATCAAGGAAAGATGCATTCTAAACAATATATAGGAAATCCCTTTAATTCTGAATACTTGAAAAAGATTCTAAACAATCATAAAGAATAGCAAAGAAAATACACACAAGACAAGGAGGATGAAGACCAGCACAGTTATTCTCCCTCCACTCCAAATAAAGTGGACTATATTTCAAGTTGCCATTCCTATGAGTACCCTGTCCTTTGCAATGGCTTATCAGTCTTACAGTGGTGGTTTTTCACGTCAGGTAATTTTACCGTTTTTCAAAGAAAATACATTTTATGCCTTTATAACTATAACTCAATTTCAACTCTGTATTGTTTCAGTAGTATATATCACTGACTCTAAATCTTTTCTCTAAGTCTTGAGGAAATGAATGACCAAAACAAAAAGAAAGCCCACCTTGCATATACATAAAAGTTCAAGAGCTCAGTGAAAGCGCAGGAAGAGATCCACACGACCCATGCATGGGGCTATGGCCTCTATGTATAGAAGTCAGGAATGGGAGAATAAAATGATTAATTACCAAGAGGCCTCTTTTGCTTGGAAGGAGAGAAATTTCATTGGAGGATCATCAAATATCATGCCAACACAATGGTGAGACTGCAGTGACAGAGAGAAAAAAGATGACATCCGCTAGATGCTCTGATTGAGCTTGAGCACACAAGTAGTACCAGAGACTGACTACATTAAATTGCTTCTGTGTTTTACACCAACAGGACTGTATGAAGAGATCAAAAATGAGCTAGAAGAAGGCCTCCTGGATGAGACCTTAACAACCACCTCAACTTTGGGGTGTTCTGCCCACCATGTTTTGCCACTTCTTTAACATTTTCAGCTTTTGTGTTTCGCAAATTGGCAGCACACCACCACCTAAGATACTGGAAAACTGGATAAAACAGACCAAATAGTTGTTAAAAGGTGGTGCAAAATAGAAATATTCTGCAGAGTAAAGAATATTGACTTTAATGTGACAGTAGTCATGACAACAATCAGCACTATATGTTTTTCCTGCAAAAGATGAGTTGCTACTACTACCATTCAAAGTCAAGGATGATTCACTGAGCCTGTATAAAATCAGGCAGAACACCTTTACATGCAAAGCAACTCACTTCTAGGATACTGTAAGTATCCTGATCCCTTACTGCTTTCCTGTTCTATGTGGTATGCTCTCTAACATCTTCCTCTCACTCTACACAGGAGACTTCTATGAAGGGACTGAATAAACTGTCACATAAAGTTTAATTAAGGGTCTTCTTGAAATAAATGTGATAGGACTTGCCTTCTAACCCATGGTTCAGGTGAAACAGAGAAACTACTTCTGTATTTTTTCCCATTTCCTTACCTTGACAGTTAAAAGTAAAAATCAGAAAATATGATTCACCAATATGCACAAGCATTTGAAATACAAATTCATCCCTAAGGATGTGCAATGCCTTCCCATGCCATGTGAACCAAAGGACTCTATGTTCCATAGATCAAACTTAACTGTTTAACGACACTTTTTGTAAGATTTCAAGAGCTCTTCATCCTGTGAAATTGAGTAAGGCAGGCTGGAAACCAGCATAAGGATTTGCTCCCCAAACTCAGGAGTAAGAGAGAAATGCACAGTGGAAGCAGTGAACATGTGAACTGGCGAGAGTTCAGAGGGATATGGTTGAAATGTCTAAGGATGGTGTTGGGAAAGCCAAGTAAAATCTGGAACAGAACTTGGCAAGGGACGTGAAGAATAACCAGAAGGAATCCTATAAATTCACAGGTGACAAAAGAAGAGCCTATCCCAAGATATGTAAGCAGCTTGAACTAGTGACGACTGATACAGCGAAAGCTAAGGTGCCCAGTGACCTCTTTTCCTCAGTCTTCACCTAGCAGCCAAGCCTCACAGTCCTTTCAAGCCCCTGATCCCCCCAGTGAGTGTGGGGGCAGTGAAGCCCCTCCCACTATAATTAAAGACCAGGTTTTGGGTCACTTGATGAAGCTAAATAGTCACTAGTCTATTGGACATTGCGACAGTGACAGGATGTGGGGGAATGATTTTAAACAGCGAGAAGGCAGGTTGAGATTTGAAGTTAGGATGAAATTCTTTACTCAGAAGGTGATGAGGGACTGAAACGGGTTTCCCAGAGAAGCTGTGGATGCCTCATCCCCATAAGTGTTCAGAGCCAGGCTGGATGGAGCTTTGAGCAACATGGTCTAGTGGAAGATGTCCCTGCCCAAGGCAGTGAGGTTTGAACTAGATGATCTTTAAAGGTCCCTTCCAACCCAAACCATTCTGTTATTCTATAAAAAAACCTTGAACAAAGCCATAGTAATAAAAATTAAATAGTCAAAATTTCATATTTCAAAAACTTTTGCACAATACTGAGGCATTCTAAACTTGCCACACAAATGATGATACATAATAACGGTGATCCCATGCAGATAATCTTTTCAGTGATTATGACATGGGAGAAAGCAGAGGCTGCATAGTAAAATATTCTAAATATTGTTAAATATGTTATTTTGTAATGTACTTGGAAGCTATGACACATAAATGTAACAATATATTACAGGAACAGAAAAATATATACTGTTCACAGCAAATATTTTAGAGGTGGGGACCTCTAAAAAAGCTGAAGTTCATCTAAATTATAATGGAGATACAAAGGAAAGGGCAGAAAAGCTCATGAACATACTCTGAACAGGCACAGAAGAACAGAATTCAAAGACGATGAACAAAGCTACGGAAAAGGCAGCACTGTCCTGACAACAAACTATTTTTCTCCTGGTTTATCCCTTAGATTATCAATAGTTCTTACATTGAAGGCATCAATTTCCCTTTTGCATGAACCCTTCTTCTCACCTTCCCTATACTTTGTTAGCAAATTCAGGACATCTTCGCCACAATGACAAGATAGAGAAAGAGGGCAGGTAAGAAAAGATAAACAGAAAGAATACACCATGAAGACTTTAATAAAATACATTGAAAATTTGGTACAGTTCTTAGATATGCCTTCAGAAATCATTCTTCCTAGGTCATTATCCACAGAAAATTAATGATTAGCAGCTTAAACAATCACACCAAGAGCAAGAAAACAGGTTCAGAGATATGAACCTGTGAAGATCTGACACTGAAAATCCTGGTTAAGAAATGAAATTTGGCATCTGTACAGTTCCACCCCTTCAGGACTGAATGCATTCCAGTCACTGACTACCTAACTTAGTTAAGAATTTATACCAGAACTGGAAACACAAACATTCTTTAGTAATTAGATATATGAGAAAACAGTGACAAATATTTTTTTTTTCCTAAAACCATTAGCAAATTATGCCTTAGCAAAACAGTAAGTAAAAGCTTCCAATCCCATGATCTGCTAGACTGATATGGTCTCCTAAAAGGAAAATATGTAGGTCACAAAATTTATAATACCTGACAAAAGAATGGAAAGGGACTAGAAAAATATAAAGCAAGCAACATATCTTGTCTATGTTTAGCTGACATTAACATATGATTTCAGCTCTAAGTTCAGGGTTTTGGTACATAATCAGTCTTCTTGTCCTTACTCCCCTCTCCTTTATAAATCCAGACTTTGCTCTTCTTTCAGCTTTAATAGTAACCAAGTATTTGCCCTTGTTTTTTGCAAAACTGAAGGGATCAGCAGTGGTATCTCCTCAGCAGACCAACCTATTAACTACAGACTTATGCTTAAGCTTTCAAAGCAGTAAGCTCAGATTTTTGCCCCGCTCTTTTTCAAGAATTCATTCTTTGATTTACTACACAACACTCAAAACTCTTTCCTGAGTACTTGAATTAATAATTTCCTCATCGGTACTCAATACATAATACCATTATGTATTTTACATCATACGCCTATGTCATACACTATCATATTATTTTTAATTTGCACAACAGGAACTGAGAAAAACAGATGGGTCTGGGTGAAGTTCTGGAACATCAAGGCCTGAATAAACACCAATGAATAAATTATCCTGAAAATCATCAAAGGTCACATATTCATGTTCAAAACTTTTACAGGTAAGGAGTATGCTTAGCCTGAGTTCAGTATACAGGCCTGGAGGAGGTTTGTTTGTTGCTGAATCCAATGATACTTGTTAGTTTAGAAATAAAATCATGAAGGAAAGGAAAAATGGTTTATCATATGTTCTGGCTCAGATAGGATTTTCTCTTCATCCTAATGATACTTTCACTGCTGGATGAAGTGAAGTCTAACACACACAGAACTAAGGACTACCTGGAGATGTGAAAAGAGCCTGTATTTTGCAGTAATCTGGGAAGGCATCTCGTGAATAATATTTTTACCACTTTAGTTGTGTATTGAGAAAGTCTCAATAAGAGGTTTTCTTATTAGAATGTAAAAACCACAGAGGATGAGGAAGTGCAAAAGTAAGGCAGAGATGGAGACAGGACAGGGCTGCTGTGAGACAGGATATGGCTGCTGTGGCAATGCTGTTGACCAGTAAATACCTGTTAAGACAAAAATTAAGTTTGGTATTGGAACAAATGAGCATGGTGATCGATCCTGCAAAGCGTTATAGCCTGGGATAAAAGAAAGAGTTGGAAGAGAATCTCTTCATTTTATCTGAGAGGTCTCCACAGTACCGAAGTGTCTTCATTTAGTTATCCTCTCGATATTTTTTTCTCCTTACATTTCCAAGTTTTCGGTTTTCATGTACAATTTCAGTAACATTTCCTGGCATACCTAAAAATCTAAATATGAAACTCAAAAAAGCCTATTAGCTCTCATACATTGGTAAGACCACCATAAAAACATACACAAATTTCTCTGTTTGATCAGATGAAATACAAAGGTTTTTAAAGAAAGACTTCTCTGTATTCACACTTTTCTTCACAGTTGTTGTAAACAATTACTCATGATTTTCCAGCTTTCTACTCCAGCACACCTACTGTTTCAGAAACTGTTGACAAGCAGCTCTTTCATTTGGACCAATCAAGCCTGCTTGAATTAACAGGAAGTTTTCCACTGACAACACGGACTGTGAATACTAAAAAGAAGCTGTTTCTTCTAGTTAAGTTCAAACTGGTTTCAAAAACAGGTTCTTAGCCTAATGAAAGCCCTGCAAGAGGCCAAAACTGTATATTACATGATGTGTAGAAGTGGATTACAGAAGTACAAGAAATCCCAGGCTTTTCACTGTTTCTGAAGATGCCTTAAACTTTTCTCCCTCAGGAACCTAGATCAGGCTTAGCTATTTGCAGGTAGATTCTGATTTATCTGTCTTTCTTTAGGATCATCTAATGCTATGACATGTTAGTTGGAAAGCATCACTAATTTTTAATATGAAAAAAGAATTTATTTTTCTGTACTTCAAAGACAGCTTATGCAATGATTAAAAATCTAAAGATATTGCTAAATGAATGGGTGTAAACCAAGAAAAAGAATTAAAATGTAAACATAAAAGTAAATTATTAATAAAAAGCAGTAAAAATTAGAGGTAGTCTCCATCCTAACACTGAGTACTTTGAATTCATTTTGACTTGCATATCTAAAAACCTTCCATTTCATGGCAAAAGAACTCAAAATCTGTGGGGAAAAAGAGCCCTGAAATTTTGACCTTGTAGGACAGCATAAAATTTAAAGATTATCAATTACTGAGCAGATAGAAAACCTATTCTTCTGCGATCATTAGTGGCGCATTTCTCTTTTAGAGTAAAAAGCCATTTGATAACAGGTGTCTTGTGAACAGGCATTTGGAGTATCACTGGAGAATATGAAATAACTCAACTTGTTAAAATTAAAAAGTGCTAACCAAGAGAATGTATTTATTTTACACTACACTTCTCCAACTTCAGAGTATGTACACTTTAATAGAGACTGTATCAAATGGAAATACAACCAAATTCTGTCAGGAAATCAAGGTTCATACAAAATGACAAAATTATTAAAGATATATCTGCTGCCTCTGAAGAGATTTTTCAAGATTAAATTTTTTTCTGTGAGCATTTACACTGCAGGTTGCTTCACAGAATCAGTAGCAGCACCTAACCAGTTGCTAGTAATGAATATCATAATCACTATATTCCAACAAAGCAAAGCAACCACAAATCAGGAAAGAATTACACCACCATTTAGGAAATATTACTATGTTCTAAATGAGCAATTTTATTTGGAGATTGTAAGTGAACTTGAGGTTGTCCTGAAAGGATGATTTTTTTATTACAGTACCTGTAAAAAACACATCTTAGGGATGCTACAGAAATAGTTTTTCATTTGCCACAGGTATTAATTTTACCAGTTGTATTCAATATCCAGACCACCTCATATGGTCCATCTCATTGCTAAAAGATAATGGAAGAGTTTTTTAACTAATGCTCCAATCCTGGCTTTTTTAAGACACTAATTTATTTCAAAAGAATAGCTTGCAATTGTTGTCAGGAAAAAGACACAGACAGACAGACAGATAGACAGATAGATAGATAGACAGACAGATAGACAGACAGACAGAGCAAGCATTAGTCACTTAGCCCCAGTCATTAAAGTATTATCATATAAATGCATTCACTTACTTTATTACTGACTTTTCATCGTAATATCACCATAGATGCAAAATACAATATTGGTTAAAAACTAAGTAACTTGCTTCAGGTGCATAGTTTGGGCTTAGAAACTCATTCTTGATTCAACTCAGAAACAGTATACTAATTTACTTCTAATTGTATTTTTTGCTATTGAAAAATTCTGTAATATTGTCAACCATGAATTCTGAAGCAAAAGGAAGTGCTTCTGGCTTATACCTCAGGCTGGTGCCACACTTTGTTCCTAAAGAAGTATGCCTGACTTTCTAAAGAGAAGATGGAAAGCCTGTCATGTTTCTAAATGTTCTTTTTCCTTAACTATTCTTCTTATTATTATTTTTTTATTACTATTCTTCTGATTATTATTATTATAAAATAAGATTATTACGGGGAGGGAGAGACCAGGAATGAAGGTGAGTGAGAAGGGAACAACATAATTATCACCAAATAAATTCTAATAAATTTCTTTTACATTTACAAAGGTATAGCCTGTGTACAAAACAATTAAAGATTTATTGTTGCAAGAGGATCTATTTCAAATGTGCCAGTGTTTGTTTTTTGATGTTTTCATCTGCTAATTTGCTATGACAGGTATAAATCACAAGCTGAGACATCCTTCTTCAAACGACATTTGTAGGCTTCTACTGCTCACAAAGAATATCAAGGTTATTGTCCAGCTTAAATAGAAAAAGAGAGCTTCCATCAACAGATGTCAAAACAGATAAGCACAGATTTGACATGTGCTTGTAGAACTATCACCTGCTATCAGTGCTGCAATGACAGCTTTATGGTGAGAATGTCAACGAATTTCATCGTGCTCTGTATTTCAAATACTGCTCAATTGAATATGATAAACATATGTGTTTCTGCCAAGCAGTAGGTGTTTATTGCCATAATCCTACTTGTATAACAACTGTGGAGATAATTTTCTTTCTTCATAGGTATATCCACATTCTACTCTAGCACACCAATATTTAATTTTCCACTGAAAACTTAGGTTAATTGATGGTATTGATGTACCAGGAGAAAAGAAGATGGTGAGGCACTGAAATTAAAAATCATTCACCGGTCTCCTGGTAAGATGGTGATATCTAGTAACACACACTTTCTATGGTTGGAAAACAAACAACTGTTTTCTAAAATACTTAGGTATTAAAAGACACCTATTCTGATCTTTCTACTATCTGGAAGGGATCACACTATTAAAAATCTTATTACTGCTAACTACATATATAAAATTAAAAATAAACTATATATATATAATATATATAAAAAAAATATTCTGAAGATAAAAAGTGCAAGGGTAACATGCAAACACACAAAAGAAAATAAATCTTGAAAAAATACAAAGGAGAAAAACAAACCTGGATGCAGGTAGACAAAAGCCTGAAATGATTTTGTACCAAATGTAAAAGGTTCTGTGAGATCATGAGGAAGGAAAGAAAGAAGGGAAAAAGTATAATTTATTTCTAAGATTACAGAGAAACACTTAATTTTGGTCTGATTCCCAGTTTAACCAGATCTTTCTTTTGTACTTATGGCTACTACCTCTTCACTGTACTTCTCTTTGACAGGTTCTCCATTTACTTGAGTATCTTAGTAACAATCAGTTCCATTATAATTATTATTTTGTGCTTCTAGATTTTCATCCAATTATCTGTACTGAGACACTTATACCACCACAATGACCACAGTCATCATTTATTAGTGTTTTTAATACACTTTATAGCTTGCCCTAGGCCTACTTTTGAATCAATTAATTTCACCATGAAATCCTCAAAGCACAGCTAGCATAAAGTATCTTTTAGGTCTTCTGCACCCTGTTTACCACTGTAATTTTTAGCCAATATTCCTAAAAGACATTAAAAAAAATAGCCTCTTAACCTCTCTTGATAATGTTAATTTTCTCATTTGATCTTCCCAATTGAACAATTAAAAACCTCATTGTTATAAATTTTCACACCAAAGTTACTTAAACAATAAAAACAGATACAGTCCAAAGAAACAACTATATATTCTTCCCTGGAAAATAAGCCAGAAGCTCTGTAATAAAGAGAAATTTTAAAGTCAAAATCCCCATACAATTCATTAGTAAAAGGTTTTCTTTCTTGGAGATTGTTTGATATGTAACAGCTGCCTTTCCTCTGCTGGGCATGGACACTGCTCTCTCTCCTTCACTGGCAAAGAACCTAATACCTTTAAGACTTACAGCAATAAGCATAAAACTGGCTAACTAAGTAAAAAATTACAATTATGGAGAAGAGAAGGACACAGATACAAAAAAAAAAATAAAAACTGCTACTTTTATTTAAGACACTCGACCAAAAAGGATGAAGGCATTACTATCATTATACAAAGGAAGGAAACTTCAAAATCACTTTTATTATACGAATGAAACTCTCAGAAAACATTTACTGAAATTAGGGGTTGAGAAAGATAGAAAGGTACTGAGATTCACAAACACACTTTATTAACAGGCATGATCCTTCACGTAAGTCAGAGTGGAAAAGTGTATCTTTATGGAAATGAAGCACGAGAAATTACATACATATTCATCATAATTAACCATGATTAGCAAGCTTGACTACTAAACTTTTATGAAATACAACATAAAGATCTTTTTTACTTTCTTTGACTAAAAAGTTCCTCAACATGACCATTAGATAATTTATGTATCAAAATTACACCATTAATGTAGCTAACATTCACACTCTAAAAAAAGGTATTTGTATACTAAGCCTCAAGATTTACAAAGATCAAGAATACTAAGATTTATTTCTCTCTTAATCAAAGCACTGAAGTGAACTGGCTATTTAATATTTTAGGCTTTTCCAGAGCGTAAGATGCATAAAGTAAATTATTTACAAATAGATCTATAACTGAAAAATGAGGAACTTGATGTAGCTGCCAGAGACAAGCTTAATACAGTGCAATAGTTGGTCTAGTCCTAGTTTATTTGTTATGTTTTGAAAAAACGAAGATCTTGCTGAGTTTCCTATCATCAGTGTACAGTGGAGAAGGGAATTGGTTCAGCACCACAAAGAAAAAGAAGAGCAGTGCAGTCTTTTGATTGCAGAGGATAATCTATAAACACAAGGAACAAAGCTGACCCTCGATGTGATCTCCGTTCACCTCTGACAACGGATGGCAATCTAGAGATATCGTTATAGGGTACAAAACAGCTTTTAGGAAAGGTTCCAAAAAGAAATCATTCTTCTATTCACCCATGTTGCTATAGAAACAGAACCAATCATGCCTGTCCACAAAGGCTTTTATGTCAACTTCTGTTAGAAAACTTATATAAAAAGTAGAAATTAAACTAAATTAACAGGACAGTCATTAAGTGATTAAGAGAGGTAAAAGAAAGAAAATAATTTATAAACAAATGTGTCCTGCCTTGCTCATTAAATGCGTAACTTTTAAAGTGTAAATCAGATTATTGCAAGGGTTTACTGCACACTGCTATAGTGCACTATCTTATACTTCCATGCAATTTGAGAGGGTGTAATTTATATAGAATGATGCCTTCAGATTCCTGGGGTCACAAGGTATACATTTTTTCTTCTTTTTCCTCCTCCCAACCATTAAAGAAAGGTTGTATCATATCCCCGTCATCTTTGTAAAATTAATGCTTTCCAAATACATCTTCAAGGAAAATATTTCAGCTAAAACAATACACTTACTGCGGTAATTTACTTCTATCCCATGATATCTTTAAAACATTGATTCTTCATAAAGCTCACTGCAAACAGTACTGCTAGATATATTAAAAGGGTGCTTAATGAAAATGGATTTCCAAACTAAAATACAACAAATTTCCTAACTCTACAGCAAGCGTAAACAAGATAGTATGGACAGGAGAATCTGGACCTTGGTATCTAACATCAGGATTTTGTGTCTGTGGTACTCTTGGACAATTATTAAAACTCATGAAGAACTAACACTAAATTACGAAGATTTTATGCTAGGGTTATAACACACTAAGCTTTTATGTAGCCACACAAACTACTGTCCATAGACAGAGAGGGTTTGTTAAAGACAGAGAAGAATCTCCGTATCCTTTAAAGTGCTAATCCCATCTATTTGGTCTAGTGTAGTTTGACTCTAAACATAGAACACAGAACTATCAAGACTGCATCTCTAAAAGAACTAACTGCTTTTCCACTACACAAATAAATATATTCTAGGATTTCCCTTTCCATTCTCTCCACCCAATCCAGAAAGTTTTAACACATAACTATACCACCAAGAATGGAATACCACAAGAATGCTACTTCAGGCACATCCTCAATTCTTTGTTGTTTTTTAACAATAAAAGATTTAACTGAGTTTTGGAAATTAATTTGATTTCATTTTTTCTGAAATAATATATTTGAGATATAATGCTTCATGGCTCACACGACCCATGAACCAAAGTGGATTCAGGCATGCACCAGTTACACACTCTAATCCCAAAAGGTTAAGGATTTTCACACTGGGATGTTTTCTGAAACCCATCTAAAGTTAGTGACTTGCTCTGTATTTCATTTATGTATTTATAAGTACAAGGCATATCCTTGATAATTTAAATTCTATAAATCTCTGGGGAGTGCTTGTTTTGGATTTTTTAAAATTTTTATTAATATATTTTATTTTAGTTGGTTTGACAATCTTCACAATCTTCTCTTGCTCTTCACATAGGCTCAAGTCAAGCAAAACTCATCACACTACTAGTTTGTTTATGGTGATTTTCATGTTTACACATGAAATACATGCTTTGATGCTTCTAACTTTGAAAAAGGTTATCAAAATTATTATTTAAACTGCATGGAGGATGAACCTACTAAATCTAATGCTAAGGATTCTGTGCAGAACATCTGCAGAAGTCCAAACATGTTATGTGTTATTTTATTTTATTTTATTTTATTTTAATCTCCAGAGTTCTCCAAACCCAAACAAATCAATTGCGTGTGTCATGTCTCTTTTCCTTTTGGCAGGATACAGCTCAGATTCTGCAGTTTATACTAAAACCTCAGCTCTACATCAGGAACTGGCAGCTCGAGTCTCTGACTACCACAGCTTATAATAGTTTTCTTACCCATGTCATTTCTGAAATAAAAAGATGAGGCTTTGAGTTATACTTTCACTTTTTCTAAACAACTTAAAATATATTTTAATGTTTTTATAATAACATGGTAATAATGTGTAAATTAACAAATGGTGTTGACTGAGTAGAGTTAGAATACCACGCCAAAAAGTTCACAAAACTGTGGGTAAATCACAGCTAATACTCTGATATCCTTGATTACTTCAAAAATAGAAACATTATCTAACCTCATATATCAAAGATAACTGGTCCCCAAGTAAAGCCATTAACAGTTAAACTACATAGTACGTTCCTCAGTTCCCTAGTCAATGTTCCCACAACATTTTTTCTGTAACTTCCACTATGGGACTATGTTGTTTTCTGAAAAACAAGCAGGCCTCTTTCATAGAAGCATAGAATATCCTGAGCTGGAAGGCACCCACACCTCTGGTCCCTATACAGGACAGCTGTAAGAATCATGCCATCTGACTTTACATGAATAATGGTTTCCTTGCAATTATTTTCTTTCCTTTTCTGATTTTTCTTGCCTTATGGTGCTCTGACACCTACCAAAAACTTTCTAACTGTTAAATGTCAAACACTCAGAAGCTCTTCCTTTGCTACTTGAAATCTGGTCAAACATTGTTGGAAAGAAATTACAAAAATATCTCCTGATACTGATGAATGTTGTGCTTTATATGAAAAAGATCAATTTTTTTATAATTATTTAATTAAAATATTTCACCTAGCCATGGACTGCACACATAGCTGGCTTTTCCTTCATGTCTTTCTGCCAATGTTCTGCTCTGACACAAATAGAAGAAAGTGGAGAAAAGCTTTTTTCATCAAAGCTTATATACTGCTTCATAAGAATAGTTTGCTATGAAAAATAGTAAACAAGTATCTTGAAGACTTCTAATGTGATTTTCAGAAGAGGGATTTAAGAATCATACAGACTCAAACACACATTAAAAATACTCTGAAGACTACATGGGAGACGTGTATGAGACTGGAGAGAGGAAAGAGGCACACCTCCAGGTCACAATTTCTGAGCAGAACAGGAGACCATCTAATGGTCTCTATGATGCAGGAATAATTTGTCTCTTGTTTAGTCTAGAAGGGTAAGAGTGTTCTCTAGATAATCACCCAGTATTTGTAAATGTCATCAGTAATTTAAAAAATACTGAGAACAGCTTTCAAAACATGTTATGGTTAAGTATTTTAATTAAGCATAACTATGCACAGAGGAAGACCTTCTAGTGCAAGGAATGTTATCCTGAAACTAAAATCTTATGTGGTGAGTCTGTATACACAACTGGCAGGCAGGAAAAGCACCAGCTCTTTTGCTTTAAAGCCCGTGTAGACAGCAATTATTTATAGTTTGGAACTTTAATTCTTTTCAGGTTGCACAGGATTTGATTTGTCAGCAGAATAGCCATTTAAATTGTCTTCTTAATGGTCATCAGCTCCAGTAGTTAGGCAAGCAGATACACTTAGTTTGAAAACTCTGTCCAAACTCTTTTAATGAGTTTAATTAATCTAAACCTCCAAGGACTGTGCTCTCCCTAGAGTTAGTTCTTTTTAGTTCTATTTCCTCAATCGATTGTAGTAAAATGCTCCAGGAAATCTGAGGACTGGGTGTGATCCCCCTATGGCTCACAGAACCAGAACAATTCAATTATGTAACACTATACTTGGGTTTTTTGTCCACAACAAAAACAGATGGAATATTATTGCTCTAATCTAGGTTTTCAAATTATATGCTTTGGAAACATGTTTGTCCAAATTTTACCTGTAACAATTAAGCTCACTTTATTTTATAGACCAGACATATTTAACTCATATATTCAATTTCCCTTTTTTCAGATGATACTGCCTAAATTTTAAACTGACAAAGTCCTATTATATTTTTACAACAAATTATCCCTAATGATGAGGCAAAAAAGCAACAGCTCTGCAATAACTTGTTAATACTCCATAAAATGGAGTATTCTACTATTTACAGTACTGAGATAAAACATGCTGTCAAATGTTGTCAGTGAACCTTTTTCAGAGTTTTTATGTCTTCTGACACAAAGTCAAAGAAGCTTTTCTTCTGGAGTCCTCTTCTTCATGGAGTGGATTAGATAATTTTTGTTAGAAAAGACAAAACCTGCTAGCTGACTGCCTGAATTTTATTTTTTTTTTAATGCAAAATTTTTCCAAAACTGTACATCTTCTGTTAAGATACAGAATGCTGTCTCAGATCTGGATATATCAGCTATCATTTCAGGTACCTGAGCAGCCTAGACACTTCATAACCTCTTCTGATTTATCAAACTAGCTGATATTTACACACATGAAGTAGCATATGGCTAAAAGTTTGCTCAGTCATTTACTTGCTGTTAATACGTGCAGTAAAGTTCACTCACTACTTTTGCCAACACTCCTTTCTGCTTGTCCTTTTCCCGTAAAAATCCAGCTCAAAGCGCCATGCCAAAATGCTATTATATGGCAGACAAAGGTTAGACTGAAACAAAGAAAATGTAAATTCTCTTCCTCTTAAAGGTTTCATCAGCTTCAGAACTGCCAGTTCCAGAAGCACACATACAAGTCTATATAAATCTGGCACCAGCAGAAAACATTTCTAAAACACTACATTGATAAAATATTGTCACATATACAAATTGGCTCCTTTCAAACACTTTGCTTCTAGGCATACTCAGAGTTATCAATTAATCCAAGGGTGAACTTCAGAAGCAATTTTTACTCTCTTTTACTAAGCGTCTCAGAATATATCCTTCTTCTATTTAAATATGCTTCCTTTACTGAGACGTTGCCTTTGCTTTGCTTTCCTATTTTTTATGAATTAATTAGAAGAACCATGATACTTTTTGTAGAGTTAAATTTATCCTTTAAGATGACAATGATGCAATAGCTCTTGTTTGGATGGCCTAATTGGCCCATTGCATGTCTCCTAAACAACGTCTATATTCTCTTGAACTCTGAAACATAGGTACAACCATGTACCTATCTGTGAAAATCTGTTGTGTAGTTAGAGGAGAGTTAATGTAGCATTTTCTCTGTTTCTGAAGGAACACTGCCAAAGAGCAGGAAAGATGAAAATTCAGCTTTTAAGTCAAACAGACACAGTAGGCTAGTATGGCCTAGAAGCTGAAAGGAAACACAGGAAGAACAATTGATCCCAAGTGACTAAAGGGAAACTCTCCATGACATGTGACATCATGCTCAGTAATGAAGACTGATGGAAGAGTTTTTAGGGTGTAGCTATTACTCAAAGGCTGTAACCGTATAGTGCTTAATATTATAAGGAAACTGCGTCTGGAAGGTGGCGATTGTCTTTGCACTGTTATTTTCCTCCTTCCTATTTCCTTCACTTGGTAAATTGTCTTTATCTCAACAGACAAGTTTTCTCACTTTCACTCCTACTATTCTCTCCCCCAGATCATGGTGGGGGTAGAAGAACAAGAGAGTGACCAGGGCCAACCATCAACCCACTTCTATTATACAGTACAGTAACACTTCATAGGGGGTGAGGATGTGACAGGGAACACACCCCCCAAAAAAAAGAAATAAACAAACCAAAGATGTGTATTCTTTAGAAATTAAAAAAACTACTACTCTAAAATATAATTTCTGGATCAGTGTCTCTTAAAGCCACAGATTTTTCTGTAAAAGCTCAGAGAAAGAGTCCAAGGTAGAAGTAATCTTTATGTAAAAATAGAAAGTTACATGAACTTAAAATTTTGGACATGATCTAGATCCCACTTAGCTAAATATGCCAAAGCAGAAACCAGAACATGTGTTATCAGTGTTGCAGTAAGTGAACTTCAGTAGTAATGAAGATCCTTAGTGAATCTGCTTTCTAATACCACACATGGTCTCATCATGAAAAGTATACAACTGCTTCATAATGCAAATACTGTTTCTATCTCCTTTTTTCAATGTGAAAAAATAAATAGCCACAGCGAAATTATCCAAAATTATGCATTTCATGAGCACAGCTAGACTGTTACTGATCATGAGACTTTGTGAGTGAATTGTGAGGACGGACACAGTAAAATCACTGCTGATTCAAAGGAACAAAAAGAAAATTTCTGTACCTAAGGCCCTTGTATATACAAAGTATGAAAGCAATGAAAGCAAACATTTAGCCAAAGTTGCAGCTGCTATTATATAGAAACATTAAACTTTTCTGTGAGTTCTCTATTGCAAAAAAAAAATGGGCTGTAGAAAAAAAAGAAACTACCTTGACTATAAATACACATTATCATTTGTTCACATCACAAATTAGCTTGCAGGAACATACTTATTCTCAAAGCAAATAATTAATTAAATTTCTGAAAACTGTTTGCCAAGTGAATGCTCTGCACTAACAGCTAATACATTTGAGTACATGCTTTACTTGCCTATTTCCAAGATATTTTATCAATCAACGTGCTTCAAAGCAATGCAACATTTACTATGGAATTACATATATGACAAGATGCAGTGGCTGCAAATTACTTTCAAAGCCCACCTAAATGACAGACATTTTGGTTCTCAAACTAATATTGTTTGCAAAATGGAAACCAGACTTCCTAGTAACTGAAATGCTTGAGAGAAGACTGTTAAGTTTTTTGAGAAACAAAAACAAACAAATAAATAAATAAAAAAAATAAAAACCCCAAGAACAACAACAAAAAAATTCAACCCAAAACATTCCAGAGATAATGTGTCCCAATTTCTTAGGTGTTGGATTACAGAACAAAGAACAGGGAAGTGCATTTCAAACATGTTGAAAAACAGTTAATAATTCAAGCTGATTGTGAAAAGTTGAGAGAAAATGCCATATACATGCTTGTCATGAACTGCACAGAAGCATGAATATTTTAATGAATAACCAGAAAATACTAGAGAAGTAACATTAAAAAAGAACATAAGAAAATAATGAAATTACTATAGAACAACAAAATACTTTAATGTGATTTCTACAGCTCCTTGTAAAAATCAAAACTCTTTAAACAGCTGATAGAGATTAAACAATTGTTTTTTAATGAAAAAGAACGCAGTTTAAGGATGGTTCTCCAGAATTAATGCAACTGAATGCAATCAGATTGCTAAAGAAACTATGAAATATATTGTTTAATTATTTAAAATGTAAAAAAAAATGCCTTCTTTACTCATCTGTTATTCCAAAAATGGAGAGAAGTATGTCACAAACTAATAGCCAAAGAATGTGTTTCAGGTCTGGTCCTGTCACTGGGGACCTTTAAAAAGAGCCTGGCTTTGTCCTCTAATGGATCCTCCCTGCAGGTATTAATTATTATTATACGGTATGATCCCCCTGAGCCTTCTCTTCTCCAGGATAAATAAATAGTCTCAGCTCTCTCAGCCTTTTCTCACGCAAGGGATGTTCAATCTCCTTCATTATCTTAGCGGCCCTTTGTTGGATTCTGTCCAGTATGTTCATGTCTTGCTTGTACTAGGGGGCCCAGAACTGGGTGGAGTATTCCAGATGCAGCCTCACCAGGGCGGAAAAGATAGTAAGGGTGCCTCCAGCACGTTATGGTACGAGGGGATAACTTCCTCAAGTATAAGACTCTGGAATTCTAATTTTTGAACTACATGAGGCTCTTGTTGGCCCTTTCCTGCCACTTGCTGAATGGCAGCAAAACCCACTGGTTTATGAGTCACTCTTCAGTTTTCTAGTACCAGGAAACTTGCTGAGGGCACAGTGACCCAACATGCTAATTATTACTGAAGACGGTAAAAGAGACGGGAACCTGTGCTGAGCCTAAGGTACACCGTTGAGGATTTTTTACCACCACTTATTTCCCTCTGGTGCCAGTCATTTAAGCAGTTTTTAATCTACCTCAGTGTCTGCTCATCCAGCTCATACTACTTCAGCTTGTCTAGGAGGAGTTCAGCTTCTCTATGAGAATATCTTTCAGGAGACAGCACCAATAGCCTTCCCATGGTCAAGGTAGACAATAGCCTTGAGCCTAAGAGGAAACACTGGTTTCCTCTTACCTATCAAGCCTTTCACTTCCTGCTAGAAAATTTTCAGTTCCTCAAGCCAGACTTCCTTTTGGTGAACCCATGCTGACTGCTTCTGGGAACCTTTTTTTTGTGCACATGCCTGGAAATGGTAGCCCGGAGTAGCTGATCCATCACCTTCCTAAGGACTGACTTGGATCTGAGAGGTCTTCCTAGTCCTCCTTTCTGCCCTTCCTCAGGACAGGGATCTTCCTGTGATCTTAAGACAACTTTCCCAGTTACCGAGATCATTGAGGAACTATTAGGAGTAGCCTATCAGTAATACCAGCTAGCTCCCTCAGCACTTGTGCCTATGGCAGGGCTCTACAACTTGGTTAACTATTCTCTAAACCAACTGTATTCCATTGTGGGAATATCTTCCTCACTCAAGACTTTCCATCTGATCCCTGACACCTGTTGAAAGCCACTCTCACTAGTAAACACTGAAGAAGGCATACAATACCTTAATGTCTTCTATGCTCTATCACCAGGGACCCTTCACCCTTCAGCAGCAAGCTTACATTGCCTCTAGCTTTGCTTTTATTTCCTCTGCACTTATAGAAGTCTTTCTAGTGCAAGCTGTCTCTGCCTGTGGTAGGAAGTTGGAACCAGCTGATCTTTAAGGTTCCTTCTGACCCAAACTACTTCATGACTCTGAAATCTGTTGTTCGACATCCCTTACCAAATTCAATTCCATGTGTTTCAGCTTTCCTACTATGTCTGCATGCTTAGACAGTGTCTCTATGTTCTTCCCAGGTTTCCTGTCCTCCTTTTTGCACAAAGTGGAAAGTTTTTTGTTTATACTTGAATTTTGCCAGAAAACTGTTGCTCCTCCATACAGGCCTATTTGATCTCGTTGAAAATGAGATCAGTTTCACATTTTGACAATGGAACTTTCATGCAAATGTTTCATGAATGCTTGCATTTATTTATTTCTTCTTAATGAACTTCTAAAACAATGCAGGTAAACATTGCACTTGACATTTTTCTAACTCACTCTGTTCTTTTTCAGGAAAGATAGCGCAAATACCAGTTTATCACCAGGTTTTAAATCTTTAAACTTCTATCTACTACATGATGTGTTAAAATGACTTTGTCTTCTTGATAAAAAGATTTTTTTTTTGTTTTGCTTTTAATCTCAATTTTTCTTTTCATTTCATATGACCACTCATATGGTCACAGGGAATTTTCTTCCTGGTTTTCACTCCTAAACTCTTAGGATTCTACAGCATGGCTGGGAAGCTGATCAGTCCTCCACCACCAGCCACCAAAGATACACTACTCATTTTTTAGCAATTTACAGAAAAAGTAAGTTAAGATATGCCTGCCATCTTCCATCTTGTTTAAAACAAAGATGCCTAACACTTTATTTACAGCTCCTTAGCACAATCACCCAACATCTGTGAATGTCTAGGAGCTTTACAGAAACACACATTGTTCACAACATATCACAACTTAGATAACTAAATAGACATGGGTCACAAAATTCACCAGGTCTTCTACCAGTTAGTATGTAATAGTTATAGTCTACGTGGAAAATTTAAAATCTACCAAGTTGGACAAATGAGTAATACTTAGTTCCCAAACTCTTCTACAAATTTATTTATAGTATGAAGGAAAGGCTAACCTATTCCTTTCTACTTGAGCAACTACCATAATTATTACAGATCTAATGTACTATTAAAATGTGCTACTGGACTGTGTCCTGTTTCTGGCCAGGACAGTAACAGTTAATTTTTTCAGTAGCCATCATGGAGCATGACTAGGGCCTAAGCTTATTCTGTATAAGGTTATTTTCTAGTCCGTAAATTTTTTTTTGTTTTTTAACTCTAAACATGGTGTGGATGGCACTGAGGAGATCAGCCAGGCTTAGCATTAAGGACATACTTTCCTTAACATACACAAGGAATTAAAAATTCTCAAAAGCTGTTACAACAGGCCTGAAGAAGGAGAGGTGGGTGAAAAGATGGGGAAAATCATCTTCCCCTGTTCCCCTTCCAGACTGGGTGCAATTATGAAAGGACTCCCAGAGGCAGTGCTGGAGGTGAGGGCAGGAAAGCAACAACTGAAGGACTGTCCAGCAGTCCAACTTGGAACCAACTGCCCCAGGGGTGGAAATGCAGAGCCACTATTTGCCATGACTGACCCAGACCGCAGCTGGAACAGGGTGAGATGCCAACACTCTTGCAGTACATTGATGATATCATCATGTGGTACAACACTGCAAGAAATCTTTTCAGAAATGGGCTGGGATAATCTAACTCCTCCTGAAGGCCAGCCTAAGGGACCTTCCCAGGAAATTCAGTTTTTAGGAGTTAAAATGGTAATATGGACATCATCACATTCTAATGGACGTGGTCAACAAAACAGCAACTACTATGTCCCCACCAACCAGCAAGAAGGCAACACAGCTTTCTTAGGTAATGTGGGTTTTTTTGAGGAAGTATATTGCATATTACAGTCAGACTGTAAGCCCTCACTCATGCAACATGGAAGAAGACTGATTTCAAGTGGGGACCTGAAAACATGAAATCTTTGAAGAAATTAAATGGCAGATTGTTCATGCAGTAGCTTTTGGGACACTGAGAAAAGGATAAGATGTTAAAAACATTCTCTATATGGCAGCCAGGGAGAATGGTCCTTCCTGGAGTCTCTGGCAAAAAAAGACTCAAAAATGACTGCTGGGGTACTGGAGTTGGAGATAAAAAGGATCACTGGCCTGCTACACCCCAGCTGAAAAAGAGATGCTGGCAGCTTATGAGAGGGTTTGAGCTGCCTCAGAAGTGACTGGTGCTGAAGCACAGCTTCTTCTGGCACCCCGACTGTTGGTGCTGGGCTGGATGTTCAAAGGGAAAGTCCCTGGCACATATCACACCACTGATATTACTAAGTGGGTTGCACTGATCACACACCTGACTTGAACAGGAAAGCGCTATTGCCCAGGGATCTTGGAAATTATAATGATCTGGCCTGAAGGCAGAAATTTCAGACTACTAACAAAGGAGATGGGGGAGGAGTAAAAAGTGTCATATGCTGAGGAGGCCCCACCATAGTATCAGCTACCTGAAAATTAAAAGTAACATACTCTCATCACTGACTCATTCTGTCTATATTGTAGGAATAAATAGAAAATGTGATAGCTGCTGTATGGATTCCTATGCAATGAGTTGCACAAACTACTAAGGGACAAGGTGAATGAACTCAGGTTGCAGCTGAAAGCTGTATTTAGACATTACTCAACAAAAGAAATAGCCAACACTCCACTTCTACACTGACTTGTGGATGCTCTCTTGAAGTGGCTAAAATGATAGAAAAATTGTCAGGGCAAATGTAAACCCATCTGGGCAGCTGAACTGTGATGAGACATCACTACCTGGGATAGAAAAGTTGGCTGTAAAAGTAGATCATGTAGATGCACATGCATCTAGGAGTGGAACTACTGAACAGCACTGCAACAATGGACAGGTGCATCAAGCTGCCAAGATCAAACTAAGTTAGTTCTGGATTGGCAAAACTAAGGTGAATATTTCTGGTTTGGTGGGCCCATGATATCTCAGGTCATCAGGGAAGAGATGTAACATACAGATAGGCTTGTGATTGAGGGGTGGACTTAACCATGTCCGTACCTGTCCATGTAACTACCTGCCAGATTATCCATACCTGAGACACATGCACTATAATTAAGCAGGCAAGAAGGTAAAACCCCTGTGTTGGGTGACAATGTTTGAAATACAAATATGGGGAGATCTGGCAGAACGATTACATCACACTCATACAAACCTGCCAAGGCAAGCACTACATGCTTACAATGGTGGAGACAACCACTGAATGGCTAGAGACATACCCTGTGCCTCCTGCCACCACCTGGAAGTTCATCTTGGGCCTTGAAAAGCAAGTCCTTTTGGGACATGGAAGCCCAGAAGGAACTGAGCTGGACAACGGGACTCATTTCAAAAATAATCTCAGGGACACCTGGGCCAGAGGGCACAGTGTTTAGTTGGTTATGTGGTTTTCACCCATGGAAGTCGCTCGCTCACCCTCCCCTGCCACAGCTGGAAATAAGAGAAAAAAATAAATTATGAAGGCTTCGTGACTTAAGGACCAGGAGAAAATACTCCAAGGGCAAAACAGGCTCAGCTCAGAAGTGCGTAAATGAATTTATTGCTAACAGAGTCAGAGGAGGATTATGACAAGCAAAATAAGCTCTTAAAGAATCTTTTTTTCCCCCAACCCCTCTTGCCTTCTCACCAACAGCACAGGGAGACAGGACATCAGGATGTGGTTCAGTTTCGCACCAGAGGATTTTCTTCCACTGCTCTGGGAGAGGAGTCCTACGCCTGTGGAGCTGTAGGGTGCCTCCCATGGGAGACAGTTCTCTGTGTAATTCTCCAGTGTGGCTCCAAATCCCATGAGCAACAGTCCCCCCAAAACTGCTGCAGTGTGGGTCACTCTTCCATGTGGTACAGTCTTCCAGGGACTCCTCTAGGTAGCCCACTGGATCATAGCCTCCTCCAGGAATCCACCTGCTCCAGCACAGGCTGTGGGCAGATCTCTGCGTCCCCATGGATCCCCAAGGGCTGCAGGGCACAGCTGCACCACCATGGTCTCACCACAGCCTGCAGAGGAGCTGTGGCTCTGTCATCTGGAGAACCTCCTCTCCTCCTTCTCCACTGACCTTCATGTCACCATGTTGTCATCTCCTCCTCTTCTCTAACTGAAATTAACGGTGCCCAACTCTGTTTCAATTTTTTTCTTAAGTACATTATCACAGATACGTTATTAACCTCTCTAATTGGCTCAGTTTTGGCCAGCAACATGTCCACCTTCAGAGCCATCAGGGATTGGCTCTGCTGGACATGGTGGAAGCTTCAGCAGCTTCTCACAGAAGCCACCTCTGTGGTCCCCCTGCTACAAAAACCAGGCTGTGCAAAACCAGCCTCTGAGAAAGCTGAGCAGTACAGTGGTCTGTTAAAAACCACATTGAAAGCAGTGGTTAGGGAAACCTTCAAACACTGAGATCTACACTAACAGGAGAAGCTCTACCAGCTGAGCTAGCCCAGCCAAAACCTCTATGTACTGTAGAAGGGAATAAAGCCCCTCTGGTGCATGTAGGAAATGTGTTAGGTAAGACTGGATTAGTCCGGTTAAGGCAAACCCATTTGTGTTTTTACTAAAAGACCAGAGTACACTTAGTGAGTAATGCAGAGAGACAGGGAAACATGATGTGTACCTCAAGAGGATTTGATTTTCAAATGAGAACAGTGTGTTGTGTTGAACATGCACGTCATATTGGTTGCTGAATGACACTGCCACTGCATGACATAATTACCATGGACAATGAGGATGGGCTGCTCAAGTACACCAGCCATGAGCACCTGATGCAGCTCTCAACCAGGCAACAGCAAACCAGCCCTCCTGCCCTGGAAGACATCTAGGATGGATAGAACCCACATTCATGGCCTAAATGAACTCAACAGACATTTTGGAGGGACAAGCACTGACTATGGAAATTATTTCTTTGCTTGTATATAGGTGCATATACTTATAATATGTATATCATTAGAAAGTGTAGGATTTGTGAATGATGTAGGTGGTATGGAATACAGGCCATTTCCTCTCGTCCTCTCACAGCAGGTGTGGTAGATGAAACCAGTCAACACCTCACCACAACCACTTTTCAGGTGTTTGCACTGAATAATTAGGTCCCTCCTGTGCCTCTTCTTCCTGAGAATTAACAAACCTCCTCTCAGCCATGCCTCAAAAGACATGTTTTTAGACCTTTCAAGACATGCTGCCCTTTGCTGGACATGTTCCAGCACCTCAGTGTCCTTTTTAAAACTTAACACAGTACACTCAAGGTTCAGCCTCACCAATGCAGAGTACAGGAGGACAATCACTTCCACAGCCCCTAGTCCTGCTGGCTACACTATTCTTCATATAGGACAAGATGCCTTAAATCATGTACCTTAAATCACAACTGGCCTATAAGCACATAGACCTTTGCCTAAGACAGAACAGTCTGAATTTTTATCTTCAGTTTACTGTCAGCAAAATTGTTACAGATTATTATTTTTAAGGCTTGAAAAATAATCCTTGCAGAACAAAAAAATGCCACGTCTAAGAAGGCAAGAGATAGTAGCACAGGAAACTAATGAAAAATTATTTGCATCTTCTTAATGAAGATTTTTGATGTCAAGTAACACTTGACATCAAAACACTTGACTAATTTTTTTTAAAAAATGATATTTTAAAATTCACTCTTTAAAAAAATAACCCTCTGTTTGAAAAATAAACTTCTGTGTTAGAATATAAAGTATGGTATTTTTTTATCACCTCTTTGTAATATGAGAAAATATAACTTCTGGAAACAAGCTATAAACAAGTGGAAGTCTGAAAATTGAAAAATATAATCTAATGCTTTGAGTTCAAACTATCTATTTGGTCACAGAAAACCAAGAAGAGTATTCCTATTTCTACTGCTCTCATTTCATAACTCTGTGGAATTTTGTGTCACATTTGTATGAATGAATGCTAACACAGCTGAATTCTTTTGCCAGGACTACAAGTCCAGATATTTTGAAAAAAAAAATATTAAAAAAACCAAACCTCGATCATGACTATCAATTTCTTGTTACATAACCAATATGATTAATCTTCTGCAATGCTGCAAATATTCCATTTAGTTCTTTTTTTACAAAAACAACAAACTTCCAAACTGAACTAAATAAAAACATACAAACATACAAACTCAGTAATTAAATTCTTAAATAACTTTTTATAACCTGTAAGGTTTAGTATAATACTGTTAATTCAAAACAAATCCTAAAGTACTCTTGTATAAATCATATCTTTACTGCAGTAATTCAGCATAGTGAATCAAAAAAAATCACCTTTTGCAGTATGCGGTAAAGCTGCATCCCATAAATTAAGTTAAACTTTAATACAAAAGATTAGGAGCCAGAACTTCTCAGACAGTGTTCAGAAGAGAGAAGTTCATGTATAAACTGAATCTTGAAGAACATAAAAAATGAAGATGTTCACTGAGTCTCTGATAAACAGCACAGGAGAGAACTGAGCTCCATATTTATCCTCTTGAGTAATAATGTAAGAGATCAAAATCTCATTCTTGAGAATAATCACACTGTTATCATAACTCTGTCATTGGAAAAAGCATCCATATTTTATGTTCTCTGCTATAAGATATCGGTGTATTCATGACATGGTTGGCCATTTTCTTGTGCATGTATATTTTTCAGGAAATAAATTGAAATCTTAAATGCTATGTCTTCTCATGATACTAAAATACAATTAATTTTAAAGACCAACAAAATATAACTACTGTGGTAAAAATACAATTAATTATAAATAAAAAAGGTCTTCTAATCACATTATGAAGTCTTAATAAACTTCTTCAGTCCTACTCAGAAGGCTAAAACTATTAAAAATATTCAGACTCAGAGTCATTCCCAAAATTCAATACTGAAGGATATCTTATGACATCATATTATTAAAGTAACACAATGGAGGAAAAAATAACTTAGAACATGTCTGTATCACTGGATTTCCCCAAGACCACACATAGCTGCTCAAAAGTAGCAATGACAGGGTGCTAAGAAAGCTCTAACCCCCATGTTTCTTTTGTCTCCATTTTAGATTTTAAGAAGTTATTCATTAGCACTTGGTTTCTGTAACCTTAACTAGGGTAAGAAACTTGAAAAACTACACCACAGATAAATTATCATAGTGTAAAAAAAAATGTATTTCCCCACTGCTAGAAAGGTACAGATGGTATTTTGTCATTTCTAGCCACGTACTGTATTATATAATTACAGTATCTTAATAATTAGAAGAGTGAATGATAGTCTGCATATACTTATATATATATATATAAATATACATATATATATATACATATTTACAGCTGCAGGGGAGACAGTAAAGGAGGACAATTTTATTTTTTTTTTTCCTTCAAATTCATCTAGCTACACCAGATGTAAAGGATATTGTATGACTCTGGAAAAATCTAAAATAAAATCCTCCTATAGCTACTACAGAGACTGCCACTAATACCAGGGAACAGAAAACACCAGGACTCCTATGAAATTAAAAATTAAGAAATTCAAACACAACAAAAATAGTCCTCAGTATCAAATTACATTACAAGATACAAAGGCTGAGAATTTTCTATGTAACTCCAGCCTGTCTCACAAGGTATCTACCTGACTCTTGTCTTTCCTCTCAGAAACACATTCTAATCTCAATCAAATTAATTTACATACATCTGGCAAACAATTCGAATAATCTGTAATGCCCATAAGTGTGTCTGGTATGGCTACCTAAAATCTCAGTTGTTGAAGGCTCCTCAGTAGCACAGATAAATACCAGACTAACCTTTTGTAGGAAAAGACTAATTGTTAGGGCATCTGGTCAAACGCCCACAGTAAATTTAATCATATGGTTCCACAATATTCTGCTACATGGATATCACATGATGACCCTTTTGTAGATGACACTTACTGCCTAGGTAGTAACTTTGAACAATTCATGTGCCCTTCATCCTATAAGCACTTCTTATGGGTCATAACCTAAGCCCTAGAAAAGTTTAAAGTATTAAATATTTATATATGGAAACACAAAACTTGATTTTCCATTGATCTCCTACCACTACCAATCAAATTGTGAAATTTACTAAAATTATAGTTCCTTGATACTTCAGATAGGAATCAGATGAAAATTTTATTAGCAAGTACTTTATGCATGCTAAGTCAAATATACTTCTTCAAAAAGGACAAAAAGAAGTTTCCAGCTTTCAAAAGACAAGGATATCACCCATGACTCACCCATATCAACCTCAAGAAGATCATGTTACACACTATCAGACATATGATAATGTTATATTGGGACTTGCGTATTAGATCAAGAGTACAAGCTCAACCAGGTAGTTCTAAATCTTCTTGAAATACATCTTGTAAGAGCTTCATGTTCTTTAAGTACATATACAAAAACTTTACAAAACTATTTTTATTAGACTCACACTGGCATGTTTTGCACACACTTAACTGGCTCTCTCTATGCAGACTTTATATACTACAATTATTTATGAATTTATTCCTGCACGGAATGCTACTGACTCAGAACAAAATTGAAAGGAAAGGTAACAAAAGTACCTAGAAGCTAAAGTAGGAGTGACTTTACACACTCTTTTTTTCTTATTTTTTTGTTTCATTTTCTTTTGCATACAAAATAATATCCAAGTAATTTTATAACACGGGTCAGAAAGAAACCGTTTCTGGGAGTATTCTTCCATCTTAGAAGGCAAAAGATCAGACACCTGGCAGAACTGCAACTTTTGTTAAAATAAAAGAATGCATAATACATTGTACTGTTCTTAAGCAACAGCTTGTATCTGCAGGTCTCATCTACTTCAAAAGCACCTCTATTTGAATTGTATCTCTACTTTAAAGATGAAAAAACTGAAACAGAATGGAAAAAATATTCCATAATTTTTCAACAGGTCTGTGTCCTATATCTGCAACTATCAGAAGAGTTCAATCACATAAAAACACGGGTTTATATGTACACAGCCAGCCCATCTTTCATCCACAGAAGACAGCCTCTCTCATACCTGTATGAATATTAGTTTAACATACATTTATTTCAACAACAATGCTTCAAGCATTGCAACGATGTTACATAGAGTAATAAAGAAACAAACTTAGTACTTTTTTAAATATCTGTGTTGTAATAAGGAGAAAACAGAATCAGTATTGTTGAATTGTAGGCCTGATTGCCACTAAACCTTTTTAAACTGAGGAATAGGTCAATGAAAATCATTCATTTACAAGTCTGGCCTCCTAGATAGGTACATAAATGAAATCATATAAGCGTCAGAAAATGTTATGGACAACAGTAAGAGGCAAAATCTAAGAATGCCTTTATGCCAAAGTAACTTTAAGCAGCAGGATTACAAATACAGTGACTATGCTTTGCAGGATAGTGATTTCTGAGGAAAAAATTAACCCTCCAGCAAAAATCAAGAGGTGTAAAAAACAAGAATCCTCAGAACAGCCTCAGAGGCCACAAATCTGCTGCCTCAGCAACTGCAAAAATCAATGCAACTTTTTAGCTCAGTTTTTGGTTTAGTAAGCATCTTCTTATTTGCCTCTGCAAGTAAGACAAATTGACTGCAATTCTTCACAATTAGTTTTCTTGTTTTAATAAACAAAATACTGAATGACTGGTTAAGACCTGAAAGACTGTTGGTTGTTTTAATATCCTATCTCTTGCTTTACTTGGAACTTTTATCCATGCACAATAACTGTACTGGATATATAGGTAAAAAGCAGCCACAGCATATGCAGAAGTACAGTGAAAAGGAAGCAGATACACTTTGCAACAAACTTCAAAACACAAACACACTTTTATTTCTACTGAGCTGAACTTTCACTCTGTGTAGAGCACTGCATACTGTCTGAGGCACTTGGAATTTGTCCTAGGAAATTCTGAATAGTTGCATTCCCACCTCCACAAGTAGTCTGAGGTCACTTCTAGTAAGGAGAACTTAAGACCCGTTGAAAAGAAGCAGTAACAAAAGCACTACAGGGTGTCTGCACACAGCAAAGAAATCAGTTTGTTTTCTCACAAAAGATTTAGAATTACGAAGTATTACAAACCTAAAGGTCAACAATATTTATCACTACAGTTTTTAAGAATTTAAGCATCTTCACCTACAGGATCTCTTTACAAATAACACTGAAGAAACTACTATGATTTAAATTTCAAAAGCCCAAACAATTAACAAGTGGTGTAATATATTTAGGTACCCACGATACATTTCTTATCATGATATTCATTTTTAGAAGTATCCACTCAATATACTTTATTGAGAACACTGTATTAAACTAGTCCAATTAGGGCATGGTGAACTGAATCTGAATGAGAGACACTTAAAATAATAGGCCTAAAATTGCACAGAATAAAAGCTTTTTGCAAATTTATATGTTCTCGTAATATCCAGTACAATATCCTTAGGCATGTTTAATCAGCACTTATAATGTTAATAATAACAGCAATAATAATAAAACATTAAATCCACTTTGGGCTTTTGGTAGGTTTAGACAGCAGCTACATTTCAACAGAAGACCAAAGCAAAATGATTGATTGTTCAATTATGGATCTTTCCTGCAATAGAAACATGGTGCACTGCAAAGGTATCAATTCCCCTAAAGGCAATGGAAAGTTTCTGTTGCATAGAGTGATTGCGACAACCAACAATAAACCTCATTTTAAATTACAGTTGATTGAAAACCAGCAGAGTAAGAGCAAAAGGACATCTAACAAAACTAATGTGAAAATAGTTCAGCTGAACTCCTGGAAGAGTGCTACTGGAAAGAAAACTGCCAAGATTTCTAGCCTTCTTTTACATTCCAGTGTCATAAATGGGAGGAAAATGCCACAAGGATTTGTAATGTGTAAAAAAAATTCCTAAATACCACATGTAGTACAGACATAGTTTAGAAAATGTATTTTCAGGAGAGTTGTAAAAGCATTGAAATTACAAGTTTTTCTTCTTTAAAAGTAAAAATGATAGTATGTTTTCCAAAGCAACAGCCTAGACACTTCAAAAACCTTGACTGAACTCTCAGCTTGCACAGGAGAAAATATGACCATCTCCACAATGTAGTAGCTGTATGCAATACCCATTTCTTATGTCTGTGAGATGGAGTAATAATAGTATAGTTAGAAGTATCTTACCCTCAAGGAAAAAAAAACCCAAAACAATATAAAAATACTATTGTGTATTGACTGATTTAAAATTCCACCAAAACACGCTTCACAGAACTTCTGTAACAATTCATTTATACTGGCTATGTCCCTACATCCTTCTTGAAGCAGAACAGGCTCACGTTGCCCAGTCCCTACCCACTAAGCCACACAGGCCTAATCTAGCCTACAGAGAATTTACATTGTAAAATAGTCTGTCAGTTTATTCCCAGGACAAAATTCTTATTTTCAATTAACCAGTGTGGTCAGAGTAAATTTTAAAAGGTCTGGCTGTCACCGTTACTTTAAATTCTAAGTCCAGAAAAGAAAATGCACAGTGTTTTCAGACACTTAGCAGATAAATTACTGTAATTAATTTCAAATATGCGATATTGCAAATATTTGCAACAATAAAACTACAGAACTGGAAAGTTCTATACTACCCATAAATAAAGCCAGGGACAGTACAGTAAATCATTATGAGGCAAATAAAGCCTTTATTCATTAGTTCAGAGCTTATAAAGATTTGTAATCTTTATAGACTCTGGTCCATGTCATAAAGTCATGATGAAACCTAGTTATTCAAATTTAATTTCTGAAATTCGTTTGGTTGAGAAAGGTCAACATAGTTAAAGAAGTAAGACAAAATTACAAACATTAACCAATGCAATAATACTTCAATGTGACTTTTTTTTTTGTAAATTAAGTCAATTAATGACAAGAGCTTAAAAAGAAAAAAAAAACACAAAAAAACCAAGCTTTGCATTTACTATCAAATGGCACCTACTGAAAAATACCTGAAACTTTCCACTATGAAAGACACATGCAACCTGTCTGGGCAAAAGCAGCAAGTGCCACTGAAATTGTTAGAAGAGAACAGCATCTATTTGCTTCATGATGTTTCTCTTTGGTGGAACAGAGCTCCAAATTCTTTGACGTTTTCAACTGTCTTAATACACATACACTGCTTAGGAACCAAAAAAGCCCACACAGTCTTATAACTCATGCCTACTCAGCAATAGCAGAAGCAACATAAAACATGGGAACTCTCAGGCAAAAGAAATGAAGGCAAGAACAAAGTTATTTCCTTCATACTTTCCTTTAAGGAAAGTATTAAGCACTACATGTGGCTTTTTAGGAGTGTTCACTTTTTTCCTGGAAGCTCTATACAGATAAGAACATTCTTCATGATTTGAAGCTCCTCTCCAACTTCTGGATCTCATGGAACACACAAATGAAATACCACCATTACAAACACTGGCTGCTGTTAGCTATCAAATACAATATAAAAATTGTAACAGCAGAAGCATATATGGAGGTTGTTGCAAGGGGGCCAACAGCAGTTCTGAAGTCAGACAAGCGCCTGATGATGCAATTTTTCCTGAACAAGCTGGTTAAATCAAATCACATAGCTCAGATAAAATTGCATTAAACTATATTCTGTTTCAGCATTAATCAACCCAAAATTGTAAAAAGTTCAGTAACAGTAGAATTATGGTAGTCATTGAATGTAGGATCACAAACTTTTAAAGAGAACTTATTTCAGTTAGTTCATAAAAAAATTCACAAAGATACAGAAGTGAGATGGTGTGGCCTGCTGCAAGACCATCTTAACTTCTTAGCCTTTATTTAACATGACTAGGGTTTTTTTATTTTCTAGTACAGTATACAAGATTTTTTCTCAAGCAGATCACCTAAATACTCAAAATATCCCTCCAACATTAGCTGAGTTAATTTCAAAATATCTTTTTCTTTTCAGGCTATTCACAGGATCACTGAATCATAGAATGATGGGACCTCAGACATCATCTAGTCCCAATGACCCTGCTATGGGGAGCAACACCTTCCATAAGACCAGGTTGCTCAAAACTCCATCTATCCTGGCCTCCAACACTTCCAGAGATGGCGCACAAGAGGGGAATGGGAGATACAAAACCCTCAAACTGCTGTTCATGCTTTTTTTAGATGCAGGCCAGGATATGGCTGGGTTTTCTGAGCTTCAAGTCTACATTGCCCAGTCACACAGAGCTTCCTGTCGATCAACGCTCTCAAGTCCTTTTCCTCAGGTCTGCTCTCAAAGTGTTCTCCACACAGTCAGTGTTTGTGTTTGAGATTACCCAAACACAAGTACTTGTACTTGGCCTTGCTGAACTCTGACGTTTACATAGGCCCACCTCTCAAGCCAGTCAAGGTTCCCTCTGAATAGCATCCCTCTGGCATGCTGTCAGCAAACTTGCTTAGGATGCACTCCATTCCAGAATTCATTTTACCACCAGTGACGTTTAACAGTGCCAATTCCTGTACTACCCCTGATGAACCCCATTCATCACTGGTCTCCATTCAAGCCATTACGCCATTGACTGTAACTCTTTGACACGGTGCTGGAGTCCCAGGCTAACCCACTAACCACCATGGCACCATGCTGAGAGTGGGACACACTCTGGGAGCAGGATGACCTGGAGTACAGCTTACAGCTATTGCTCTACAGCACATTATAGCTGTCAGCACTGAGTGTGGAGGCAAGGATTGAGGAGGAGGCTGTTCATATGGGTTCCAAGGACAGGCTTATTGTCCAAAGCAGTCAAGGACAAAGACCAGAAAACAAGGCTATGCAAGGGAAGCTGTATGAGGGAAGTCCAGGGGGTGTTTACAATCTCTTGGCAAATCAGGGAGAACTAGGGGAGGTACAGAAGGTGGGATTTACAAAGTTCCAACGAATGGGGAAACACAGGGAGGGGACACAAACTGACAAGCAGGTGAACAATCCACTGGGGCATGGTGGTTTAGGGGAATTCCAAACGGGTGAGCCAAGCTGGAGTTTGGTACAAGGGACAATTGACAGAGAACTCACTGGAACAAGGGGCTGGATCAGGGTGGATTGGCACTCAAGGGGGAAAGCATAAAACAGGATTGACACCCCAGTGGGGAGGGACAGAGAATATTCTGGGTGAGGAAGCGGGGCTGTAACAGGGATTGGCAGGCGACTGAGGAGGTACAAATTGGGGCAAACCAACTAAACTGAGGGTTGACAGAGCATACCAACAGAACTTAATAGGTACCAACATAAAGAACACAGATGCACTGCAACAACTCTTGAGTGCAACCGTACAGCAAATTCCTTACCCACTGACTGTTACATGCATCAAATCCCCTTCTTTCTAATTTAGAGACAAGGATATAGTGCAGCAGTGTCAAATGCATTGCAAAGATACAGTCAACAGTTCATGTTGCTCTGTCCTTAGCTACCAATGCTGTTATCCTTCATAGCAGGCCTGCAAATTTGTCAGGCACAATCTACCTGTCAAAAAACAAAGGCATGTTAGCTGTCACCCATCTCCTTATTTTCTATGCTCCTTAACAAAGTTTCTGGGTGGATATGCTCCATGATTGTTGGGCACAGAGGTGAGACTGAGCAGCCTGTAGCTCTCCATGTCTTCCTTTTCCCCCTTTTAGAAACAGACTGGTTTTCCTTTTTCAATCAGTAAGAACTTCACCAGACCACCATAATTTCTCCAATATGATGCACAGAGGCTTAGCCACTGCATCTGCTAATTTCCTCAATGCAGATGCATCTAATCTGGTACTACAGCACCTGACCCAATTTTCTCCTACAGCACAGAGTTCATTCTCCAACTCCTGGTCTTTGCCTTCTATGACTTGGGTGGTATAGCTGGAGCACTTGGAAAGGCTGAGTACCTCATCCTTCCCCATGTACCTGCTAACCAGGTCTCCTGCTTGATTTTCCTCTTCAAAAAAAGGCCTACATTTTTCCTAGTCTTCCTTCTATCACTGACATAGGGGCTTTTCTTCTTGCCCCTTACATCCCTAGGAAGATTAACTATGAGTGTTTTAGCTTTTCTAACCTGATGCCTTACTCCTTTATTGATGCAGGCCTCCTGGAATTGTTGCTTGACTGTCTCTTTGTTGGTATGCAGAGCTTGTGAGAGATAAATATTTACCAGCTCTCCTGGGCCTTTCATCTCTCTAAGACTTTATGCCATCTTCTACCAAGAAGATCCCTCGAGAGGCCAGAGTCTTCTCTCTGGAAGCCTAGGATAGTTGACTTTGCTGTGCACCCTGTGTATCCTTCCAGCTGCCTTCAACTCCACCATTTAAAAATCACCACAGCTCAGTCTGCTCCTGAGCTTCACACTTCACACCAGCTCCTCCTGGGAGAATGATGTCTATCACAGCACCTCCCCTCATTAGTTCCTCTATCACTTAGAGAAGGAAGTTGTCACCAACACACTCCAAGAATCACCTGGACTGCTTGTGCACTGCTGTGTTGTCCCTCCAATAGAATCAGAGCTTGTGATTATGAGGCCATTCCTGTCTACAGAGGGCTACATCTACTTGGTTGTCCTGGTTGGGTGGCCTCTAGCACCATAATGTCACTTGTCCCTGCCCTCCATTTTTAATCTTGATCCATAAACTCTCAGTCACATTTTCATCCAGATGGAGCTCGATGCACTCCGGCTAGTCATTGGCACAGGAGACAACAGCACCTCATCATCTCCCCTGCCTGTCCTTCCTCGAAAGCTTGTACCCTTCCAATCCAACATGCTAGTCACATGAACCATCCCACCACATCTCTATCATGCCAGTAAGACTGCAGCCCTGAGCCCTGAACATGTGCGCACATCTCTAAGTATTCTTGTTCATTCTCCATGCTATGTGCATTTTCACAGACTCCTTTGAGCCCCTGGTAAAGTTGACTTAATGGCTGCATTATGTGGAATTCCTGTGTGCCGTTCTTCAGGCGCTCTCCTGCTGATCTGTAATCCCTCTCCAGGCTCTGGGCAGCTCTCCTTGGTACTGGCATCAAACTGGTAGAACAGGGATAGGTTGAGGTTCCCTTCCCCCAGCAACTTTAGTTTGAAGTTCTCCTCACCAGCTTGGCAAACATGACCAAAAATGTTCTTCCTCTCTGACAGATGGACCCCAGTAAGACCCCAGTAGAACAGGCTTCTCAAAGTAAGGCCCACAGTTAAAGCAGTCTCTGTGGCACCAGTTCTGTAACCATTTATTCATCTGCTATATTCAACTAGATCTTTAAAATATTTATCCCCTAACTGGAAGGACTGACCACTATCACTTACTATGGATGCTAACTATGAAGCAGGGAGCATGGTGCCTGTGGAATAGCAGGCCACGTAACTTTCTCAGTCTTGCCTGAGAAAGTGGCCTGGGAAATCAAAAGGAGGAATTAAAACAATCCTCAGAGATAGAAAACAGCGTTGCAGGTGCTGTTTGTTCCTTGTTTTCTTGCAAGAGAAGGTCAAGAGGTGGGGTACCCCACTGACCAATGATGGTGATGTGTTAGTTTACTAACCAGTAAGAGTTTGACTTTTCCGTACTTTGATGTATCGGTCTATAAAAAAGATCTGAGGCAATAAACGGGGGGAAACTGTCCAGTTTGACTCCACAAGAGAGTCTGTGTCGTTCTTCTCGCCATTCCCAATAGAGCGACAACTGACCACTGAGCTCTGGATACCACCACCCCTCCCAGTAGTTCAGCAATCCTTCTTGATGCTCCTTGGATTGCTCCTGGCTGTATCACTGGTGCCTGTGTGAAACAACAGCCATGGCTTAGCTTTTTCTTATCCCTACAAATGTCTTCCTAAGTCATCCTTTCTTTCCTCTACTTTCTCTTACCCTTTATACAAGTTTAGTTGCCTTTTCCCCAAGGCTATGATTTATGGCTGACATACAGCCTTTTTGCTGCTACGTCTCTCCTCTGTCACCCACTTAACTTTCTTTAAATCACATTTAAACTGTAATTTTCTCCCTAATTTATAGCCAATTTTGTATGAGAACAAGACGTTCTAGGAATGTTAATGAGATATGGTGGCTTTAACATGTAGGTCTCTAGATCAAAGTCATCTGTAAGCAGCATAGTTTGCTGAAAATTCGGTGATGTTTTTAATGAACTGCAGAAGATACACTGAGATGCCTTCCTGAGACTTCAAGTGGTCAGATATACATATCATAACATTATATAAAACAGCATGATATCTGTTTGGCACTGGCAGCAGAAAGGTTTGGGACATAAAGATTCCAAACTTTATCAGGTGATAGTAGAAGTCCCTCTGCTCAGTGATGTGCAAGAACATTTGTCATCTACAGAATCTGCAATAAATCTTACATTTTACACTGTGGTGTTGCATTAATCAATACATAGATTTTGATTAAAAACCACTAAACATCCTTGTGCTTTATGAAATTGCATGTGAAAGACAGCATGACAAAATTGATTACAATGTTTAATAGGTTACCCATCCTTTCTACATTTATGTTTTTGTTTATTTAGGGCAATCTTATTCATCTATTTTAATAAACTTAATGTTCATTAAAGGAATAGAGAAAAAAAGAGTACAAACAGCAATAATCATGCTTCATGTAAACAGATGCCATCTTAAACTGCATGCTGAGCTCTAATTAAACATGGTTTGGGGCTGTAACTGCATCCCTTGTACGAGAGGTTTCATTTATTCCACTGCTGAAAAAATTCAGAGAAAGTTGTGAGATTAATTAATATTCATGATGTGAAATATATGGAACCTATTGTCTGGGATCAGTGATGTTAGCCGGGCAAGTCAGACAATGAAAATTGATTACATGGTAATGTCCAATGCTTAGTACTATTTAATGTTACATTGTAAGTGAAAACAACATTATTCAAACACTTCAAGTCCCAAATATCATCTGAATTATGATCTAATGTATTCAAATGATGCCACATGAAAAGGCTGTTAGCAAAATAGTGCAGGTACAAATATATTTCCTACAAAAATAGCCCTATTGTTCACTAAAAAAAGAAAAAAGAACAAGTTTATAAACTGTAAAAAATACTTCAACACAAACATCATTATTTTGGTAAGCATGACTTCAGACTCAAATATTAGAGTCAATTTTCTTATATCACCTTTCCAAGGCTCCTAGTGAAAACATTTCTGTATTAGTCAATATATGTTCAATTTGGAATGTTACAAGAAGTCTCCCAGGAGAGCTTACAAGGCAAAATATTCTGAATTCCATTTGATGCTATCTATGCCTGTGCAACAACTGGCACATGTCAGATCTATCAGCAACTCTCACAGATTTTGCATATCCAAGTGGTTCCGGTTTTTAACACATTCACAAATGACTGAAGGCTGACTGTAACAGTAGAGCAGCATACCCCCACAATGTTTAATAACTACTTAAACAGGAACAGAGGTTAAATACTAGTTTTAGATTCATCACATGCCCTTTCCAAAGAACCTACTATGATTTCAGGATGTTTTCCCATATTCTATGTTCATTCCTCAGTGAAATGGACTTGGAAACACAATAGAAGGTCTTGAATTGGCACCATAGTATTTATCATTGTTTTTTTATTTATGTATTTATTATTTATTTATGTTAATACACAGTCATCATGTATTCTGCCATATAAGGTTTTTCTTTAGGAGAAGAAAAGACAAAAAAAAAAAAGAAAAAAGAGGCTTCAGAAACAGCTTGCTCCAGAAGTATTTTAAATTTTTGCATGATTACAGTGCGAAATTCAAGGAAATTTATACTTTATTATAAATACAAAGAAGTGTCACCTGAGCCAAATGTGATCTGTAACTTAATATAAAAGGACATAATGATTTATCAATTTCATCAACTTATAATGAAACTCCTAATTTTTTCTTTTTATTAATCATCAGTTTAAAATCCATATATAAAAAGGCAGAAAAAAGGAAGAAAAATAAAGTAAAAAAGATAACAGAAGACTGCCAAATTTCTATCCTACCAATAATGTAATTCAAAAGATTCAAAGGAAAATCTTTATGGAGAAATCTTAAGTGTCACATCATTCATGGCATGTTTCTGTTCAAAAGTATTAGCACTTCATTGTGAATTCTAGTTTTAATTCCTGTTAACTTCAAACAGTCAATTTAAATATCAAAAGTGTTAAGTTTAAATTTGTTTAAAATTATTTAAGAGTTGCAGTTAGAAATTACTACACTGTGCAGTAACACTGCATCACTAAAGAAACTAAAGACAAAAATGGTACATTTTTCCAGTAAATCTCCTGCAAACTAATTAATGTATATGACAACTACTAAGAAATACTGACGCTGAGGCTCAAATTCCTCTTTTCTTGCAGGCATCAAATTGTCAGGTTTCTTCTGCTGTGTAAGATGGAGTGCCAAAAATGTATTTGGTTAGTCTGTCTAAATACGGACATTGTATTGCTCAAAGTAGCGAAACCTAAGTGCCCGTACAGAAACCTACACTCCGTGTCATGCACAGTACAATGGGTAGTCCATCAGGGAGCATCTGTGCCCTCAAAGGGTTACAGCAAAGCTGGCTAAATGCCTCCCTGGCCATCTCACTCCTACACAGGATCACACACACATAACCCTAGGTGTTGTGCGGATCAGAACTAATGTTACCAGAAAAATACACCAGCTACACTGCTGGCATTAAAACCTGTGAGGAAGGCAGGGAAGGAAGGATGTAAGGGGAAAGAACAATAATGAAAAGCATTGTTCCATCACCTAATGGTGATAAAAGTAGAATAATCAGTCCCGTACAGCAGAACCTTCCAAATCTAGATGAGGATGAATCTGGAAAGTGCTTCTAGAGATGAAAATATTTTCTAAATATTTTAATAATAATTAAAACAATAGACAGAACTTCAAAATACCATATGTTTCTGATGTTCAGAAATTACAGCAGAATCTAATGCATGCAATCTCCTTAGCCATGAAATCCTCATTTCTGTGAATACGTATTTGTCTGAGTGTACATGTATGTACACACAAGAGACTTCAGGACTAAAAAGAAAGAAAAGAAACCCATCTGTTTTGGAGTAATGATGATGCTTTTCACTTCCTAGTGAAAAATATTTATCAATTAAAAAAAAAAAAAAAAAAAAGTGGCTCAGTTCCATATTGTTTTTATGACTCAACTGTGGTTGCAAATATTTCAATCCTACAGAGAAAGCTACACAGAAAGGACAACTTATATATACTAATTTGCCAAATATTACTTTCTAAATAACTACTTTTTATAGAAGCCGTATTTTCTTTTTCTTTTAGTGCTTGCTGACAATAGAAATAGATCCACGCTGTAATTTATTTGTATCAATTTCCCACTTTACTAGAGTCCAGTAAAATCATTCAAACAGCATGACAGATAAAAGGCAATAATAAAAAGCATTTTCAGTCTTCTGAGAGCTATAATGTGCACTGAATACAAACAACAGTTAAGGAATAAAAATTAAACAACAAACACACACATACTTAACAAAGTCCTGCTGGTACCTTGTAAGAAAACTCCTAAATATATTTCAGTACCTAGAAATGAAAATGTTATGTAAAATGATGTGCATTGATCCAGTAATCCTCAAAGCTCTCAGAGTGACTTTAATTTACCTGAACACAGAACCGCTTTAAGAAAAATCCTTCTAGACCTTGCCAAAATCTGACTGCAGGGAATGGCATATTTTTACAGTCATAAAAGCAGAACAACAAAAAAGATGTCAAACACAAGGCCAATGACAGCTAAAGATATGTTTTTTACACAAATAAAAATCAACAGTGTGAAAATTACTGGTAAAACAGTCAATGAAGTAGAAGATGAAAAGAAAGTTGATCATGAGTTACAGTATATTTCTAGTAACAGCAATCTGTGCAACAAAAGGGTAAAAGCTGTATAATATAAAGTGTAGAATTAAAATAAAAACTTGCATCCATATATGTATATTGGGTAATATATGTATGTATATTGGGTAAAATACATGTGTATTTCAGTAGAAAGTTGTCCTTGATAAAGTTTATCAACAAATAACTGCATATACCGACAGAATATGTGACTTCACATATTAATTAATGTAGAAAACATTAATACAAACTACCTACAAAATCCATTACTTAAAAAAATCAAGTATCTGGAAAAAGATCAAAATGAAAACAACAAATAATATATTATATACATATCAGGTCTCTGTCCTATGAAATAAGTCAAAAACATTAATTTGAAGACAGATTTTATTTGCATGTAGGAGAAGACATCTGGGACTCAGTGTTACAATTCCAAGAAATACTTTCCTAGCTTTATCTTTATTTGCCTTGTATGATTCATATCATTCCGAGATTTATTATTATTATTTATCATGTGTACAGAAAGTCATCTGATTGCTCTGTACTACAATGTTTATTCTTCTACTGATAAATCCCTATGCACTGAATTCTATAAAAGTATGTAAGGGATCAAAGACTTCAGTGAAATAAAGGGACAGAGAGGAAACTGGAAGGCTTAACCCCTAAGTGGGTTGTTTAATTTAGTAAAATCCTACCTTAAAATCAAAGCAAGCCTATGCTATATATATCAGTCCATGTCAGCAAATCTTGCTGACAAAGTCATACTGATACAAAATTGTTCTTCCAACTACCTGGAGAAAAGACACCTTCTTACTCTTAGAAACAACTTGTAAAGTCTTTTGCTCTTCAGGTCATTTACCTTAACAAAAATGTACAAAAGGCACTAACTTACAGAAAAATATGAGAGCACAGAAGAGCAGCAATGTAAGAGGAATAAAAGTTTTTTGAGGTAAAAGACTGTAAACCCTAGAAGAATGTAAAATGAAAGCTGAGGAGTAACAAATATAAAGCTCTGAGTATGGCACTTCAACATAACAACATCACATATATTACCTGTGGGTAATATACTACTTATATACATTATATAAATTTACAACCAAATGCCATCTAATACCTACATTTCAGTCCACAGATTTTCATCAAACATCAGTTTATTCACTAGCAAAATTTTCTGAAGTGCAAGCAGAAGTCACAGAAGTACTTTACCTAGTTTTTTTTCTCCATCATTAATTGAAGAAAACTGTGAGTAACAACAACAAAAATTTATAAAACAGAACAAGACCAGTGGGGAGGAGAAAAAGACACAAAAGACCACTCAAAAACCACCTCAGCTGATTCAGATAAATATTTCACTTACTTCACTAAAATATTAGACAATATGAAAGAATTAGAAAAATTTTTTGGCTTTACTGGTTACAGTGTTTCAGCCCTGCACTGTGGTTTCAGGAGAGAGAAATTCCTGACAGAGTAATGCCTATAGTAGTACTCTTGTATCACGTAGAACTTTAAAAAGTGTTTCTGAAGAGAAGCAATTATAGCAACAGATTGTGACCTGTTATGGACCTCTTACTTGTTAATATTTTTTCCTGCAGTAAAATGACAGTGTTCCATAATGAACACAAATGAAAATACAGTCTATTTTAATAGTTTGGATGTGCTTTGCTTGCTCTGTATGCAAACTGAAAAGAAAACAGTATCGAGAAGTATTATATTACTTTTATACCTTCCATAAACCAAAGGAAGCCATAAACCATTCCATCTCTCATCAACTATGATAATAGCATTTATTTGAATATTACGAAGAAGAGGCAAAAATAGTGTAAAGCAGAAATTAGCATTCTTTACTTCCTTTCACTCCACAAACTTAAGAATTCAAATTAAAAATAAATCACTTCAGTGTGTATACTTGTCATTAAACCACACCCATGCTTGTTTTTAAAGCCACATACATTCTCACAGATTTCAGTAATGTTACACAGTGGTGAAGTTACCTAAGTATATGGTTACTGGTATGGACAAACCTAACTTCTCTGCTGAATTCTACCTTAAATGAAGTATTTTTATTTATCTTTTTTGTCCTTGCTTACATTTCCACATGTATATTCTTGTATTTCTAACATACACTTTTTACTATAGAGAATGACAGGACAAAGAACCACTAACCTGATGTGTGATTAAATCCATTTAATATTGTGGGAGTATGTGCAAGAATAAAGTGAGCCATATTGCAGTTCTTATTACCAAGGACTGCTTATATGGAAGCACTGTCCTTCCACAAGGAAGCTCATTTAAACATAGTCCTTCATTAATCTACAAAAGACAATTTTCTTTCTAACACTTAAAAAAAAAAAATCTTTCTCATTTGGTGTGTCATTTTGTTAGCAGCCATGAATGTTCAGCATTTTTCAAGTAATTTCAGGGAATCTGGTCACATGACTCCCTAATTTTGTTTCTTCACTATGTATCTATGAACAACTTTTTTCTTCAAAATTATCCTCAGAATTACAAATAATTAGTGAAAGAAGGAAGAGTAAAAATAACCTGCTTTACAACCATTCTTTTTTTTCCTCTATTATTCATATTTTATTAGCCAATGGCACAAACTCTATTCTAGGCTGTGAACCACAGAAGACGCATGCAAGGATTCTCTTACGTATAATGCTGCAGCAGTAAGGGGATCTCTGCAAGGTACAGCTGACTGGACTAGTTTTTAGAATTCAGTGGATCATTGTAATCTCTCTGTCTGAGCAGTGTATTTGCAACGCACAAGTGCACAATGTCTTCATACCTCTGAGTTGTGCTAAAAATTCAACTATAAAACTATTTATAGTTCAAGTGAAAACTAACAATGCAAAGGAATATATACAATATACACTCTCAGTCCCTTATACAGACACACAATTGAGGACCACATAGCTATGTGATTTATTCCTGTTTATTCCACTCAAGACCTAAGAGTCTGTCCGTCTAAGAGTATGAAGTAATTCTTGACTGTCATCTGAGTAATCTAACATCATCTCACTTCACTGATACTCATTCAGTTATTAGCTATTTGACTACTAGTCACACACTAAGCCCTCTCACAAAGCTTTAACTTGTCATAGAGGCATGCCTTACAACTGGTAAAATAACCATGACATCTGTAATTTGAAAAAAGGGAAGCAACAAGACTTTTGAAGGCTAAGTTTCAGCTATACATTCAGTTAAGAAACATCAAAAATTGCTGTACTGCTTCAACAGGAAAAATCTGAAAATGAACTGCTGAACACACAAATATTTTCACAGTCCTCCAAAGGAAGGCTCTGCATTTTTTTAAGAAGTACTGTGGTATCTTCAAGCAAATACTGTAAAAAATTATTAGTTGAGATGGACCATCTTCCTTTCAGTCTACAAATCATTAAGAAGAACAAAAAAAATCATCATCACTATAGTAAAACAGAGAAGAAGATTAAGGACAGTCCTCCCTTTCAGCACGTCTGATGGTAAAAGGAAGCAGCTCATCGAGAAACAAAGAACTGATAAATCAAAATGTTAAGTCACCAAGTACCTAAGCTATCTGCAAACAGAAAGGAGGCAGGAGGTTGACAAGATTTGCAATACATCCTGAAGTACAAGGTCTCAGTGATGGGAATTTCTGAAAACTGTTTTTTGTAAGAACAGGACTTTGAAAACAGACAAATACAGAAAGCCATGTTCAAATAGCGAAAACTGTAATTGTGAAAGAAGCTTCAGACTTTGTATACATTCCGACAAGCCACAAAAGTTCAGTATTAGCTTCAAACCACTACAAAGGGCAATCAAAATCACAATTAAACACCTATGACAAGTGTGGTTAACTGCACTCTCAGGAAAACATGAAGTCTCAGCTGCTGTGGCTTCATTCCTAGCAGTGGAAATGCACACATCGAGCTCCCCTCAGCAGCTAGTAAATTATTAAACACATGGAACTGCAGGCAATACCAGAAACCAAGTAACACATCTATACTTCTGACTGGAACAATCATCTACCCAACCCTAACAGAAACTTAACTTACAAATGCAAAAGCAGGAAAAAATCCTGCTTAATTTTTTTATATAGATATGAATATGCATAAATCAAAAACCATGACAATAGTTACCTACTCATAACACCTCAGAAACTCAGTAGATGGTACTACATCCATGAGAAATACATAACATAAATACTATATCAGTAACATAAATAGCTACATCAGTGAGAAAAGCACAGTGAGAATCTGCCTCAGAATTTTCATAATTAAGCATGATGAAGAAACACAGCATATTAAGAAAAATAAAGTGAGCATGGCAATGCCTTACAAACGGTGTTTATAACACAGCTGTTTTGTGTTCTTCCAAAAAACATCTAGCCCTGATTCTACATGGAGAACCTGGCATTGAAGTGAGCTTGGAAGTGTTGGAACCTATACTGGAATTCTTGAACTCAGAAGTATCAACTTGAAAGTCTTTTGCCAGTTTATTCTCTGAGAAGAAATGATCAGGACCATGTCTCAATAAAAACCAACTTACTCTGACAGAGATGGGATTTAAGAAACTGCATTCAGCTGAGTAACACAAAGACTTAAATGGAAGGCTGTACCTAAAGAGAAGACAGCCAGCATCCACAGTTAAATCTAAATCTGCTACCACTGCACCCAGTGACAAAAACCACCAAAATAGCACCAGAGAGATCCATTTCTTTGTTGTTACACTCATGCAGTTCTCTAGACACAAGGAGACAAGAGAAGCTGTCAAGCAGGTCTCTTTCTCTTCTTTTCATGTAGAAAGCTTCCTGCTGTGAAAAATGGGAAGTGGTTGAAAAAACAAAGATTTCACAGAGAATGAAAAGACAATGTTGTATCCTATCCAAGACTTAAAAAACAGCGTAGAACTTCTTAAAAATAGCCTAGATAACCTAGAATTACTCAAATACCTCAACAAAGGTAGCAGGTGGATGGGCATACATGTGGAGTCATGACTACACCAATGTCTGCACTGAAAGACTGCTTTCTAGATACTGACACATAGTCAAAGGAATCAGAGATCAATCCAAATGGACACGCCCATCATTCTTAGCAGGAGTAAAAAAACAAATTGAACCTCTGAGATTGCAATGACAATAGGTTTCAGAGGGGACTTTTACAACACAACAAATAAAAGTATCCAATACTCATGCTATCAGTGACATTCTAAAAAAAAAAAAAGAGAGACCAATTTAGTGAGCCGTTCTCGCAATTCTTGACAGTTCACAATCTCAGATATATTCCCACAATAAGAAGCAAGAACTGCTGTGGAGAATTGCATTTAAAAGACACCTAAAGACTCATTTCAGAGACAGTGAAGTACAGTATAGAAGAGTTGGTACGAAGTAGAAATCAGTATTTGTTCAGAAAGACACATTTCTCTTTACTAATTGCTGTTTATAAAACTGTAGAATTGCAAAAGCAAGATGGAGAACAACTTGGAGAAAGAGTTGGAAAAGGGACATTCCCTGTCACAGTTGTGAAATTGCCATTGATTGTAGCTCAGTTTTTCTTTAGTGGGAAAACTCTGAGGTTCCAAAATTTCACTCCTTATTCTTGAATTCAGGTTCCTCCTATTCCTAAATTCTTCGGTGTTTTCAAGTGTTCCGTCTCATTAAATATGAAACAGAGCTTAAGACCATTATCTGAGCAACAGGTAAAAGCTGCAGAAAAAAAATTTTGCCTGACTTTCTGATTGGCATCTGCAATATGATGTTAATCCAGGAGAGAAAAAAATTTCACACCAAAATGGCAAGTTCCTAACAAAAATGACAACCAAAAAAGGCTGAAAAAGCAGCTTGTTAAGAGTATACCTCTATAAAGCACTGGTTACTATATAATATTTCTAGCAACTCAATTCATCATCATCATGGTAGAAAAATCTCACCATACTTTTCTTCTAGACATGATAATCTGTTTTCAATTTCTTATTAATCTCTATCTCTCCAACCTGGACTATTGCAGAGATTATCAAAGATGAAAAAACAGTTTCAAGGCCTCGGCACCTTTCATGGTTTATATACTTTGCAGTAAAAAATACAAAGACTGATTGAGATTATAAATTCAAATTGCTTCAACACATAGAAATCCACATCTCTAAAAACTCCAGTAGTTATTTTCATGCTTTCTAATACCTTTGGAATAAGGTTACCCTTGTGCACTACATTAATAAAGCAATCCTATGAATAAATCAGCAAAGGATACAGTCCTAGTAAGTGTCCTTTTAGGGATTACATTGCCCAGAATGACATGTATCTGTTCCATCAGATACAATCAAAGAGAAGAAGAATAAACATTTCCTTTTTATATATACACAGTATTTAAAACATTCAGCCCACACCGTCCAAAACGAAGCTAACCAGAATACTATTGCGGAAGTCCTAACACTCTATTTTTTTTCCAGAGTCATTGTAATCATGCAAAATTAAACCCAAGGAATGCTAGGATTCTTATGGAGGTGTGATTGCTCCTGCAGACATTCCCTGCCACCTGTTACCATTAAAAATACAATGCTCTCTTCATTGTCTGTTTCCCTTGGTACATCTAAAATTTTCATCTGGTCAGTATGCTGATACTTCATGTGGCCATTTAAGCCACCTTTTGAAAATGTAAAATGGGAAACAAGTGTAAATTCCATGCACTGAACTAGGTGACAACAACCATTTACACTGGTTATACGCTTTTCTTTAATAAAACAAATTGTATTAGATTATCATAAATATCAACTAAGACAAACAGTTCTTTAATTTAATATTAAAATTCTCCTATCACATGCCATATACAGTAGAAAAATTCAGGGCTTTTCACATCAAGCAAAAATAATATCCCCAAATACCCAAATTATAAAAAAGGAGATAATAAGATCAGTTTCACTGTTTGGAAAATTCTGTTAATCAAGATTCATTGATGCATTTAACGGTAATGAGAAAAAGTCCATTCTTTGTGAAATTGGTCAAAAAATGAGAGAAAGTCTAATAACAGAATCCATGTTTTGTTTATAGCAAAATAAATTGGTAAATAGTGAATATTTATTACTTAAGCAAAGAGAGTTTTCCAAATAAAGTCGATGGCATACTGCCAGTAAGTAGAATACATAGGCATTTGGCAAAAGGCCATATCCTTGATGCAAAATTGTTCTAAAGTGATTCTTACTGAATAAGTATTTCTTTTTACCAAAATACTTCTTACTCCCTAATTTATGAGCTACTATAAATCAATTTATCAGATGTTTTATTAAGCTTTCTTTTCTGAATTTGAATTTAACCACTGCTAGAATTACCTGAGGAGAAAGTCCTATCACTTATGCAAAGACACAAAAGCACTGTGGATCTGATCCAAATAATGCTGCTGTCAAATGAAATCTTTCTCACCAATCACAGAAGGCTTTCAGCCTACTAGGACAACCCTTCCAAGGCTTGACAGAAAAATCCACTTACACCATTAAGGTACAAATTAATAAGAACAATTCAAAAAGAGTTTGCAAGCTTAATAATAAAGCACACTGGGATTTTTGTGCACCTTTCTCAACCAAAATTCACTTTTTTAAAGTTAATCACATCATACGTATCAGGAGCAAACTTCAACAGCTCAGGGAAGGCAGTCAGTCCAAAAATAGTCTGAAAGACTTTAAAGGCCTCAACAATTGCTTCTGAAAACACAGCTAAGAGTATCTAAACTATCTTTATTAGCAACATGTACTGTGATAGCATTATATGTGTACATTACTGTGTAACATTATATGTCATCAAAGTAAACTTTTTCTACCTGATGAACATCTACCCTTTCATCACTGATAGATATCTATTCTGCTTGGGTTATGCTTGCTGAAGATCACTAACATGTATTTCTTCCATGAGGGGCAAAAGAAAAAATAAATCCTATTTTTAGGTGAAAAAAGAGGGTACGTTCTGAAACATAGCTGAAACGACTCAAACAAAAAGCCGAAAGCGTCAACTCCAAACTTGTTAACACAGGTTAAAATAATATATCACATCACCCTATTTATTTTTTTTTTAGCTATTTCTTTGTGTTTCTGTGAAACAAAAGGGCACACTCGTGACTAAATTTACTGTTGTTATTCACAAATCTACTGATTCTTTCTCACAAGTACGAAAAGCTTATGCAGCAATACAATCTCTGCACTGAATATACCTAGTTGTTGCGGGCTTTTTTTTTTTTCCCTAAAGAAATGCCACCGGTTACTTTGGTGAAGAGACATAAGGCTGTAAATTCCTATCCTCCATCAGTAGCACTGACCTTAGAGCAAACCCCACAACTGGCTACAGGCATTCAACATCCATCATTGCTCCTGAAACCTAATCTTTCAGGGAAGGACAGCTGCACTGGGCAGTAGTTAAGCAGCTTTCTAAGATACACTACCATCCGAACCAACCAAAAATAAATAAATAAAGCTTCCTGTCCTACTTTCTAATCAGTGTTTTAGAAATCTCTCATTGCATGTTCTTTATATCAAATTAATGGCTTTCAAAATAATAAGCTGTTTTCTTATTAAGAAAAAATAGTCAAATTCTAGGAAGTGTTGATAAGCAATACACCTGTAAACAGGATTTTAAGAAAATACAGTGTAAGAGGTAAAGAAATTACGTACCTGACAGTCCCATTACTGAAACATAGGCAGAAAATACTTGGTCCTACAAACAACCTTTTAAGAAAAGACCTCCCTGCCTTTAATAAATTCCATAGAGGGAGAAAGCCCTTTCCTAACATAAAAAGAAAAGAAAATTAAACGTGTGATTAACAGAAGTTTAGCAATACAGGTGAACACAGACAAATTAATCATGTCTCTAGGTTAGAAACAGTGACACGCATCTGCTTCATAAACTTGTTCTCTGTGGCATGAAGATGAAGAAATGGGATAAAGTACAGAATTGTATGTATCTTTGTGTATAATAACATCAGTTTTATAGGAAAAAGGGAAAGGAGTGGTGATGAGAAGGAAGGCGAGGGAGAAAGAAGTAGAGGAAGCAAAAAATAAGATAGCAGAAATCGCAGTCTATTCCTTGAACACAAAATTCAGCTTTTTTTGGCAAAGCTTTATAAAAAAGAGTATGGCCTACAGATAGTTGCAGAATTACTGTGTTCAAACTCAGCAAACAGTGATTTTCTGAAGAACAGAAAGACTAAGACATTGCTACAAGAATATATTTGAATTTTCTCTTGCTGAGTCAAAGCAGGTATCAAAAAACCTAGATTTTTGGGTAAAACCAAAGCCAAGGTGAGATGCTGATACCAAAATGAGATTGGGTAAATTTGTTAGAGAAATGTGTATTTATTTGAAAATTTATATCTAAGCCGCATTTGTTTTGTTCAGGTTAGTACTGACTATATTCTTCTTAGGAATCACCCAATTCTGCAACCTAAAAACACAGCTTTTACACACTATTTACTGAACCCTGACTTATAGATATGTAGTTTCCAGAACAATAAATAGTGTAAAAGAAAGAGCAATATAATTGCTGGCATAACTTGATATACAACATTTGATATACTGCTTGGGAAAAACGTGTGCATTATCTGACCACAACAATACGCGAGCAGTTCGGTTGCCTCTAACCAGGACATCCATTTTGATTGTCTGCAAATTTAATAAATTAATTTGTATACCCATGGAGTGACTTCACTAACTGGAAGATTGCTGAAAAACAAAAATAACTGCATTGTGCCTAAATATGAAGAAGCTCAGGACATGATAGTAGGCTATTAGGGCATGTCCTCTGGTATAACAAATCAAAGTGCCTGAAATTCCAACATTTTCTGTTGACTGAGGAGGACATTTTCTGCCCATTCTTTGTATTCAGAAGAACACACAGAATCCCCACCAGAAATCAGATATCAAGTATAAACATGGAAGTTGATTTTAGGAAAAACCTCTATCTCTTTTGAAACTGTACTCCAAGATAATCACATTGTCTTTTTTGTTTTTCTCTTTCTGTAACAGTTATATTAAGATTATGAAGAAGCCTGTCACAGCATGTAAACAGAAGACACCTAAAGAGATAAATTTAGGAATCTGAGGGAAGTATAGGCTATGTATACTTGCTGATGTAGCTAAAAAACAGGCTCATAGTATTTTGTTTAACTTGTCGCTTTTATGAATGAACTGAAAGAACCTGAATAATAACTAAGTTCTTATAAGGAATTACATATTGTATTCAATTTAACCTCATTTTTTGCCTACGAAAAATTTTTGTTATTCTCTATTTCTCTTACTGGCATTTTAGCTATCCACTTCCTATAGGAAGACACAAACATGCTATGTTTAAGATATGTATTATCAATAAACTACCAAAAGTCATCTGAACTTATGAAATGTAAGTTAAAACTGTGCAGTAGTAAATACAGTTCTATCAATGCCCAGTGTCTTAAAAAAAACAGTGAAGTGAAGCTTTCTGGAAAGGAATTTACAGGTAAAGCACTCTCATGAAACCTTTTTCTAAATCATCAGATTTCTCCAGCTGTACTGCAACCTTCACCGTAGCAGATCACCAGGAAAAGTAAGCTTCCTCTCTGCTCCTCCTTGGTAAATTCCTGATAGTATTCAAAGAAGTATTTTTATACATATATTCTTGCTTTAGGCTGACAATTTGCCAGCATACATTCATTAACTGGCTTTATCTAAGGCTTTTTCCAAAGAATACAAGGATTAAGTAAATAAAGCCCATTCACATAATATGTGAAATTGAAAGCTTTCATAAAAATATGGTATGTTGACTAAGCTATTACAACTGTTTTTAAAAAGAATTACAACAAAAGCAAGGTCCTGTTACAATGGACGGCATTATGTGACTGACACTGAACTTAAACCAGCAAATATCGATACCTTTTTCTCAACTCTTCTTAGAGAACAAAAGCTTCAAAATCACCACAAGTTGTATACAAAAATGAAATACACTGATTCATAGATCCATGCCATATTACTCCTTTTGATATCCAAAGCACAAATGAAGTGCCTATCCTCTGCATTTCGGAACCACTGTCTTTGTTTACTGATAAGCAGCAAGACTTACACTTTTGAACCAACATTTATCATTTGAGAAAACCTCTAAAGCAGATTTCATTACATTTCATCAAAACTTTACCTAAGGCACACATACACATTTCAGAAAATTAAGCTCAGCCAATATTTGCACAACTGTTGTCGGCAAGATGACAAAAAAACCCTCTTGCTGTAACTGGCCCAACACTGAATGATATGTAAGACTCTGATGTTTTAAAAGACAGCTTATTAAAAAATTAACATACCATAGGGAAACTGCTTTTTGATTGTATGACCTTACTGTGATTCAGCTTGAAAATCCTTCCAAATGAGAATTCTCAAAGAGCTTAGTAACGGAAGTTCATTTCGAAGGAAATCCAATATGCAAATATTTCAGCTGTGCTCTTTTACAAATTGTCTGCCTTGTCAGTTTCAAAAACTGAAAATGAACAATGGAACAGTGTAAGTATACTTGACCTTATTGCTTAATGTCTATTAAGAATGCTATGGCTGGTGGATTTTAAATTTCTGAAACTGACACTCAAGAATGTATAGTGCATCCTCAGCCCATGTCCCATAAATGCTGACTACGCTCCAGCCAAAGCCTTGGAGCCGACACACACTCAAACTTACATAACACTTACAAAGCTAGTTTAAATACACCATCAATCTATGTCTGTTCCTGACTTGTAGTAATCCTGTTTAGTTTATCTTTTAACCCTACACTTGCATGGAACAGTACCATTACTAATCTAATAGAAAAAACACACAGGCAACAAATCTGATTTTCTCAGCTTACAGGAAATATGAAATGCAGAAGCCACACAAATCCAACTTTGCTCAAAATTTGCACCTCCTAAGTCATGTTCATCCCCATCTCCCATAGTAATCATGAAAGAAGGGACGGTGGACAAAATACAGGACTAGGGGAAACAGATGAAGTAGGGTAAAAATAAAAACTAAATAATATGCAATTTGTACACACCTCTTAAAAAAATCTGATATCTCATTTATTAGCAAGGAATGAATAACTGGCAACTTTGCTTTTGACATTATGCACCTGTGTAAAAAATGTCTGGTGAAAGTGAGCATATGTCATGCACTGGTATCTGCTCTATGAGAGCAGTTTATACAGGCCCCTAGTGGCTCAGCACACAGCAGCAGATGAAGGGGAATTCCTACTCTTCAGCTTGTGTAGTTTTGGTCCCTGCATTCCTCAAACGCAGAAGCAAAAGGCAATGTTACAAATGAATTGCTGACTGGACTTAAATCTTCAGATACTTAGTTCTTTACCACATCCCCAAGTACATTCTTGCACACCCTCTTCTAAGATTAAGCACTGATTTACTAACAGCCATTGAGTTCGCTGACTGCTGGTGGTTTGAGTTACATAACCATCACAGCAAAACACTTATTCACATTATTCTTTAGCGCTCATTTTAAAAGTAGTATGACTGATGGGTCTAAAAGCAGGTCCTAAGACCAATTCCTGAAACCCAGAAATACCAAGGTACCGTTTTCCTTCCATGCACCATTCCTATCAGCTTGCCATAGCACACACAAACCATAATGAATTTCTTCTTATCTTCTTAGAGTAGAAGACCTCTACGAAAACGAAGCTTCTACTGGTTTAAGTGGATACAGAAAAGCTATACATCCTTTCTACGCTGAAACACATCTAAATATACCCCACCATATTAACACAAATGACAAAACTAAAACTGGAAAGCTACTCATTACATCCATCCTTTCTGTGTAACACTCAGTACCTTGAAAACCCCATGCCAATATATGTACAGCTTTTAGCAATTTTGACTGAGCGGAATTTGACAGCTGAATTTATTAAACTGACCAGTTTGTCAATTTCACACATTAAAAAAGCAGTAATAGCTCATCTCATGAGAGGGAATTTAAGGAAGCAATCAAAAAATTGATGTCTAAAGAAAGATGCAAGTACATATGATTGTATTTAGGACAGGGGAGAATCTTTTTTTTTTTCTTTTCAGAGTTGCTCCATTCATAACAAGAATTGTAGGATTCCTTGCACCCAGCCCAGGAGAAAATGATGTCATTTACTATACACTTTTACAGCAAGCAAAAAAAGCACTGACTGTTACAACATTTTAAACCACTAGCAGATACGAAATGAAGGAAAAATATGATATATACACTTTTCCGTCTCTGTATCAAAATTCGCAGTAATGTCCCAACATTACAGAGAAGTTGCTTGTGCTTGAACAAAAGGTATGTTGGAAGCAATCTCTTAAAGGCTGAGAAGACAATCACAGCTTCCCACATTAATCCTAAGTTTAAGAAAATACAAGTGTCATCAGAAATAGTCATGTCTGCAAACAAGAAACTCGAAAGTAAATCAGCCTCTACAGACTTATCCCCAGTGTAACGCCGTCTAAGGCGACAAGTGAAGGAGCACATAAAACCCTAACTATTCTGTGTAAATAAATTAACCCTTCTGTGTGTGTCAAAACTGCGAATATGGACATCAAAATCATGTAAAGAAGCTGCCATCCTTACACGAGGCAGTAATTGTATAAAGGCCAAGCAAAAGAATAAAATACATATGACAGCAGTTCTGGAGAAGTAACAAGGAGAAGCGGACATTCAAAAGCCATACATGCAAAGCTGAGTGGTAATCACTTGGAATGAATACCGCTCTGTCGAGAAGTGAGAGCAATAAATAAAAGGCAAAATAAGGGATTCATTGCAAGAAAACAACTGTTTTATCTGCCAGTCTGGGAGAGCCCGGTTGCAGCAGTAAGGAGTGCCTCCTTGCACGACCAGACGGCGCAGAGGGAGCTGCTAAGTTTGCAGAACAAATTCAAGAACCCCTTCGCAAGAGCTCGGAAAACTGAGTTTCCAGCCCGATGTGCTTCCTTTCAAGTGGCTTCGCGAGAGTAAACAAAGAAATTAAAAGCCTAACCTGTGAAAAGCTTCACATCTCCGTGCCTCCCTGCTTCGCCGAGAGACAGCAGGAGGAGGAGGAGGAGAAGGATAAGGAGGAGAGGAGGAGGGAGCCGTGCTCGGACCGGCGCCTGGGGTCCGTACTCGCTCACCCCCAAGCCCCGTCTCCAGCGGCAGACGCCTGGTCTCTCACCCCTGCTACCTTCCCCCTTCTCCGAACCCGTCAGAATTAATAAAACAATTAATATTAATAATTCGTTCGCCAAAGCAAACAGACAGTGTGCAATTACCGTACTCCACTCACCCCGCCCGCGTACAGCGGCACTCAGTGGAAACGTCGACTCCGATCCATCAATCGCCCTCTGCCTGCCCCATCCCCCGTTCCCGTACCGCAGCTCCCCTCGCTCCCCCAACAGGCCTCGCCGCCAGGCTGAGACTCGGCGGGGAGGCGCGGGGAGCGGGCTGGAAGCGGCCGGGGGGCAGCCCTGGGGCACGCACGGCAGAGTTGTGTGTGAGGGACATGTGTGCGGGCTGCACGCACACACGCACACTTTTGTGCTCACACACACAAGCGCGCCTAAAGAGGCGGCAAAGAAGGAGCGGCGGCGGAGGAAAAATGGGTCAGGAGCGGGGCAGTTACCTGGTCATGCTGGCTCCCCCGGTCCCAGCAGCAGCCTTCGCCGCTGCCCGCCCGCCTGCCGCTGCTTCCAGCCGCCGCCGCCGCCGCCACCTCCTCCCGCTGCTCCCGGTCGGCTCCGGGGTGGCCAATTTAATCCGAGCCCCGCAGCAGCAGCAGCTGCAGCTGCTGCAGCAGAAGTAGCAGCAGCAGCAGTAGCAGCAGCTGCAGCAGCAGCTACGAGCGAAGCCCCGCCGCTGCTGCCTGACGCTCGTGCGTGTCTCTCACAGTGCGGCGCCGGGGAGCAGGAGAGAGTCAGCGAGAGTCCGAAAATCCAGCATCCAGAAGAGCCAGGTCCCCGCCTGCCTCCTCTTGCCAGCGCCGCCTCTCCTCCGCGCTGCTCTGCTCCGCTCTGCTCCTCTTCTCCTTCCTGCGGCGGGTGCTGCTGCTCCCGGGCGCGCTCTCTGTTCCCGAGCTAGCTGCTCCGTTTCCCCTCCTCCTCCTCCTCCTCCTCCCTTTCTCTCGCTCTCTCCCTCTCTCTCCTTCTTCCTTCCCCCTTCACTTTTTTTTTTTTCTTTTTCCCTTCCTCCTTTTCTTTTCTTCCTTCGTCTTTTCTAGCCGATTCTTTCGCTACAAATAAAAGGGAGGTCTCCCACCCACTCTCCCGCCCCCCCCTTGCTACAAAAAGTGCAGTGCAAACAAAAGCGAGAGAAGAGGGCACAGGGCGGGCGGAGTGGGGAGGGCAGACTGGGGAAAAATTCCCAGAAACCGTCCCCGAGAGTCGAAACGTGAACAATCGTCCCCCACCACTCCGCTTCGCTCCTCTGGGGAAGAAGGGGGACGCCGTGGGGGCACCGGTAGAGACGACGCTCTCCCGTTTCGTGGGTTTGTTGTGGGCTTTGGGTTGGATGGCTGTTTGCGCTTTTGTGTGTGTGTCTGTGCGCGCGCTTTTGGGGTTTTTTGTTGGGTTGGTTTTTTTTTTGTGATTATTCTTTTTTAATCCTCTTACGCTGTGCGGATGACAGGATCCGTACGGCCCCAAGAGCCGGGGAAAGCGTGCCGCCGATGTCCGCGCCTGTGCGTGTGCGGGCAGGCTGGGGGGGGTACGGAGCGGCGATCCGGGCAGCGCCCGCCCCAACCCGGGCCGCGCGCCGGCCGAGCCCCGGAGCCGCGCGCCGCACGCACACCCGCGCGCGGCCGGGCGCCGGGGGCGGGGCGGTGACGTCACCAGGGGCCGGGCCGGGAGGGCGGGGGGCGCAGCGGCGGGGCGGCGGCCCGGCCTCGCAGAAGTTTCCTGGGCGGGCGGCCTGCGCCGCACTTGAAATGTTCAACTTCTTGTGTGCCTTCGCGGCCACATGGCTAAACCGGCCGGGGTTGTGCCAGAAGTGCCGGTCCGCGAGCGGTGTGCCAGAATGACAGTGTGGCAGAGGGATATTTTATTTTCAGTCATCTTTGTGTATGGCAAATCTCAGATTTTCCTCCTGAGGAATGGTCAGGTTCCATGCGGAGTGACGCCACATGTTGCTTGGCGAAGTCGGTGGTGTAACATTGGGCTAAAACATTGGGGTCCGTCCCAACTCTTCTTAACCTTGTCCTAGCCTGTCCTCTGAAGAGAAGGAGCAGCACATAGGAAGTAGGTGGAATCAGTAGGATTTAGGTAAAAAGTGCTTTGGAAAACCTCATTGGGAGCTTCTAGGTGTCTTTGGAAGCCTGGAAGATACACCCCCTGTGACGCCAGTCAAGCTGTGTAAAATGGGAGTCAGTATAAACACAGTAAGTGTTCATCAGGCATTATGGTGGTGGGAGCCCATCAACAGTGATGATGAAAAAGCTGGCTTTCCTGGTGGAATGAAAAAGCTGCGAGTGCACTGTTGGCTGGAGTGGTGCATCTTGTCCCGAGTTCCATACTGGCTGACTGCAACTCCATCAAGCTGAGTAGCACCTGAATCTTCAAGTCGGTCTTGTTGGCACCTGCTAAGGTCATTGCAGGTCATTGCTCCTTTTCTGCAGAGGAGAATGATTTGGGTGTTTTCTATCATATAATCGTGTTTTATCATCCTCTGGAAGCTAGTGCTGCCAGCACGAAGGCTGACAAAAGGGAAAATAAACTTTGTTCTCTACAAGGCCTATAAATTGCTGTCTTCTTTTGATCCTGCCAGTTACACCATGAAAAATGGTCACCCAAATAATCTCACACGTAGAAGAACACTAATGCTTTCCAAATAGTATCGTTTAAAATACCAAGTAACCTTGTACAATAATTACTTTGTATGAGAAGGTAAATATATGAAATGTGGCACCGATGATTACTTTTTATCTTGTCAAAAAGAACTAACTGTTCCATTAAAGACTAGCTTTTCAACAGGCAGCAGTGTCTTCAAAGTACAACACAAATCAAAAACAGGGCAAAATTCTACTTGGTCTTTGTTGAAACAAATGTTGCTAAAGGAAACAAGACTTAAATTATCACCTTTGCCCCCTTGACTGAAATGTCTTCAAGGCTGTGTTTGCTTTGAAATGGCAACACTACACAGATATTTCAGCTTTTAATGTTATGTCCCAGCAGTTCTTACAAGTAACTTAGCTGTTTTAGTGCTCTTCATCCTGTGATCCTTGCATGACATTGAAGAGTTGAGCAATAAACCCATTTGTATTTTTCACATTGTATTACAACATGGATGATATGTTTGAGGACTACATTTAGCTTTGCATTTTTTTAGAGTCATAAGCAGGTTGTGTAGCTCTTCCTTCAGTCAATCAGAAGTAAATGCATCACATTAGGAATAAATGTATTTCTATTTATGGAAATATTGAAACCAGATCTCAATATTTAAAAGATTAGGTTTTGTTTTTCAAACAAAACAGATTGAAGTTAACCTAAATTCATGAAGAATAATTAAAACTGCATATTTCTGCTGCTGTATTGCATATCCACTGTATATTATGCTGTATTGCATATCCACATCTATTATCAGTAGCATAAATTTTCTATTTAAGATGGGAGTGTACACATACACATAATTAACCTATATATGTAGTTTGTTAATACTCCTTTAACACTAAGAGCAGAAAACACAACGGGAAGCTTAATTAATCTGTTACAAACTACTCATCAAAGTAGATTTTTTTCCCCCAAACTTAAAAAAAAAATTAACACAGCATTCTAGAGTGGGGTTCTATTTCTGCCAAGATTGCAGCAGTATGTTACACTATGGTTAGTACAGCACTGAATTGGAAATCTACCTACACACTTTATAAACTTCTAAATGTTTCCTGCAAAACACTTAACAATATCTAAGATAGTACTTAACTAGGCTTGGAAGATAGTAATGTTGGAGTGTCGGAGAGGTGGATTTTTTGTTTTTTGCTGGGGGTTTTGTGGCGAAAGGAAGATTTTTTAATTGGAAAAAAAGTGTCATATATTCAGAGGTCTGCAAAAAAATATGCATCTTGTCATTCCAGATTAACTGTTTAAATCTTATTCTTCCTGCTCATGCAGCTGTTTTCAGTATTCTCATGGAGGCTGTGAACCAGCAGTGAAAATCTTAAGTGCAAGCTATGAGTGCAGGTTTAAATATCAAAAACTGTAGAAAAGGAGGAAGCAGAATGAGTCATCTTGCCTGCTATTCATCTAAATACTTACCTGTGACCGTACTCTTCTGTAACTTCTACCTTAGCTCTGCAAAAGACCAACCACAGGCCTTCATGTCTCAGGCTTGTGAGTTTCATTTATTAGACAGTACGCTATTCATAGTGGGGAGTGTTATTTTCCTTTCATCTGTTCTGCCTTGTGTTGTTTCTTGCAGTCCTGGTAAGTAGCATCTCACAAAGCTCTTTAACAGAGTAGGATATCCCATTAACAACTGGAACCAGTGGCCATTGGATCAGTACACAGCAAAATCAGGAAGACGAGGGGCAGCCGGAGAGGTGTATCAAAAGGGTTGCTCTATAGTCTCTCCCTTCCTTTTCTTCATACATTGTGATAGCCGTATTTTACAGTTATTTATGATTATCGTATGGCAAGCTGTCAGCTGAAATCTAACAGGTGATTTGTCACAAAACTGCATTAATATATATTTTAGGCATTGGCTTACAAAATGATCATGAGGAATGTACCTGAGTTGCCATCCCGATACTTGAAAATTCTTATTTTTAGATTGCAGATGCTTTGAGTTCCTATTATTAAGGTTAATAAAACACTACTAGACAAGTTATCTATAACGTGTTATCTATATGCAAAAATTTATTCTCCTAATTCAGTTTGTGTATGCATCTTTTCAATGGTGATTTAGTACCTCACTAGACACTGTCCAGTAGTAGTCTTTATTTTGTAAATATTTTTGATTCATATGCGTCTTTTAACTTACAAAACTTCAGTAGTTAGAGACAAAGGTATGGAGAGAAAAGTAATTTTCAGTGCAGCTCTTTATGATCATTTTTGCCACATCTGCTGTTTTTTTCCCTGCTGTCTGAAGTAGATGAGGCTTTATACACTTGTGTGATCCACCTGGTACCCAAACAACTTCTTGTGCCAGCACATTTTAAGTCCATTGCAAAGCATTAAGGTCTCTTATCCTACAGGTCTTAAGCCCTGTTCTAATTTTTCATCAATGGAAATAGATGTTAGAGAGATGAGCAGGCTGGTTCTCACACTTGTCCCAGTCTATTAATTGGTGTGACTGAACCACAGACCCCAAACCATAGATCTACCATAGACTCAAAATAGCACAGTGGTGAAATAAGGTGATGTAGCACATTAACTCAGAGCAAACTAGGCTTAATTGTTTCTGCTTGTCAGGGAAGAACTTGTTGTACTCATTCTTTGGGGTTTTTTTGGTTGGGATTTGGGGGCCTTTTGTTTATTTTTATTTATTTATTTATTTATTTTTTTAAGTGGAAAAAGCAAGAGGCCAGTAATTAGTCACAAAGCATATGGAAATCTCCAGGGGCTTGGAGATGATGAAGCAGAATTAACTTTGTCAACGTGCACTAGAGTGTGTGCCACATACTGAAAATAAACAGCAGCTCGTATAGGGAAAGCTGTAAATAAGATTTATAGATAGAGGAGGCAGCTTTGTCTTTTATTTCTGTACTATTTGGAGTATCTCAGATGGTGTGAGAACTCTGATATTTATTCAGAAAGAAAATACTTAAACTATAGAACACAGTGTAGTGGTATTGTTCTTGAAAATCATGCCTGTGTCTATATACATATTAAATGTAGGTATGCACACAGGTGCATGAGGTCTCTTTCAAGATTTGTCATCAGTTTGAATATGGTGCAGTAGATGGAGTTTTTTGTTCTATTTTTTCTTCTGGATTCAAAATGTAGAAGGTACCACTATATTTTAAGGACGGCAGCAGAGAGCTATGTCTAGAATGTTGGAAATATTCTTTAATTTCAGCAAAGGAAAATGGAATTCACTAAAGGAAAACTAATATCCAAATGTCAGTTTGTTAGTTTGCATCTTTTGCAACAATAAACCAAAAATTAGACCTCATACATTACTTAGTGTGTATGATTATCTAATTGTTTCTCAACATCCACTAGGCAGACTAAAGGCAATGTTTTGCACCCATAGGTCAGAGATCACTGTCTGTATAACACTATTTGATCTAAATCTTGATACACTTCTTGATGTAAATACTAGTAAGTAGCAGAATTAACATAGTTTAAAACTCAGGAACAAGAGGAAGATAACTAGTACCATAACTGATTCACAGAAATGGAAGATTTTTTAATCTTAGACTTGAACACTGACTTCTGGTTTCTAAAGAGACACTCACTGCTGGATAGTTTACATAGCTTCTTTTACTGAAAAAGTATCCAGGAATGCTGCCTAGAAAACTGGGGGTCTCCCAAACTAACAAAAACTGGTAAATCTCATTTATGTGAATGTTCCCTCCTGCAATAATCAAGGCGGTTCAGAACACATCTTACATGGCAGTGCTGGGCTTTCAGGGGTAGAGGGAGGAAGATGAGAAGTCTTAAGTTTATTTCCCAGTCTTGAACTTTTTGTTTCTTGAATATAGGGGTGTTTTGGAAGAAGCTGCTCAATCATCTGATGGGGGGAGTGTTTTTCCATTCCTCTCATGTTGTCTCCTTTCTACTGGTAAATCAAGGGCCACAGACAAGCACTGGGAGGCAAGAATTGTATTTTCCCAGCAGAATGCTGCATTAAAAATCTTGCAAGATAGAATGTGAAAAGGAAAAATAAAAAGAAAAGATTGTTTTCAGCATCTCACTCTTAAAATACCCTACAGTTAGTATTTGAATGTTATTATTGCTGTAAGCCCATAAATATTTCAGAAACAGCATAGATAAATATCTACAGTACCAAAAGGATATTTTTTTGCTAGAGACAACCCTGTCATAATCTGTCTTGGCTTTAAGTAAACTTGGATGGCCAAGTTTAAACCTCTTCCATTGAATCTATTAAATTCTGATCTGAATACAGATTCAAACAAAGTAATTTTTTTCCTCAGTTCACTCAGTTCCTCAGTTAACTTCACATAATGTATTTCCTAGTTAAAAATACAGAAAAGTTTCTGTGACTAGTGGGTAAGTGTCCCCATTACAAAAAATGGTGTCATATTTTTAACATAACATAATTATGTTTAAGTAAAGGACTTTATGGAAAAACAAGTTATTCTCTCATTTTTTAATGAAGTTTCTCCAGAGGAAGCTGCAGGTTTAATGGCAGGTCAATCTAGATAAAACATCCAGAAGTATTTAGTGTTAGCCTGAAGTCTGAATCCTACTAATTGACCACTTTTTGTAAGCATTGTATTCACCACATTTTCAATTTTAAGTACAAAATATTTAAAATTCCATTAAATATGATATCAGGAGGAAACATTATTACAGTATGGTTTTGACTGACCTGTGTAAACAGATTACTGAATTTTCACTGGAACAATAAAAATATTTTCCTTATAATGATCCTGTTTATATTACCTCTTCATTGTTTCAGTTTATGTTTCCTCCCATTGCATTTATTAATCACTAAATGCAAGCCCAGTGAACATTTACCATTACAGAATGTAGTATAGAAGCTATGTACTACCACATCCTTTTATGGAAGACTGTGTATTTTATGCAGAACAAGAGGTGTTAGATCCACATTATCCAAACAAATCTGCTCACCACACAACATTCTCTGATCATTTTCATTCTCAGCAATTCAATTAAAACAGAAATTAGGACCATGAGAAAAAAATCTATATTTTAGCCAAATAAGTTATTCATGAAAAAGGAATGGAAAGATTAAATCTGTTGTATTGAATCCAGATTATTAACAAGCTTGGATGCCAAGTCCTTTTTCTTTCAATGTTGAAAAGCACTTTTACACATTAGACTAACCCTGTGAGGGAAATCACATATTAGTCACAATGGGTTTTTCTCAACAGAAAAAAATATTTCAAAAGTTCTATTATAAAAATTACAATCCTTTAATTAGGAACTTCAGCAGACACCTGTCTTTGAATCAAATACATTTCAATGACTCTTCCTTTTTTTTTTTTTTTTTAAATAGACACAAGCTAGCCCAAACATGATTTGGTAGCCATCAAACTCACGAGCTAAGATTTTGCTGGTGTTTTCTCATTTGGTTCCTTCTCTGAGAAGGCACAAAGGACACAATGGGAGGAATAAAATTTAACTCCAGTGTTTGTAGAACAATAGCAACATGTTTAATATTCTTAATCTCAAGTACATTCTGCATATTCAGGTTGCAGATAGGTATGCTTAAGAAAAAGTAAATAGAGGACTTCTTCAGACTTCCTTTTACTTCCCTCATCTGTATTTGTTTCTGTGAAATCTGATTTTGCAACATAGATGTTTCTTTGCTCCCAGTGAAGCTTTACATTCTCGTAAAACCAATCACATATAGCGTCTTTCCAGAATCATCTACTTCTTTCATCTTCTAATGCCTCCCTTCTCTCTGGCAAGTAACTGTACTTTCTTTTCTTTAAATCTATTCTTTCTCAAATGTCAGCTTCCCTGGCATTCCAAAACCCTGGGTTACCTTTTCATTTGTTTTCTCTTTCATTCATTTCCTCTTTTTCAGATCTGCCTTATTCTCTCCCTTAAATACCTCCGTCATGAGCCTTTTCTAGCTCCAAATCCTTCCACTTTCCATTCCAGAATTCACACTTGTGCTTATATATATATATATATATCTATATGTGTGTGTGTGTGTGTGTGTGTGTGTGTGTGTGTATATGCATAATATTTCATAATCTGTATTTTTTGAGATCCCAGACAGGTCAGCAAATTCTTGCTCAACACATTGAGAAGTAGCAAAATACTGTACAAAAGCTACATATTGTTTGATTGCATCCAGCATGTACATTCTTCCAGAGAATATCCTTCAGAAGCTGGAGGCACTGAGGCAGGGAGCAGTTCTGAACACAGGTTATCCCACTGAATATTTCTTCTTGATACAGCATTCTGTCCCTAAGTGCTTGGTTGATTATGCATTACTCCACTTGTCCCTGCCTAGATCCAATTCATTTTGGTTCTGCAAGGTGTAAAAATGGTCTCAGAAGGAGGTGACTTACAGCTAGAATTTGGAAGCTGCTTTTCTTTAAGATTTTGAGGATGTGGCACATCAAAGGAAAGAAAATGGTCACTGTCTTAACCTGACTAACAAATAGGTCACAAATATGTCATGTTGGGGGTCTTCAGGTGCAGTAGTAGAAGGTATTAGCTGTCCTTTCAAGAACAGAAAAGACCTTGGGATCAGAAAGATACTAGATTAAATTATATGATTGCCGCATCTTTTCACATAATTAAGGAGATAGAAATCCCAGTATTTGTCTAATTCTGTGTAAATAATATGCCAAATCTCAGGGCATTTATAACAGTTTGTGCCTGTGGACTCTGTAGTAAGAAAAAGCTGGTTTTGTGGACTCACTTGAGCAAAGACTATTTAAAAAGTATAGCTTGAAAGAATACTGTCATCTTTCTTTGCATGCTGATTCCCAAGGTGGCAAAATGGAGTGATGACAGTGATAATGGAGGTTTCTTCCTGTAATTTTGCTTTCATCACATTAAACAATGTACCAAGTACTATCAATATGAACTGAAACAATAAAGTTTGCTACCAAGAGCTAAATCACTATCTCATTACATCACATGAATTGTCTTTATACACATGCATTCACACACATACACAAACACAGAGCCCCTTTTCTAAAGAGGGTAGAGAAAAGAACAGGACAAACTTGGGATAAGATGATGTACTTTTAGTTGGGACATTTTCTGTGTTACATAGGGTGTTTTAAAAGGGCTTGTACTTGTTTTCTGGATGTAAGAACTGCTAGATTTATTAAATTATTTTGTGTATGATTTTACTAAGAAGAAATCAGGGAAGGAAAATTGGTGTTCTAGTTAAAATAAAAATAAAGCTTGAATGATTTTTTGTTCAGCAAAAAACACTTGTTCACTTGATAAGTCCTCAAGCAACAGACAGAAAGAACAGCAAGACTGTATTTTTAAAAACATTAATGAACAGAAAAAAAAAAGGAAAAATGTTTGTAGATATTTCTACTGGCTCATCAACTCAGTGTCAGTTACCTAGGCATATAAACACCAATGCAGTTGGTCCTTTATTCAGTGCTACCAGGATGCTCTTCATCAGAGCCTAACAAATATTTTCGCCTCTTTATTTTGCTGTTACTAAGCAGGAAAAAGAAGACATGCCTTCAGCAGAAAGAGACAGAATCCCGTATCAACTAGGTTGGAGAAGACTTGAAATCATCGAGCCTATGACATAACAACACCTTGTGAACTAAACCATGGCCTCAAGTGCCACATCCAGTCTTTTCTTAAGCATGGACAGTGACTCCCCCACCTTCTTGGGCAGCCCATTCTAATGCCCAATTACCCTCTGTGTGAAGAACTTCCTTCTACATCCAACCTAAACCACCCCTGGAATAACATAAGACTATGTCGTCTTGTCCTGTTTCTGGGAGAGGAGACTGAACCCTACCTGGCTGCCAACCTCCCTTCAGGTAGTTGTAGAGATTGGTAAGGTCATAAGGTGGTAAGACATGCCTCCTACTCCAGTAGGCCTAAGTGATGTGAATGGATGTAGCAAACCGCAACAACTGAGATATGTTTGTAACTGATCATTACATTTCAAAGAAGGATTAAGCAAAAGGAAAAATTCTGAGCACAAAAGGAAGTTTCAAAGATTGTCTTCACTTACTAGAATCATATGATGTAGTAAGCCACCGAGTAAGTCATAGAATTACAGTATCATAGAATATGCTGAGTTGGAAGGGATCCATCAAGATCACTGACTCCACCTCCTGTTCCTGCACAGCACCATTCCCAAGAGTCACATGTGCCCACAAGCATTGTCCAAATGCTGCTTGAACTATGTCAGGCTGGTGCTGGGACCCCTTCCCTGGGGAACTGGTTCTAGTGCCCAACCATCCTCTGGGTGAAAAACTTCTATTATCTGACCTAAACGTCCACTGACTCATCTTGAAGCCATTTCCTTTGAGACTTGTCCTTGAGGGTGAAGAGATCAGTGTCTGCCTCTCCACTTCCCAACAAGGATGTTGAAGACCCCAATGAGGTCTCTCCTTAGTCTCTTCCAGGCTGAACAGACCTCAAGTGACCTGAGTCACTCTTCATACAGATTCCCCTCCAGAACCTTCACCATCCTTGTGACCTTCCTTTAGATGCTCTCTAAGTATAATGTTTTTATATACTGTGGCACCCAGAGCTGCCCCCAGCACTGGAGGTGAGGCTGCCCCAGCTCAGAACAGAGCAGGACAATCCCCTCCCTTGCCCCGCTGGTGATGCTGTGCTTGATGCACCCCAGGACAGAGTTGGCCCTCCTGGCTGCCAGGGCACTGCTGATTCAGGTTCTACCTGCCACAGACCATGACCCCCAGGTTACTTTTTGCAGTGGTGCTCTCCAGCCACTTGTTCCCCCATCTATTCACTCAACCAAGGCTATTGGTTGCACCCATTCAGGGTGCAGAATCCAGCACCTACCCTTGTTAAACTTGTGTATGACCCTGCTAAATATTTATGAGACTTGTTTCACTAAACAAAGTTGCTTATCATGTGAGAATGGCCTACATTTCTGCTTCAATCGTGCATTGTCTTAAGTTTGTCTTAAACTTTTGTCTGTGCTTTCTTTAATAATGATTCACATTGGCCTATGTTGATGATTTGTGCTTTTCATTATTTAGTATTCTCCCAACCAGAAAAAGTGGAATCTGAAGAAATTTACTTTCAAAGTATCTGAAATACAAAGCTTCCACCAGTGTGGAGAAAGGCCTTCCCAGAGCTGGCATTTACTTTCTTTCACACCATGTTATTTTGACCATCCCTACAGACACTGAAAGTTACCCAGCGCTGTGAACAGTGATGCTAATTGTAGTTCTATAAATAAAAAAGCAATCGGACAGAAAGCTGTTTCTAGTCCTGTAGTAAATGAAGCACAAGAACAAAGTGCCTTGTGTTTTGTGGGTATGAGAATGTACTTCCCTGGTGAGGTTTTGAAAGGCTGTACGTTGCAACCTGTGTACTTAATATACAATTTCATTCTAGTATTCAAAACTGAAGAAAAAAGAAGCGGAAAGAGTTCAGAAAAGTCAAAATGGATTTTTTTTTTTATTCATTTTACTGTGCATTGACAGTGGAAATACATAGTTTAAATATGTAGCTGGTCACGCACTTTTGTACCTCTCCCTGCATTTTGATATCGCATATGAAATCCATTCACTATGTACCAAATAGGTTATATAGACAGAGACCACGTACACCTTAATAGTGAGCATTCTCTTATACTCATGCTCTACCAAAAGAGGTGAGTCTTCTATTTAAAGTAATGTACTTGGATAAGCGTTTGCAGAAAAAAGAGACATAAGAAGTGTACTTATATTTCCCTCTAAAGGCAGAATTAGTCTGCTGAAACTTTTAAAAAGATCTATGAAAAGTATATTTTTATGAGTTGAAGAATTTAATTTATTCCAAATATATCCAAAATACTGTCACCAAGTGAAAAACATCTGAAGAAACACTAGGATATGATGTTCCCTGAGCTAACTGCTAAAACACTAGTAATTTCCATCTCCTCATTACTTACATAGTATCCACTCCCCTTTCCTCTATAAAAATTGCTTTCTTCTAGTTATGATACAGCAGTGTGATTCAACTCTTCCTACAAAACCACAGTGGAAATCTGAGTACTCTGAGAAATTCATGGGGTCTGGCTAGTCAACATAACTGGGACTACATTCAAAAAATTCCCAGTGCATTTAAAGGCAAAAAAAAAAGGTTAAATCTTTGAAGAGGAAAACTTTAAATAGGGGACCAGTTTCACATTTGCAAATCCTATTTTTTTAATCTCCCTTTGCAGCAAATCTAGGATCATAATAGAACTGCAGGGTCTTCTCAAAAATTTTGAGCTTTGTCAGTTGTCCTGGCTAAAGATTTCATTATTTGCTATTGACAGAGCACATAGGCATGAAACATTCACTAGTTTGTCATTCTAAGTTAAAAAATGGTATCTATTTAAATGGAGGAAACTCACTTGCAAAGATAACTTGGCACCTTGTGTTCTGTTTATTGACTGGAAAAAAAAATGCAGGAATGGCAAATGAATAAATAGCTGCTCTTTCCCAGAGGAAAATATTAATTTTATAATACTTATATTATTATTATTAATATTAATAATAATTAATTAATATGAAAACAAAATAGGTATAACTACAATCTTAACACAGTCCAGTTCAAAACAATGTTTCTGCAAATATGTTTTTTGGTATGATATATATATACTAACATGAATTTTTTTTATATATATATATATATATATCTAAAACAGTTATTTGTAATTACCAAATCAAGAGAAAAATGAATAATGCAAATTTTGTCTCTGTTTCAGAGATCCAAGCATGATTAAAATAAGTAAATTGATTTGTGCTATAGCTAGCTCATTAGCATATCTTCAGAAACTCCTAATCTCCAACCAACAAGATAGTCCATGACTCTGTTTTCATGCTTCACTAAAAAATTTGGAAAAACAGAGCTCTTGGCCTAATTCTGTATAAAAATTGCTTTGTGACCAGTGTAATTATCCTATATATTTTGTTGGATCCTATTACACACATAAGATGTGGTAATATTGTATAACATGTGTAAAAAAGTGTATGCTATTTTAGACTTTATGATATAATCATCCAGTTTATAAACTAAAGAGTTAAATTGCTCATTTATGACTTAACAATAATGAAATTCATTGAATCATAGAATCATTAAGTTTGGAAAAGGGAAGGCATCAAGTCATAACCAAGATCATCACGTCCAAACTTTGACTGAACACTGCCATGCATGCTAAACCATATAATGAATTCCTATGTCTACTCATTTACAAAAAAAAGTTCATAAGCATTTCCTTTATAAAATTAACAAGCAACATTGCCCTTCTGTTGAAACATGCCATTATATGATTAAAAAATAAAGTAGCATATGATGCCACATAAGGAAGCAATTAAAATTATATTCAATACTATCATCAGACTGATCTTGAAGTTTTTTAGATGTTCTTACCCTATAAATTTTGGAACTAAGCACAGGCCTCTGTCTAGACTGACCAGACATTTTAGAAGCAGTTGACATGGAGTGAAATAAAATACCTGAATAGCACTATTTATCTTAACTTTCTTAGATAACTGTCTCTAAAGCAGGTATAATGGTTAACTATGAACAAAAACCGAAGATTTTAATTAGAGGGAAGATTAATGTTCAAATAAACCTCTTTGAAGACCACAACCTAAAATCTCCTGTGTTTTCAGAATCTAGAACAGAAGTTTATTTTGCTTTTGTGTTCCGAACTATATTAGCGATGAGGTGTTATGGGTGAAGGAAGGATGTAGAAGGCACCCTTAGTTAAAGTCTTCAGCTCTAACAGCTCTACAGTTTATTTAGCGGTAACAAATCCATATTCCAGAGTGATCTGTGATTTAGTCTGCCTTTTAGGCTATCTGGCTGATAACTAATGGTAATATTTATGATTATCCAGAGTTACTAGTACAAAATGCTTCAGAAATGAAACATGTATCAGTAGTTTCTCCAGTTTAATTTTTCCTCCTGCCAAGGTAATCAGTTGACATCCATTAGCTGGGTTTTCTCTCTTATGATGTAATGAAATGGTACAAAGTGTAATCAAATTCCAATTAATTCTTTTAAAGCTGTGAATAATGTTGAGAAAAATCTTAGCTGTGTGAAAATTACTTTAAAGTTCCATGTAAATGTCCAAAATAGGGCTAATACTGACAAGTCTAAACCGTGGCATTTCATGGCATCTTGCATTTTCACATTTTTTAGCATATATGTAATGTAAGTAAATTCTGTCTACTGTAAGTAAATTAAAAGCACAGAAGGAAACATTAATGGAGTTTGTTGATGAATCTAGCTGAATTACATCAGCAAGAGTCAGACATTTTCATGTTATATCAAAGCTTCCATAAACAAAACTTGTTTTCAGTTCTTAGAAACTTAGGGCACCCAGATATTTTAGTGCAAGGTCTGCCTTGACCTAGAGGTTTTCTATGAGAGATTATAATTTTGGTGACTGACTTCAGCAATAAAAGACCCTGTTTGAGCAGGGGAGGGTGTTCAAAGTCACCTCTAGAGGTACCTCTCAGACTTAACCGTTCTACAATTCTTTGATTAACAAAGTTTTCCTGAAGGAAGTACAGCAGAGTCAAAGTTCCTAACTGATCATCTATTAGATACCTCGGGTATCTATGAGTAATCAGTTTGCAAGTACAGTAGAGGAAGATATTTAATGTGATAGGGCAGGAGGTGGTGGGGGGCGGGTGGCAGGGAACACGTTTACTTACAACTGCCTACTTACTGTTGCATAAGGATTTATTCTGTAAAGAAACCTGCTGCTAATAGTGGCCTTCTAGCAACAGGACAGCACTGCTAAAATGTCTGCCCTTCCTTAAAACACAGGAAAATGTGGGATGAAGTACTTTGTATGCAAAACAACTGGTTAATGAAGAACTACTATCCTCTTATCTTTACCGATACTGCACAGTTGCTAAATTATCTCCCTGTCTCAAATAGCCTTTTTAGATGTACAGCTCATTTGCCATTTATCAAATTATTCAACAAATACATAAGCGTATTTAAAGTCTGCTCTAGGAAAATCAGAGAATTTTAAGTTTTTTCTTTGTCATGTCCTGCAAAACTTGTGTAGAAGCATAAAAGTGTGGTGTGCTATGATTACTGTAGTGTCTGGACAACTTTCCTTGAGTGATACCTTGTTGCTTACAGAAGGCATTGCTAACTTATGATAGAAAAAAAGAGATATGAAGGCCAGAAAAACAGCTGATAATATAAGTTGCTGTGACAAAGTCTAAACTCTGCCATTAATACTTCATTCACTTTAAGAATTGGTGCCAGTGACACAGGGGTATATTTTGTTCAGCTCTTTCTGAAGAAGAAATTTTATTTTGTGCAATTCTATTATTTCAGAATCTGTAGTTAAGACACAGTCATCTCAAAATTATATACCTCAATAGGTAACTAGCTTTTGTCCTTCATTATAGGCAAGAGAAACAATTTATATGCTTGTAATTGTCAAACCATAATTTTATGATGGAAAAATTTAATGTGACTGTCTGCGTAGAGTTGAATTGGGGCAGAAAGTTGGAAATATCTGGGCTCTATCTGTGTAATCAAAGAAAACAGCGGTGAAGGAAAGACTGGAGTAAAAGAAAAAGATGTCTCAAATCATAAGCATACACAGTCCTGAGGAGAAGGCAGAATTATTTAGCATTTGTCTTCTTCTATTGCCAGCAAGTCTCTGAGAAATACAGGTATAAATATGCGTGTACATCTATTGTTGATAATTTAGAAGGATGACAACTTTCTCTTGTTGTCATTTACTCTGTTTGAGGAATGAACAGATCTGTAATGGATCTAATCAGAGACTGCAGTCATCCTGAAGAAGTACTTTGAGCACTATGATTTCCACTCACAATGTAATTATGGGAGTGGAAGATGATAATTTGTTTCAATTAACCAATTAATTAATGTTGCTGCTTCTTTTAGTTACTTATTTTTTTTAAACACCATATAACCACTATCAACTTTGGTGTTATTCAGGGAAATTTCTTCATATTCACATACAGTTGTCAATATAATAACATTTTTCTGGAAAACAGCAGCAACTTCCTACTGGGTCCTCAGTATCAAGAATTATCTTTCAAGCAGGAATAAATAGCAACAAGCAAAGACCAGAAAAATCAGTTTAAAGACATCTTCTGTGACACCAGCAGATTGGCAGAATCTGCCAACCAGCAGATGGGCAATTAGCGAAAAAGAGGTTAATATGAAAATCCAAGGACCGAATCTCCTTTCTTGGGCAGCTCAAGAAAGGAGAATCAGAAAACATTTTCTCTAAAGCAAAAGAGTGTATTTATATTTTAAAGAGAGTGTTTATGTTCCTATGATTCTGGACAGGAACTTGCAAATTTTTTGTTGTTAGGCTAGTTACAGATTAGAAGTGTTTCAATAGAGAGATGAATTCCAATTCTTCCCTAATTTTGACAATTGAAAGTCATTCTGACAAAGTGAAATCAAGAGTGATTATTGCATATGTCAGCTTGATCCTACCAACAGCAATGAGCTCACAACTGGACGATCTGAACACTTGAAAGCAACAAGGTTCTACACCTTGAAAACAGTTTCAGACAGGTGTAACCAGATAGGCACTTTTAACACAGAGTAAGAGAATTGCTGGAATGTGAAGAGCTCATCAGAAAAACAGAAGGTTCAAGATGAGACAGCAGTCAAATTTTCAAACATATCAGTTTGAAAAATCAGAAATTTTTACAAAGGTTAGAGAACAGAATTAATGAAGAGGTGATGCAAATGTATATAAAGAGCATGCAAATAACAAATGGAAATTGTAAGTGGGAATAAAAGATCAGTTTATTCATGTTAGGAAAATCAGTTTGTCTGAATCCACCCATTTGCCAAGGATACACTAGATGCTTATGCTTAAGATACACAAGAAAAGATATGGTGGTTTAATTTCAGTTTTTCTCTTACACAATATTTGTAAATTTGTAATGATAAAGCCAAACTTGAATCAAAATTCAATAATCAACTTTCTTCTTACTCTTTAGGCATAACTTTCTGTCACACATATAACTACATACTACACATAACTGTCACACAACTACATTATCTGCTTTCTCATTAAATAAAGTCTGTTTATTGCACTAGATTTTGTTTGAGTTTGGTCTTGATTTATTAATTTGCTTGTTTGTCTCTGGTTTTGTTGTTGTTGTTTATTTTGACAGTTTTAAGTGTTCCAAGTAGCAATTCTCAGTGGCCATAAAATAAAGTTATTCTACAGAATGTTTCTTAGGTGTCAGACTTTCTGCTCTTGAAAGTCATAACAAGACTGCATTGTCTCAGAGTTTCTCCATAAATCCAGCCACAGTCTAAAGAAGCACCAAGAATTTAAGGTCTTAAACCCAGAATTGTTTACCACCTGTTCTCCATGAACTGGAGTGACTTTGGGTTCAGAAAAATTTATTTTCTGTGACCTTTGTTTAGTAAAGCAAATTAAAAGTTCCTGCCATTTTCTAAATCTCCCATATCCAGAGGGGGTCACAATGTCTCCTAATTTTAGCTACCCGTGGAAACTATGGTTCTCATTTTTCCTTTTAGATTTCAGTGGTGTATAACTGGGTTTAATCTGCTCCAAAACTAGCCACATCATTAAAAAAATACAAAAAACCAAACATTTTAATTTATAATTAAATATTATCTGTTTATTTGAAGCTAGTGGAACTTCTCTTATTTTCAAGGGAAAAAAAAATCCAGTTGCTAAAGTTTGTAATTTTTAAATCAAAATAAAGGTTTCTGTTTTGGTAAGAAGAATTAGTCTGTTGGGGACTTCTTTATTACATTAACTTCTGCTAGATGTATGTACTGATATATCTACTGAAATAAATCTTTCCTATCTGTATTCCATGTTATTATATTGAAAAGTTCAGGTTCAGGAGCAGTAAAAATCTTTAGAGCATTAGGAGCATTAAGAAAACATTTAAAAAATATAATATGTTTTCTAGTTCATAAACACCTCTCCAAATTTCTAAAATCTGAAGGGAATATTTTGGGGGAAACTTTTATATTTGTAGTGTTAAAATAAACATAAAAAAATAAAGATATATTAACAAAATACTTGAGAGCCCTGCCATGTATGTTTCTTGTGAATTGAATGACTTATTGCCTTACAGAATGGTGAGGATGTGACCCAGAAAGTTCCTTCTTCAATACACTACTTGAGAAAACACTAACTCAGACAAAAAAAAATAATTGAAAACCCACAACCAAACCAATCAACCAAACAATCCTCTCCCCCATCAAATCATTACAAGAGACAGAAAACTGTATTAACAAGATACACTTTAAAAAAGCATCCTGTGATTGCTAAATTCCTGTGATTTTTTTTGTGAAAAAAAACCTGGCATACCATTAAAGGAGCTTGTGCTCATAATCTGTGGGGACTTTATGTTTCCAATATAGTTCTCCTTCCACCTGTGCAAATACCAATAAAGTTAATTTCCAAACTGAAAGGTCGTGTCTGATTTGTCATTGCATTCTGTAAACTCATGACACATGCCCAAGGCAAATTTAAGCTTGAAAACAGAAAAAAATAACAGTGAGGTAGAGAACGGTGAGTTTCTAAAAATACAGAAAAGTTGGATTTCCTAAATCAAAGCATATTGCCATTTGTCAGATCTGCTCAAGTATCACTTGGCTCTGTTTATTTTTCTAAATGGAACAGTTCTGCCTAGTAGGAGGAAATTTCTTCCTTGACATGAAGCCTTGATGAGCTTGGGCAAACAAAGAGAATATTTTCTTATTCTTTCAGGTTGTCATTTGATAGTATCTTTGTCCAAGGACAGATAATTTCTGACTGCAGCTTCCTTAATGCTAGAGTGCTATGTGCCAAAGATGCAGTTCCAGTGAGGCACAAGAGAAGGTTAAGTGTTAGGAACATCCTAATCAGTTCCATAATTTTTCTGTGTATGAATGTGTGTATTTTTTTTTTATTTATATATGTTTGCATCCAACATATGTATGTGGATATGTATATGCAATATACGATCTCAACAGAATTCCATGATAAATCATTATCCTTACAAGATGATTAATTTTTATTTTAAATCTCTGAACAACTCTGGAAATATGTGTATTGATCTGTATTTAAGTTGATGACTATGTAGTTAATTGATGAGTTACAATGCAGATGTGGTTTGCAATATTTTCAATCTGCAGAAGGGTTAGTGATGTGACTACTTGTGTTTATGAGAAATGCAAGGTAAGATCCATGTCTTGAAGTATTTTTAGGTCTCTCTGTATTGTAGCTTGTCTATAAGCACTGATTACCATTGCTTTCTTTAGATACCCACAAAAATAATTCCACAAGGTAAACAGAAGGCACAAAAGCATAGTTTGATGGGTGCACATAATAATTTAAAAGATTAAATTAAATTAAAAATTAGTCAAAGCTTCTTAAAAATTAACCAAAATAGGATAAAAGGACTGTAAGTATAGCAATAGAGTTCCTAATACTATGGCACATAGAACATAAATGTGTAGGGTACTCCTATAACCATGAAGCAGGTGTCCAGAAGCAGAACATTATGATTTTAACAAATTTAACCACCACATTTTGCTATTTTTTCCCTTTCAAGAAGGGATTTTTTGAATACAAGAATTGTCACTGAACAAACAAACCCCAACAAACAAACGAAACAAATGAAAAAAGGACAAAAACAAACAAACTGCACCCCCAGCAATTTGCCTTTTGTTAAGTCACTTAGTGCACAAAGGGCTGAAATGTATCAAAATAATTTAGCTGTCTCTTCCTAGATTTATTGAGTTCAAATTCTTGCAATTCAGTCACCATAGTCTGATTTTCAGTCTTATATTTGTTGAATCAGAAAACCTGTACTAAATTTATAATCCATGTCAAGTAAAAAAGTTTCTGCATAAAAGAAAATTTAAAGAACACAAAGTATATTGTGAAGGTAAGAGATAGTCTGAAATTTACTTACTGTTTCATTGTATAAATGTGAGCTCTGGCAAAACATAGCATTTTGTTGATGCAAAAGTATTAAAAATGGGGAAAAAAGTTATTACTGTTCTTAACAGAAGAGTGGACACAACTAAGTGATAGTGCCCAGATGTTTCAGACTAAAGTGTTTTGAAAACAAAGCACCAGTGCTGTTTGACTGCCTAAAGATGTGCTGAAACCATATTAATTTGACTAGTTTCTAAATATAATCACTTACTCAGTAACAAGTCTTGAAAAATAATTTCCAAAATCTACAAGAGACAAGGCACCAAAGTGCACTGGAAGGACTTCTGAGGGAGTCTTGTTTCTGTGTATTGGCTTTCATATGATATCTGGTTAATATTTGCTGCCCTCTGTAGTTTACTCTTACATAGTTTTCATAAAACCATCTAAGGTGACTGAAAATATAAACCAAGCTTTTCTACTGATTATCTTTTGGTTATTTCTTATTTCTGTCATTCTGTCTGAATTGTGTTGTGTTGTGAATTGGGATGATTCTTAATGAATTTCTTGTCAATTATTATTTGATAGATTAATATTAAGAGATATTTAAAGTACATGGAACCTATTTTGGACATGAATCTTCTGAAATAAGTATAATTTCTTTTAAAGAGGCAGATCAGGCAAATATTTAATAAAATGCATTGTAAATAATTACAGTGTGTACACATCAGACACCTTATGGTTCCTTGAAGCTTGCTTTTGGAGTCGATGATGAAAAGTGGTAGTTTCAAGGTTTAACAGGCATCTAAAATGCTTGCTGAGTTTAAAACAGTCCCATCACTGACTAATGAGATATCACACTGTGCCTTGGAATTCAGTAACTGGACTTCACAGTTACCAATGTCTTCTTAGTATTGAGGGAAGAGGGATTTAAACAGCCTAGGAAAAGGCTATATGAGAATGGAGGGCTGCTGTGATGTATAAATCAGGGGTTTTAACCCAGAAATGCTAGAAACAGCTCATGATGATCAACTTCCTAGAGGTATTCTGACTTCCTAGAGGTGTTATAAGCCAACTAGACAAGTTTAATTTAAAAGAAGATAACTCTAAGTCCTGAAAAACTGGAACTTGAAGAGGTTTGTGGTACATTGTTCTGTTGACTGTAGACTACCAGTCACTCTTTACAGGTACCAAGCTCTTTATAAGTAAGAGTCATCAAGATTAACACCCAGATTCAAAAACTGCCTTCATTGAGTTCAAGCACAAAATCTCCCCACCAGCCAAGAAGAATTTATCTTATTTACAAATAACAAGCAATGGAGTTAAAAGATAAAGTAGGAGCAGATATAAAGAAAGGGCCAGATGTGTCAGTCTCTGCCACAGATCACGACTTAATAACAAATCTTTTTCAGGAAAGCCCTGGTACAAATAGAATCACCTTGAAGCTGCACTTGATCTTTAGTGAAGATGGTCGTGCCATGCTTAAGGCAAAATCAGCAGGTGAGGAATGACCTAGGCAATTGGAAATTGGTCTGTGTTTGCAGAGTTCATCAATCCCAGCTGTTAGGCCTGAACAGTTCCAAGACAGAGTAATGAATGGGGAGGTTTTTTTGTTTTAATGGTTGAAGGCACTATTGTAAATACCAGAATTTGGTTTACATAGATGTAGCCTTGTTAACATATGTATCTAAGGTAGAAATTTGCCCTCAAAAAAAAAAAAAAAATTAATTAAGCAAAGTAGAAAGATGGAAGAAGTGACAAAAAAGTAAAAAGTGCAGAAATGCCAATGTAATAAGTCTCTGTTTTAAACAGAGAACTTAAATGTTAGCACAATCAGTAGTAAAAGAAACCCTTTCACTTTCTCTGCATGCATGCCTGAAAATTCCATTGTAACAGTTTAACTTGTCCGTGTTATATTAAAATAGGATTGAAAACAAATTTCAGATACATACTTGAAAATGCTTACAAAGTTAAAGATGACACTTCTTTAAAGTATCAGAATGATTACTGACTCATGTCACTTATGAACAACCACTTTATCCATCCTTTTACATGAACTGTAGAAAAAGGTAATTTTTGTAATTTGTTCTTCCTTACTGTACAATGGACAGTACACTATTTCTCTCCCCCAGTCCATCCTCAAACCACTGCAGTGTCTTTTGCATTGCAAAAACACACCTTTTGGAAAAGCATCTAATATTCATTTAAAAATATTCTCTATGGGAAATCCACAATATTCTTACAGAAATAATTTCAGTGTCTCATTAGTCTTGCTTGTTAAAATGGGCCTGCTATTTCCCAACTAAATTGTCTAATGACTTTGAGTCTGTGGAACTTGAAAATTGACATTATCAAAAATTTTCACCTACATATATACAAACTACAGAGAAACCAATTTTTAATTCCCCTGTTTCAGCTTCATAGATTCAGCTCTTTAAATCCTGACAGTTAAACAAGCTTTCCCCATTCTTGTGGTTTTTCTACACTGTTAAAAGTGCCATGTCTATTTACATTGCACATATACAGTGTAAACATATGAGCCATATACATGGCTCACAATTGGTTTTGTTTCTAATATGTGTGTATTACTTCTAACATTCCTCTACTCTAATCTGTGTTCACCTCAAAGCTCTGTTGTGGGTTACAGAAGTCTCATAGCATCCTAAACCAAATCTTTATGTTAGAAACTCTTATAATGTGTAAAATTTGCTTTCTTAATATAATATAATTTAATTCATTTAGAGCTATTATAATGCTTTCCTAGATACAGATGCTAGGTGGCCCACTGAAACACTAGCAGTCTGTGGTTAAGGAGAGAAAATTGGGTTTTATACACCTTTTCTTTGAAAAGTCTTAAGATGCTTAAGACTGATTATAAGAAAAAAATATATATGTGCAGAATTTTGCAAGGACTTAATTTGGCTTAAATGGGCAAAACAGGAACTTTGGATTTCATTTTTATTTTTTTTAATGTATAATGCATTCAAAAAGTTCTTTTTAAAATGAAAGAAAAAGAAATGGCTCTTAGAAGTTTTTTAAGAGTAGTTCAGGACATGAGGAACTAATGGGCAGAAGGCCCATTATTGTTATTATGATTACTACTGTTACTAAAGGATGTTCATAAATGTATAAGACTGTATTTGTACTTAGGAATCAAGTAGAACCTAGAAATGTTTAAAAACTGTTTTAAAATTATCTGAAAACAAAAACTTTCACCTAAAAGAAATTTCATTGTTCCAAACATATTTTAAGAAATCAGTGCTTATTTTTACTAATTAAATGAAGACCTGATACTTCCAGAAAGAAGTTTGATATCAACATAATTATACTAACCAAACTCTGACAAGATTTATTTCCTCAGTGAACTATAGGTTCCACAGTACTTGACACAAAGGAAGGAGGTGGAACATGACAGTATTAGATAATATTTTTCAGGAGATTTTTTTGTTGCTAAATATTTATGGTTTCCAACATTAATCTTCCGAGGTAGAGAATATTACAATACAAGAGACAGATAAGTTAGTAAATAAGTCACTCAAGAAGATTCCTGCCACAGAAATACTGGGAAACAAATGGTGGTGAGCAGCTAAGGCCCTGTTTATAAAGTGAAGTGTCTGTGTATTTTTACCAGGGAATAACAGTCACTGACTTGAAGAAATTCTCATTGCCTCGTATGTTTTAGTCCCTCAGAAAGTGTGCTTTTAGTAAGGGAAAAAGACAAATATAGAAAATAACTGTTTTACTTATCAACAAATGCACCTTCAGAAAATGATGAATAATTATTATAAAAAGCACTCTAATGCCAGTAAGTGACAGTGTTGTGACCATTTTGTGAGATTCAGTGGTAAACAAATTTCTTTGACAATATGTACTACTTTTTCCTAAAGGTTCATCTAAAACATAGATCAGCTGTTCAGATATCAATTTTCTGTTAAGGTTTGGAAATGGGACTTACATGAAAAATCTCGATTTTCACTACAGAGCTGAGGTAAAAAATGGTAATCAAAAGACACTGAAAGAATTTCACCTTTCCTTCCTTCTCTCTTAACTGCTGGCAATATTAAAAATAGTAATAAATACTAATAAAATATAACAATGATAAAAATATGTGTAATGAGCTATAATTAATTTCTATTTAAATTCATTTTTTTATATTTTGTAAAAATAGATTTTTTCATTTTTTCTATCATTATTCACAATGATTTTTAGGTTTCAATTACAATTACGCAGACTTAAGTACATGCGAGAATATGCTTTTAATTTTCATTTAATCTTTTCAAACTAAAAAAAGGAAAAAATTGACATCACATGTCTTCAGGTAATTTTGAATAGGTAAAATCTGTCTGCATTTGGAGAATTATATGTAGTGGAAATAATATAGAAAAGGAAAAATGAGAATTGAAGATAAGTGGAAGGTAAATCTGGCTAGAGGAAAAAGAAGGTGTTGGAGCTTGGTAGTCATATTTCAAGGAAGGTCCAACTGAAATATATTCACAGGTGTTCTGGTGCAATAGAGCCCATCTATAAATAGTCATCCATTCACACTTGTCCTTCCTTCCTTCCTTGCTTCCTGCCTTCTTTCCTTCCT
>NC_031799.1:28526367-28586374 GCF_001522545.3 Parus major
TGCCTGCCTTCCTGCCTTCCTGCTTGACTGACTGCCTGCCTGCATGCATCCCATTTTTTTCTTACATAGCAAAATTTTAACTTTGATCATTAGAGAGGCTATATAGACATACAAGGATGTAAAGAAACCCTTCTGCTGGTGAAAACCAGGGGTGATAATTTAAAAGTTATGAAAACCTGTATTTCCTTATGCCATATTGCATAAGTGTCTTCAAACCCTTTCTACCTGTGAACACCCAGAAAAATCAAGCAAAAAAATTTTGAGGGTAAATGTGGATAATTGCAATACATGAGGTCCATTGCAAATACTCTCATTTAGAAATAAAGGAATTTTGGAGAGCTATAGTTTGATACTTTTTCAAGGACTAATAAAAACAGAGGTTTAATGTGATTCATTTAAGCATCTTAGTGTTTGTATTTTTAGTAGACTTGTCTTCATTTCTCTAAGTTTTCCTGGTAAAACATCCTTCAGTTAACCCCTTCTATATTTTTTTGTCTAGAACCAGAATATTTGAAATTTCTTGAAAGACTTACCTCACATAATGAAGCCACATATGAAATATCTAGCCTTCTGTTTAAAAAAGGTTTTTGGTTGAAAAAAGGTTCAAATGTGGATAGAATACACATGAGGAAGCAGTTTATCTGCTACTTGAATAAGTTTTAGGTATTTTTTAAGAAGATCCAATTGCTTTGAGGGGCTTGATTAATCTTCAATGATAGCCTTGGTTATCTTCTTCATCTCTTGCTTTACAGGAAAATTTTGGCAGCTACCTCTGGGATGTTTTCTTCCCAGCATATACAGTTCAGACAAATCTCTGCAATAGTGCAGTTAAGGTGTACCCTTTAATGTTCATTATTATGTACATCAGATTTTGTGACACAAAGTAATGTTGTCTATTAGCACATCTTTAAATCTGAGATGCCTAATGTCAAAGAATGTCTCATTAAATATTTTAAACACTTCAAAATTTACAGATTTAAAGAGAAAAAAAAAAGAAAAAACAAAAAACTTTACCTAGTACATGCTTCTGTTTCTATCATAAATTCATGGAATTTTTTAATTTGGAAAAGGTATTAAGACTGACACTGCCAAGTTCACCATTAAATGTATCTCCCTAAGTGTATCATCTACACATCTTTCAAATATCTCCAGGGAAGATGACTCCACCACTACTGTCATCAGCCTCTTCCAGTGCTTGTCTTTCCATAAAGAAACATCTTTTACCACTGTCTTTCTTCCTCTCACTTTTTATTTGGGAAAAGAGTCTGATATCCACCTGGCTACAACCTCCTATCAGGGAGCTGTAGACAGTGATAAGATCCACACTCAGCTTCCTTGCCTCCAGCTGAAAAAAACTGCAGGTCCCTCAGCTGCTCCTTATGGGACTATAGTGTTGCAGACCCTTCATCAGCTCCCAGCTCCATTGCCCTTCTCTGGATATGCTTCAGCACTTTCATGTCTTTCTTGGAATGAGGGGCTCAGAACTGAGCACAGGATTTTAGGTGTGCCATTGGCCTCCTTGGCCACCTGGGCACTGCTGGCTCCTGTTCAGCTGCTGTCACCAGCACCCCCAGGGCCTTTTCCTCTGGGCAGCTTTCCAGCCACTCTGCCCCAGCCTGTGGCACTGCCTGGGGCTGTTGTGACCCGAGGGCAGGACCCAGCTCTGGGCCTTGTTGAACCTCACAGCACGGCCTTGGCCCATGATCCAGCCTGTCCAGATCCCTCTGCAGAGCCTGCCTGCCCTCCAGCAGATCAACACTCCCACACAATTTGGTGTTATCTTCAAACTCACTAAGTTTTGGAACTCTAGTAATTCTGCTGTCTACTTCTTCAAGACATTTAGATAACCTTAATAGATGTCACGCAATATCGGATTTTTAAAGTAATGTATGTTCCTTATTCTTAAATGGATTGGAATATTGCTGTTACTTATTTTAAGAGAAAACCAGTACTATCCAAATAGATTTCACTTTCACATAGACAGGTAGAATATTAGAAGGTGATGTAACATGAACCAGCTCAGAATAACAATTGCTTCATGAAAGAGCAAGGGGAAACCAGGAAATTGAAAAACTCATTTACATGTTTTATTTTGTTCCTTAAAATTCTGTGTGCCTCTGATCAGTCTTACCAAGTTTAATGCTGTAGCAAGCAACACACAGTGCCACAGCCGTTGCACAATGCTAACTATATATTTTTCTCTGTGCCATGGGCTGGGTTTCTCATTTCATACATCATTTGCAACTTGCTGCAGTGATTCTGTGAAGTCATTGCCTATCTCACAAACACAAAGTTAGGTAGAAGTATCATCTTTCCCAATACTTGTTTTGATCAAGCTGTGCACTAGACATCACAACCAGTTTCCTATTTCTCTCTACTACAAGTAAAACACCAGCTATAATTTTACCCACTAAAATTATACCAGCAATTAAACATTTGCATACTGTTCTTGAGTGTCAATGTTAAATTGTTCAACAAAGCTTTATCTGTCAGGTGCTATATGCTGCTACTCCTTATTTTATATGCCTAGAGATATCCAATAGCATACAAAAACCACATCTGGAGTGAAAGCTCTGGACTGTAGCCAAATCTATCAAATTTTTTTTTTTTATGTTCCTGAAATGCCATTTAACAAAAATCAGTATGAATTATTTCTACTTTCCCCACTCAGCACCAGCAGTATAATAACTTAATGATAGCATGAGACTCAGGGCATGGACCTGAGACAGGCAATCATAGCAATATCTCATTTTCACCCTGGTCTCCATGCAATGAACCAACATCTCAAGCACTGAAAGTAAAGCTGAGTTAAAATGGGTAAACCTATAATGCCAGCAAACACAAAGTGTTACTGGACCTCACCTTTGTTTGAAGAAGAATGAAATATGCTTTGGTATTGCTAATTTCACTGGAGTAAATCCATCTTTATATCCAGCTGACAGTGTAAATGAAGTTAAGTAAGGCCTGAGCATGAAAGATACCCTTACATATGATTAAAGATTTACATTTACTCTGGCTCCTTAAAATCAAATATGTAAGTAATAAAATGTAAGTATTAATAATGGAAAGTAATATAATATGTAAGTAATATGTAAATAATTTATCCTGGAAAAGGAATTTTTCTGCTACATCAGATTGTTTATTTTTTTAATATTTTTTTTTTGTCTTTTATGTTTTAACATTGGTCAGTATATGCCTCAGATAGAACAAGTGTGGTTTTTCCCAATTAAATGAAAAATTTAGTTTTATGCCAGTTACAGCAATGTTTTAAATGCAAGATGCTTGAGCATACTATTGACTCAATAGTATTATTATATATCCTTTTTATTTCCAGGAATACACTGGGCCAAACCCAAAACACTCTTTCAAGCACCTCAGTTACTATTTTGTCAGTCTCCGTAACCTAGTAAAAAGCATCATTAACGCACTAAAGTTGCAAGTATATCTGCTATACTTTAGGTCTTCAGTTAGTTTCAGAAAGAAAGTGTAAAAATGAAATGTGGGTGTCTTGTTTTAATTACTCATTTTGTTTGGATTTTTGGTAGATGCTCCCAAAGATTGAAACCTTTTTATTTCTTTGAAACATATTTGTCATTTAGCTATTTTTATTTCTCCAAAGCTTAAGATTTTTCAGACAAATGGAATGATGAAGCCATCTCCTAATTTCGTTCTGGTTCCCTCAAGTAAACAGGCTGCAAAGCAAATGTCTGCTTTGTTTTTGGCATGTCTAGAAAATTGAAACTGTGCAAGCCCTCTTCTTTTCACTGTTGGCATCATGATTCTGTTTCACTCTTTGTTTTTGCCATGATACAGGTTTTTATTGCTCAAGAGATGGAGGAAGTGATGGGTCATTTTAAGCAGCCTTCTCACTCCATGATTAGAGTGCAGCAGTGTATACTGAGCCCCTTAAAAGGAAAACACTTCTCTCTCCTCTCTTTCTTTTCCTGTGTCAGGGAGCAAAGAGCAGGATGAATCAAAGGCAGTGGAGCACAGTAAGAGCAGACACAAAAGAGGACTATTACTAAGCACCCTGAAAAGCAGTTACTACCATGGGAACACACCAGTATTAGTCAGAGAAAAATTAGCTGAGGGGAGATAAATAAAGTAAAATCTCTAACATATATGAGATCTCAGAAACACCCTTGAACAACCATTCTTCATAACCCTGTAGGCCACATTATATTAAATGATTGTAACTTACGTAATAACCATTACCTCAGGTTTTGCTGACCTTGACAGCAAAGCAGTAATTACATCTTTGAATGTCACTGAAGAGCTTTTACAGAGTAATGCGACAGGCAGATAGAACATGCAGAAATTTTTCTACTCACTATTCATAGATATATATATGGATTGTATAAGCCTATTACAAAAGAAACCTATCTCATGTCAAACTTCATTTTTATGAAGTATTCTGACAATATTGCAGATTCTTACAGTATGCTGTTACTAGATTAAAGTGTGCAAATATGCCGTATGCATTTCCTACTCAGCTAAGTTTCTCTTATCTCTTCTACTGCATTGCGAGTGTGAGCCACGGTGACTGCAGAAGAGCATCCAGATTTGGCATCACTAAATCTAAAAAAAAAAAACTTGGTAAGTTCACTGGCATTACAGAGCTATCGTTAGACTTATAGTCAATGTCAAAAGTTGGGCGATTGCAAATAGAGCTTGGCTTGAGGGAGTATATTTCCAAGATCAGGAAGTTCAGTTCACTCACATCTAGATCAGCTAGTCATGTCCATAGGTAGTTTCACATAATATGAGATACTGTGCTTTAACAAATGTGTTCTGTAATTTGGCTTGCTTATGGCCTGACCCATTCTGTGATTCTGTGATTTGATTTTTTCTATAGCAAAATATTTATTTTGTTTGCAATTTGGTTTTTTATCAGGCAAATACTTTCACATGAAGACACATCATCCTCCTGTTATTAAAATACTGCTTAGTTTTTTCCAGTTGAACCATTATTCTGCAATATTATTTTAATCTTTGTTGTAAGAGAAACAGTTTTTAGAAATAAAAGAACAGTGAGGGCATTTTACTGTAGCTTTTTTATTTAATAATAGAGTGAGGATAAAAATAATTTTAGTATTTTTTATAATATACCATAAATTAAGGAATCCAATACGATCTGCAAGATTTTGTAGTTTTGTTAAATGCTTCTCTTTTTTTATCATGAAAAAATATTTAAGTAATTCCTCAAGACATCTATTAATCAATGACGGTTGTGGTTTAGCTGAAGTTCTTACTGCTTGCTCAGGACTACCCTGCCACCTGTCAGTGAAGAAGAATCCTCAGTCTTTAAAGTTTACTGCTTCTCAACCATCCCCCTCCCCCTTCCTCAGAAAATACAGAAGCTTTGAAAGAAGCAAAAAAAAAAATAGTGCCCGGAAACAGTAAAAGAGAGAAAGATAGAGAAATAAATCCACAGTTACAATGGTTTTGATGCCAGCATTTCTTGCACATGAAGTGCAATGCACATAATGTCTGGAACGGTAGAAGGAATAGGAGTTTTATCTATTTCCGAGGAGCAATATGGGCATATATTTCCTGGTGCCACTTTTTCTCTGGAGAGATAGCTCAGCACTAAAGTATATGTTGTGTGAAGTGCCTAAGGTACTAGCATGGTTTATTTCTTTTTCAGACATTTTTGGGCACTGTTTCTGCTAACTTCTTTAGCTATATTGATTAGAGAAACTGCAGTTTTCAAATAATTAACTGCAATGTACCTTATAAAGCACTAATGTTAGAGGTAATTTATTAAGCCAAGAACTGTAATTTAGAGGAATTAATTTTGGCTAACTGAAATAAATATTAGAAAGCATCAGAATAACCATTAAATTCCATAATGACTCCAGCTAAATGCCACCTTTTTAATAGCCATTTGGATCTAGCATTTTAAATCTGTAGTCTGTTAATCTTGCTTTCTCTTGTTCTCTCAACACTACATCCAGTAGCAATTGCAACTCAATGTTCTTCTATAAACTGTGACAGAGAGACATCAAAGCAAAGACAGAAATAAGTGGAAGCAGAAAATTACATACTACACAATGAAACAAGCCCTGTCACCACTGTGGATATTCTTAGTGAAAGGATACACTGCAGGTCCAGGTACTGAACCAAGAACTTGAGTTGGAGTGTGTGACCTTACAGAGCCCTTGCTTTGAATCTCCTCCAAGGACAGCACTACATATCAGGATAAATGCACCTCATCATGAGAGGGGATCCTATTTTTCAAAACCAATGTTCTTTTTTCTTAATTTTAACAATGGTCACGCAATCTGTAAAAGAGTTTTTACTTCTAGTGTATTTTTCCTGAACACTACAGATTGCCAGACTAACAGACTACCATTTTCTTGAACACTACAGACTACTAATCCCCTTTTAGGCTGTATGTTGGACCTCCTCTTTTTATGAAGTCCTGATGTGTGCTTTGTCATCTATCTTCTTTTCCCACACATGACATGTATAATCAATTCATCTTAACATAAGAAGTACTCAAATCTGCCTTACACAAAAAGATTTGGTTTATTTCCAGATTTAACAAGTTTCTGAAAACTTCAAACTGTAGAATAGTTAGCTACATAGAGAAAAGTCAGGTCCACTAGGAGCTACACCTTGCTGAAGGCATCTACATAGCCTTACAAAAACATTACTTCAAGTTGTATTTTGTTGTTTTCCTGAGACTAGAAAGCACTTGAAAGATTGAAGTGCTGAATCTCATATCAGATTTTTCGTTTGTCTTTTCCTCTGGCTCAGCAATTCTGTCATCAAAAAAGCCCAATAAAGAATGTCTGTGTAATTTACTTCTTTGGTGTACACACATTAAGTATGAAACTGTAAGGACCAGTCTAGTACCCTTACAATAATCAAGATTTAATACTGATTTTGATAATTTGCATTGACTGGGGTGTGCATTTAGGTAAGAAATTTAACAGGAAAAGCAAATCTTAAAAATCTGACCATGGATCTCTTCTGTGTTGTGGCAGTGTCTCAGGTCCCCAGAAATCAGGAAAAAATCAGAAGTTAAAATCAACTTTTCTCCTGTTAGCTCATACAAGATTGACTGCTTCTAGATGGAAAGGTCAATACATATCATATTAGTAAAGAGAAATGGAAGAAATTACAAAGCACAACACACACAAACTTTTCTTCACATGCATGCAGAGATAAAACAATTTTTATTTCCTCAGGAAAGAAAAAGAAGAATTTTTATCTGATACAAAGTTCAATATTTTGTAACTTTCAAAACCTTATTATCACAGAAGAATACCATGGTATATTCTTTATACTTGAAGCAGACTGGTTTCTAAATACACTGAAAAAAAAATAGGGGAGGAAATCCCTTCCATAAAGAATCTGTTTCACATTTGCCACAACAGTTCGTCACTGGATAAAGAGTAGGGTGTACATTGCAAAAAATAGTTTCATCTAAGAAAAGGATAACAGGAAAAAAAGGTGGAAGTAATAAAAAAAAATATCTATTTTCTTAGCAAGGTTGTCATTTGTCTCTCTGGGAGAAGATGATGCAAACCTTTGCTAGGACTGTTGCATATGCCCTGCCTGGATACACAAAAGCTGCTTCATAATCTCAAAAGAGTCCTTCTTTCATCATACTTCTTGCACAGGTTCTTCAGATTTTCAAGACAAGTAGTGGCTTACCAGACAAATAGTTGTTAAAGAGGCTTCATGTGTGGGAAGCAAATTACTGTCATTCCTCAGATGAAATCTGGATTGCTGAAAAATTCTGCTTGGAGCAATATCCTGGACTGGGTTTGAGTAAACTGATGTTTAAAGCATTTTCTGTTTGTTCCTATGTTTGTCTTAGTTTTTGCTTTGCTTTCTGTCAGTAAAGGAAAGCTCGAGGGAAGAGGTGAGTTTTAATTCCAAATGTACATTCTTTGTTTTAGAACAGGTTGGAAAGGAGCAGCAGATGGATAACATTTGGGACATTCTGTCAATTCATCTGTTAATAAGTGAGACACTCACACTGGCTACATTAACCAAAGTCCTTCTGTCTCCAGCACTGCCAGCGGCCCTGAAGATATCCTCTGAGAATGTTTTTGATGGTGGACAGCTCTGATAAAAATAGTAATATTTCTACAGTCAAACACCCCTTGAATTAAGACCACTTTTGTGATCATACCTCATTATTGTTTCATCACAGAAACACATTTTTACCTGCATTAAAGCTTACTGAACTTGCCCAGACAGATCTAATGCAACATATGGAGTATAAAATCGTTTTCCACCATTTCTGAGAAACAAGCAAATATGCTACCAGGTGGTTGCTGCTGTTGCTGATCTAGCTGATGTCCACCTGTCTGATACTGCTTTGTATTCCCTGATGTTCCTAAGACGTTTTGTTGCATGGTATGTACTTAAGATATCTTGGATGTCTCTTTCAACAAAAGGTCATACATAGAACAATGCAATAACTTTAAATATACTGTATGCAGTAAAAATCAAAGAGACTTTTATTTGCATTGTGATTTGTGATTTGGAAAGAAATGCTGGGTTATGAAAACAAGTATTATCAGATGTCTTTTGAAAACTCCAATTTCCCTATCCTTTTGAAACATTGTAAATTACAACCTATTCTAGCCACACATTCTAGTACACTGTAAGTCAACACCTAGATATGCAAACAAAATGTAGTTCCTCATATCATTAGATGATGTACACAGAACAAAACTGCCAATTTCTCTGTTTGCATGCAGCACTTTTCAGTGTTTGAGCATCATTAGTGTGACCAAATTATGCTGCCAAATAAGAGGCAATTTTTCTTTACAAGCACATAGGTATCACAATAATGTGTAGACATAATATTTGGCATACTATTCATAATGTGAAGGTGAAATTAGGGAATTCAAAGCTCAGATGTTGAAACTAGCATGGGAGATCATAAAGTCATAGTATGTGCAGAACTGGAAGGGACCCACAAGGATCATCTAAGTCCAGCTCCTGATTCTGCACAGAAGCACACCAGACTCTCACCGTGTTTCTGAGAATATTGTCCAAATGCTCCTTTGAGCTCTGTCAGGCTGATGCTGTGATCACTTCCCATGGGAGCCTGGTCCAGTGCCCAATCACCTTCTGGGTGAAGAAAGAACCTTCTTCTTCTATCCAACCTAAACCTGACACAGCTTCATACCATTCACTCATATCCTGTCACTGGTCACAAGAGAAAAAAGATTGGAAGGTGTAGACTGCAATGAAGTCTCACTTCAAACAGTTCTTCTCCATGCTGAACAAGCCTAATTACCTCAGCCACTGAGATAATTGTTCATATGACCTCCCCTGTAGGCCTTTCACCATCTTTGTGGCCCTTTTTTGGATACTCTGTGTGTCTTACATGGTGCCACCTAAAAGTGCACACAAGACTCAAAATAAGGCTGCACCAGTGTGGAGTAGAGGGGACTATCATGACCTGCAAAAGGCTGGCAATGCTGTCTTTGATGTGGAGTAGAGGGGACTATCATGACCTGCAAAAGGCTGGCAATGCTGTTTTTGATGTGCTCCAGGACAATAAAAAAGGCTGAGGAAAATCTGAGGCCAATGCTTAATGAGAAGTGAATTTAAAGACAAAGGAAGAGAAACAGCTGAGGGGATGGATGCTTGTTTTGTATCATTTTTTGCTGATAATGTCTGCCATTTAATTTCCTGAGCTTAGTGGTAAAATTGGTGAGAATGTACCAGAATCTGGGAAGATACTGGTGGTTGGGAAAATACAAAGGTTGCACTAGTCCTTAAAGAGCTCAAGCAGGAGGACCACGGGAACAAGAGGCTAATCAGCCTTCCTTAGTACCTGGGAATATAAGCTTAAAAATTTCTTATAGCCATTTCCAGACACCTGAGGAACAAAGATGTGACTTGGAACAGCTCGTGTAGGTTGGCCAAGGACAAATTATGCCTGATAAGCCTGATAGCCTTCCATGATGAAATGACCAACTTAATAGATAAGGGAAGAACAGGGGATATTTATTAGAGACCTGGGCAATTGGATCCAAGCAAGTCTGTAGTCATCATCAGATTGAGGGGGAAATGTCACTACTTTGAAGGGTAGTGCTACTTTTCACAGAGACTTCAATAGGGTGGAGGAGTTTGTGAGGTTCAGCAAAGCTAAATTATTTTGGTTTTTTTTCTTTCATAGCCAATTCTAGTAGGAATGCTAGAATGTTCCAGAGTATTCATTTTTCTCTTAACCATAAATTCAAGGTATAGTCTTTTTTTAAGAAAGACAGTAATGTCATCAGCTGTTGTTGCTGTAAGGTTTGCTGGAAAACATTTGACACTACGCCATCTATCCACAGATCTACCCCACAATGTTGTTATTCTAAGAGAACACAGACAGATGATTCACATTTTGGCAATCCTATTTCATGCACTGTCACTCATCTTAGACAACTGCTTGAGCTGCAGAATCTGTAGTATTTGATTTTTAATACTTTTAAAATTTTCTCTATTCTCATGTGGCTGGTGAAGGTTACTGGAACATAGTTACAATGCCAGTTCTAACTATTCCTGCTAAAACAAAACAAACCCCACAAATATAACTAACAATATCTGAAGATCTTACTTGATCTCAAAAAATCTGTTCTCCCTTTCTCTTGGTAGTTTAGCCTTCTGCCAATATTCTTCAAGTAAATGAAAGTCTAACATAGAAATAAACAGAAAAATGACTGAAAGTAAGAAGCAAAATCCCTTCATTTTAAGTAGTCTGTCCCTGCTCTCTTTTTGTGACTGGTTGTAGCATACTCTTTCAAGTGCCTTGGAAAATATCCTCTTTCATGAATGGATCAGAGGAAATAACATTTCCCGTTTTCTATACTCCTTATATACAAGGTGAGCATCAGGAGGTTCATACATCTCTCCTGCTCTACTGTCTGTTAAGGTAATACCTTGAGGTAACTTTCACAATCTTGCATTTCCTCACAGACCATACTGGTAAGAGTTGTTCTAAAGCTACTTCTGAAGTTGTTATGTCTTGGGAATTAAATCCTCCAAAGAGATTCACTAGATAACTACAGATCAGAAATACAGAGGTTAATATATGAAAGAAATACAAAGTTATTTTTCTGCATATTTATCACATACAGCAGAGCACATATACAAGTATATTACAAAACTGAAACATTTTGGAGATGAACAGGAATAATGAATACCTTTTATTTTATATTACCTTTTTCTATGATGCATACCTCTATCCAAATATTCCCAAAGAGTTGATTGGTCTAAGATTTAGTGATTTCATCAAACACATGACATAGATTGTTTTACAAAGGCACCTGGCTAGGATAAGCATTGTGTTAAAAAACCCCCATGATCTACTATTTTCTTAGTTGATGTATAATAAATATACATTCATATACAAAGAACATGGTTCTCAGAGGGGAAGACAAATATATTTCACTTCCTCAGAAGACAATGAAACTGGTCCAATGTCATTTTCATTGGATGTGAGCTAAAGGCTGCTTCTTTTGCTATCTTTTTTGTATGATCTTTTGAAACGTCTGCATCTGGATTGCAACCCAAATGCTAATAAAAAGCCTAAACCTACGTAAAATTCTACTACTCTCTTTTTCTGTGTGACAAAACAGTGCACTGACTGTACAGAATCACTACAGCGAAGTTCCAAATGGTGTATGAAATCAAAAACTGCTGTCCAGTGGACAGAGAGAACACAGATAGCAATGTAGTTACTGCTGTGTTGTGGTATTTGCAGTGATATTTAGATTAGATACATTCTTTGACAAAACCCAAATGCAAACAAAAAAAGCCAGAGCAGAAGTGTTAAAAAATTGTAGGTGGGAGAAATTAACCCAGCTAATTCCCTAGTTTCTCCCGCCTTCCCTATGAAAAATCAATTGGAGAGCATCTTAAATGAAGACCTGGACTCTGGTAAAGTCCCTTACCAGCAGATAGCTCCTGCACACTTAAGCATAACTGCATGGGATCCGCACAGACATATGGAAGATTCACAGGTGGGAAGAGGAGAGCTGAGAAAATTAACTTCATCTAGAATAGTCCAGGTTGAAAACAGGAGGAGCTGAATGCAAAAGCTGTACTGTAAAGCTGTCTCCAACCTGTCTCCAGGTTCTGCAGCTTCACAGCCAGGGTAACAAAAGTACAAAACTGGCTTTTGAAACATCATCTTTATAAGCCTATTAACTTTGATGAAATGGGAAAACCAACCAATTTATCTACTCCTATCCAACACTGTATCTGAAATAACTGAAGATAAAGAGAAGAAACATGTGTGAGGAAGTGTCCATGCAAATATTTGGCATTTCATTTTGTATTTTTGAAGTCACTTTATTTTACCAGAAAGGCATAGAAAATGCCAAAAAGTCAGCATAGTTTGATGTGAGGTATTTCTAGAAATAGATGGTGAGGAATTATTTGATTACAGTCTTTTTCACCATTTATTGACTGTCTCCACAATTTATATATTTTTTAAATTAGCTTTAATTTCATATTTTCCATCTGAAATCTTCCTTTGTTTTTTTTTTTTTCCTTTAGTAATCTGAACTGGCATCAGTGCTTAAGGCTCCTGTCTTATGAGTTACTGCTACATACTTGTCATTTTCTGAGTTTCTGAGTTATCTAAAGATTATCTTTAAAACAGTGTCCTTCTATCCCCCATTTTTCCATCTTTACATTTGAAAAATGTAATCCTGAGTCAAACTGAAGTGAGTACTGCTGACACACATTATAGTCAAAGGTTTTGTACTTAGTGTTGCATACATGGAAGACTGCTAGTCCAGAATGTCACAAGCCAGCTGGGGTAGGCACATTGGTATTATCCAGCTGGAAAACTGGGAAAATCTGACTTTCCTTTTTAGGGAGAAATTGAATCAGGTTCTATAATTCATTTTAGCATACTGAGATGTTATGAAAACACTATTTTTCTAGTATCCTTAGTTTATCCTCATAGCACAAAGACCTCCCTTTACAAGTCACCAGAGTGTATCAATAATGCTATGTTGCTGAAATAAGTAAAATGTGTATATATGCTGGGCCTTGATCTTTTATATTAAGTTGATTTTGCATGAGTAATGAGGTTATCCAAACTAATGTATTAATTGTCAAAGCACACTAAAGATTTATGAATATTTTTAGAGATTAAGTATAAAAAAACTGAAACAAATATTGCAATAATGCATTTTAAAAATTAAGTCGTTTCAGACACTCCCCTGAATGCCATATTACCCAGGTTCATGAGTGCTCTTACCTCTGAAAAGTTAGCAACTGAAAATACCAGAATAGGATGCCCATATATAAGTAAATATAAAATTTGAACTCAGTATAAAAGAATTATTAAAGTAGTCCTGTACTTATTGACTGTCCTAAACTAAGGCAAATCTCTTCGGTATGCATTTGCCATAGCCATCACAAAATATATATATATTCTATACTTCACTCAGTGAACCAGAATAAATCTATCTTAACAATGGGAGCACCACCTACATGTGCAAAAGAATTGTGTGGACTAAATTCAGCAGATGTTCTCTATAATTTCTAGTCAGCCTGCACATCTAGATGGGCATCCACAGTGAATAAAAATTTTGAGTCAATGATCTTTTCCATTTGTCAGAATAACATAAGATGTACCCTAAGAACCCTTTTTCCTTTAGCTTGGAGACAGATTTTTCTTTCAAGGTTTTACAAGCACTTTTGTTTTGAGAATTAAGCAGACTCAGCAGGGAGATCTTTTTAGGGTGGATGACATTTTCAGAAAATTATTATACATAGCACAATTATAGACTTGAACAAATAACTGATTTCTTGGTTCATTGGCAATTCAGAAAAGAGGAATTTAGCAAGTGCAAGGTGAATTTTAATTCATCCTCCAAGTTAACAAACATATCAAAACTGAATTCTTAGGTATGATACGAAATATTTGCTACAAAATTATTATTTAATTTCAAATATTAAAATTTATAAAGGCTTAGAGAGATAAAGGAAATGTAAAGATAAAATATTAATTTGAGTATTTAATTTAGGAAAAAATCCCCAGCTTATCCATTTTTTTCACATGAGCTATTTTGTCAAACATTCTAATGGGCAAAATACTTTGATGTTTGTAAACTTATTCTTTATAAATAATGCTGAAATAATAATGCTGAAATATTGAAATATTGAAAGCAATAATGCTGAAAATCTTTATCCATGGGTAATATTCCATTAGGTACAAAACTTGATTGTAGATCACCTAAGTGTTGTGATTTGAGTACCCACTTCAGATTATAAATCTTCAAAAACAACATAATTTGCATACATTCCAGAAGTGAAATTGTACTGATAAACAAATGAATGTGTGACAGGAGTTCTAAACTAAACTTTTGTCTAATTCACTTCTTCTAGATTCCAGTTATCCAATATCTGCCTGAACTAAATGTTTCTGCCAATAGGGTTTTTTTCCTTTGCTCCAAATCAGTATGGACTCTAATGCCCCATTTCCATACCGAGGAGGAAGTAGCAATTAACTTGCAGTCTTTTGAGGATTCTGACATATGTCAGCAGGCTGCAGTAACAAGAAACATTCAAAACCTTATCACACTCAGGTTGATTTGAAAGTCATATACCTTTCTTAGCACGCTGCCTACTTGTTCCCAGTGGTGAAGCAACGGGGACAATTTTCTGCAGCACTACAGGATATGCAAAATGTTTGAAGAGGAATGTTTAAATCACTACCATCTGGTGGAATTCAAGTGGATTCTTTATACCATCTTTGAGGAGCTCAGTGGTAGCTGCTGAGAACTACACTGAGTACACCGTGAATAGAGATATTCTTTTAAGATTCATTTCAGACAACTGTTCAGTGTTTGCTGTGAATCTATCACCAATTTTGATATCCTCCAGCTGTTTCATTATTTTGGAAAAAGTTACCCCATTAAGGTATTTGAGGATTTGGCAAAATAAAGATGGACACTTCTATCTGCATGCTGTATTATTCAATGTTTTGCTCCATTGTGCTTACAAAAAATTAGTCAGCTTGCCCCTGTTAATTGTCTTATTAATTTATTGCAGCACCAAGGAATATCAACACAGTCTTTCCTATGTTCTTGATATTATTATATTTTGTTTTACTTTTTAACTGCTTTAAATTTTACTGCAAAATGTTGATGTGCAAAACTGTATACAAGAGTTTTTGTAAGACCCATGAGAAGCAGGAAGTGGGTATCAGGAAGTTATGAATGTCCACAGGAATTCAAAACCATTATCTCTGAAAACCTTTATTCTGAGCCTCCTGTATAGTTACTGGAAAAACTGTATTTCAAATGAGAAATATCACTGATGTTATTAATTGAGAAAAATTATCTATAAAATTCTAAATCTATTAAGGTAAATGTTGAATTATACCTCTGAGAATATAAAAAATATTGCACAGGAATTAATGTGTGAACCACTGAATTGGAGAAAATCTTATTCTTCACAAAAAGTCTAAAAACCAGTTCTAAATAATACCTTTTCCTAATTTCAAAAATATGGATTTGGGGTTCTGATGGCAATGTGTAAGATAGATGCATTAGATATTGATATAAATCAATCTAGATAGTAATATATAGAGATATAGGTATGACAGATGCATATATGCAGATATTTCAACAGCTCCTTTTTAATTTAATTGAATATTCATAGAACTCTATTTTATAAATAAATATAAATATATCATTGTGAGCTATGATATTTCCTTACAAATATATTGCTTACAATGATATTGCTGTATTTTTCAATTTGATCACATAGGTAGAATGTCTAAAAATGCCTAAGCAAGTCTTCAGCTGCACTGAAATTCACTGAGTGTTCATAAACTTCTGTTCCATTTCTGGTACGGGTATCTTTGTATTCTTGTTATTATTTCCATCTCCTTCCTGGACCTCTTTCTTTGTACATAAATTTTAACCTAGACTCAAATATATTTTATGTTTCCAAGTCAAAAACATTTTCTTGGTTCTTTTGTTGCTAAAAATTAGCATATTATTTGAGCGGTTTATATGCCCATGATGGCCACTTTATTCACTTAAAAATGTATTAGACTAATGCTGAGAAAATGCTCAGTATTTACAGTCTTTTGCATAGTTATCATACTACTCAAATTAATAGAGATTTAAATCCAGGCAGTCTGGTTCACTAATTTGCCATGATAGTAATAATAATTTATTTTTTAATATGCAAAGACAGTGTTCTTAATCTTTGTAAGGTGTGTTAAGAAACCCTAAAGAGTTTTTAAAACCAAATGCATTTGGAAAGTAGGCAATTAAAGGATTTGGATGCCTTTGTGAGAACTTTCAGTAGTTTTCCTACTGTCTAAAAGCTGCAGAGGATATATTTATTTTTAAGAATTTCAAAATTATCTCTGACTCTGATGTTGTTATAAGTACAATCCCAAAAAGTAATGTTTGAGGAAATGTTAGTTCAAATGAAATAACTACTCTTGAGAGTCCAGATTTATTCTTTGCGTATTCCAAAGATGTACTGGAGATACTATTTCAAAAGTGTGTGCTTTTTCCCATCAAAGCAGAAAATAATTATTTCCACTTTTTTTTTTCTTCATGGTTTTGCAATATAATGTGCATGGTTTTGTATGGAGGAACTGTGATAAATAACCATGTAGGAAATATTGCTTGTTTGGGATAGATAAGAAATAGGTACACTCAGGTAGGCAGGAACAGATAAATTCTCTTTATCTGACTTTATCCTTGACTATGTTCAGGTTTTCCTGGTCTTTTTAGTGGTCTTGCTATAGTGAAATTGATTGTTTAGATACACCCAGTCTTTTTTTTATTGTTAGTCTTAAATGATGCTAAACCAGAAAGACCCATTTGAACAAAGGCTCGGTCAACAAATGATAAATTGTGGTGTCAAGAACATACAGTGACCTCTGAACATAAGAGATAAAACCTCACACCTTCTTCAGAGATATATGTTGATTAGGGACATTTCATCCTGTAAGAAAAACCGGTGTGTGGGCAAACTATAACTTCTGGAGTTCACACACGCAGGATAAATTTTGTCTGTGCAAGTAATTCCAAACCAAAAAAAGAAAAAAAAAAAATAGAAATCAAATATACAACTGAATTATAGGATTTACCAATACTTTATATTTATTATAACTAATTTTGAACAGTTTACTCTAAGACCAACAAACCTAAAATCTTTAGTTAGAGTGAACTATTAAGAAATTTTAGGAGCTTTGTTACTTGGGAATTGAGTGTTTGGCAGTGTGTATCTGTAGGATGTCAGAATGACAGCTTCAGCTATGCTCAAAATTTTTTTGTTTCCTGGAGTGAAAATGAATGTATATCTAAATAGCATATTATATTCACCTTGTGCAAGTGACTGAGGATGAATAATGTGAATAATTATAAATATTGAAATAATATTACTCATGTGCATAACTGAAAATGTGGAGGTAGGATCATAATATCCTTCACATTATGCACTTCGAAAAATAGTACAAAAATTTCTGTTATTTCATAAAAAACTTCTGTCTTTTGAGCACAAGCACACATGCTGAGAACACATATTGACTTCATATAAATAAAGAAAATAGGAAAATAAAATAAATTATAAAATAAAGTCTTTCATCTCAGATTATGACTCTGTCTCTGTCCAGAACCATTTCTAGAGATGTCTGAATTGAATTTTCAAGAGTGTTGGGAATTGTGGTATACAAACAAGCAAGAAGAATGTGAAATATAATATTACAATTTTAAACTGGAGTTATAGATTATTGTTTGAATTCAAAGGGAAGGAAAAAAAAAAAAAAAAAAGAGAAAATTTCCTCCAACCATTCCAAAGGCTTCCCCTTTGATCATCTTCTCCTTGCAATAAATGAGTTTAAGTTGCTTTTATCTAATTTAGAGACAGAACATGTGGTGAGAAAAAGAGTAGGAAAGTTTGCACAGGCATGGCAACAGCACCTAGATTCCCTGAGTTCCCCAGGTGTGTTCCCTCAAATCTAGATAATCTTTTCCAGAGACAGGAATTTTTAAGTTTTTACCTGGTGAAAAAAAGTAAAAAAGGATCCTAACCCACCCTGGAGAACACTGTGAGAATAGATTACTTTTTCCCAAAGTGGTGTATCTTTTAAGAGTATTAAAACACTTCATGAAGTGTTAATGCATAACTCTTGACATTGATTTTTCAAATGGTCATTGCAATTCAAAGCCTCTACACCAATGTGAGTAAACACAAGTATGTCTCAAAGCATTATCAGAACCAATAATTTTTTAAACTTTTTAAAATATGTATTCCTCTTAAAATTTGAAACATCTGGCTGATGGAAAAAAATTTAAAAGTTGTTTTGTTTTGTTGGTTTTTTTTTACATTTTTAATTATTGCTTGTTCTACTATATGCCAATCTTCTCTTGAGCTGCAGGACTGGTTTGCCTTAGGTGATGGCTTGAAGACTCAGGAATTCATGGTTGTGACATCCAGAAGAGTTAATCAACTCAGAGGGAAGAATATTGTCCATAGCAATGGAAGTGAATGACTACATTTAAGAAATTTGAGTCATTTACTCGCCCTGGATGAACATAACATTATAAACATTTGAGTTTTTGGTGAAGATAACCTTTCCAAGTAAAGACAATAACAAAATCAAAACCCCAAATCACAAAATCAACCTGCCATCCCCTCAAAAAAAAAAAAAAAAAATAAATTGAATGATGTATGGCATCTCTATATCTTGATATTGTCTCTGGATACATTTGAAACCTAAAAAATAGATGTGCAATTGTTGTTTCTTTATTTGAATTATCAAGTATGCAGCAATATAAAAAAAATGCTCATTGAGATAAACTGCAAAAAGGCTAAAGAGCATAGGAAGCTGTCTGGAAACACACTCTACAAGCAATGCATCAAAAATACTTTCTGAAGGAACTGTTTACTAGTTCTCTAAGAGTTCAGGTCCATGTACAAAAGTATGCTTTTCTCACAGAGAGTGGGACATCTCTTTTCACAGAGAAATTTCTTTTCCTGTCTGTGACATAAACACCAACAAGTGATCAAAATCTTTATACGGGATCTCAGTTCTCCAAAACAGCTTGCATGAAGTTTCTCCAACAGAAATAGAGTAGCACAGGAATAATTACAGAATATGTCTTACTCATACAGCAAATCAGAATAAAACAAATTTCACTGATTTCATATTAAGTTTTAAACTCTGCAAGAATTCTATCTAATACTTGTCATGGGCTTAGAGAAAAAGTACGTAATACTTAGAAGAGGAGCAAAAACAACTGTGTGCAAATAGAAAATTTGTAACAGCAGAATGGAAAATATAGTGACCATGCCAATTGGTAAAAAGCTAAAATTAGCTTAAAAACTTGTCTACAAAGCACTCCAGACAACCTTCATACCTTTAGAATTCTTAGCAAGATTCCCTAGAATTCATTCAGTTTGGATTACTATTGAAATCTTTTTAGGTAAATGAAGTTATTTTGCAGTATTTCAAAGCTTTTTAATTTTTTGTTTCATTTAGTTTGGTTTATTTCTTTTGGGTTCTTTATTTGGTTTTGGGGTTTTTATATAGTATTATTCTTGAAAGATTTTTGATAACAATATTATATTTCCTAACTATTACTCAAGATAACATGAGAATTCTAGAATTTTCAATGCTTCACAGGAAAATATTAAAGCATGTTAAAGAATTCCCTATGGATAATTTTGAAATTCTATTTTATTAATCAAAAAAAGAACTTTCTACTATGGAAATACAAAGCTTAGCTATTGAATTTATGGAAATACAAAGCTTAGCTATTGAATTAAATGGAATCAGCACATGGAGTTTCTAAGCAGATAAATTATCCATATTTGGCAAAACAAACTTTGGTAGAAGCCAGGGGAGATGTGGATTGCCACTTGGGTTAGGCAGAATGCAGATCCTCACAGGAAATTAGGCAGGCTACGGATTGTGTAAAAAAATACTTCCAGTTTTAGGGTTACAGGGGTTAGGAGAAGAGACAATAGTAGAAAATTTCCACTTTGCAGCTGAATAAAGGCTCATACTAATTTAACCTGAAACTATATGCTTTACTAAGGTACATAAGGCATAAACACTGTTTTCAAATTCTTTCATGAAGAATGTGAAGACACTGGTATGAGTTAAAAACAGGCATCTCAAAATGTTTGATGAGAAAATGAGTGCCAAAATTGCCATTTAGAAATGCATTTTATTAGGATGGGCATCATCTCGCATGCACTAACCCTTTCACTCTATGATTTGTTTGCTTATACATGTGTCAAACCTAGTAGGTTTCCTTGTGGACATGGGCTTAACTGCCTCTACTGTGACTGAATTCTCAATTTATTTTATTAATCTTCAAAATAATCTCTCCTGTAGAATATGTATGGTTTCCCAAGTTTCTAAAAATAGTTTAAATTTATTTTAAATTGTTAGATGATACTATTGTGTGTTTATGTGAGAACATTTTTATTTGAAAATACCATTCAGTATATTAATTGCATTAATGTTGAAATTTTTTTATGTGTAGGACAAGGAGTTGAAAATTCAACTCCTGAATTGTTGGAATTTTCATGGAAAATAAATTTTATTTTTAAAAATATTTACCATCTGCCTATTTTCTTATATCTTTCCCTTTTGTGCTCTGTTCACAAAGTGAGGAGAAAATTGAATAGATTAGAAATATATGAAAAAGAAATAACCTACTAGAAGTTATGTTACTGAGGTTGTGTTACTCTTCTGCCCATGCTTTCATGTAGTATAATTTAATGGGATTTTATACTTTGATTTCAGTGGTACCTGCAAGTGTTTTGCTGAAAATAACTTCATTTTTTATTGTTTTTTTTTTTCTTTTCCCTTTTTCCTTTGCCTTCTCTTCCCTTCCTTCCCCATCCCTTTCTTTTTTAAATTTTCTTTTAATTTTTTTATTAAGAAAGAGTTTAGTTAGGATGCAAGACTCCTTTTCAGGACCCAAGCTTTCACACTTGATTAGAAAACTGCTTCTTGTAAACATATATGTACAGATATATACTTATTTGTTGTTTATAACAAACCTCTTCTTTCGGATTTGAAAAAGCATGTGGGAAGTCAGCAAGCCCTGACAAATAAGCAAAACTCAACTTAGAAAATCAATATTGAGTGAATAGTTTCTTCATAATTAAAAGAGTATCCCCATAAAGTAAAATATCCACAGTGAATTTTTGTCTGTATTGTTTCATCCTTAATGGATTAGGCAATAAATCTCATTCGGTTTCACAAAATATTGTAGACCTAATGGTGAATTTTTAGGAAATAAAATTTCATCACATTTCTACCATATAGGCTATGAAGCCTTTCTACCGTAGGCTATTGAAGCCTTACTTGGAAAATTAGTGACAAGAAGTAACACTATGACCTGCTACATGGAACAGCACAGCTGGCTCTTTACAGGGAATAGCATCTATGAGACCAGAACACCTGCTGATAAAATAGCTGGCAAGTACAAAATAGTTAGGATTAAAGAAATTGTTTGTGAGTTGTTTTTTTTTTCAATCTAGAGGTGTTTCTGTCATATTTTTCAAGTGCAGATATGTGACGAAAGTGTTGTAAACAATCATTTCAATGCTTTTCTGTAAAATTACATATTCAAGGCTTAGCCAATATCAATCAAATCTATAATAAAGATAATTGACATTTAATTAATCAAATTCCATCTTTATTTGTCCAGCTGGCCAGCCAATCACTTTCCAGCTTCATCACCCCATTGTTTTTAATAGAGATCATGTAAAGAAAAAGTGTTCTGAGAAAGTGATAAAAAGGCAGAGCAGTTTCCAGTATCTAGACAAAACTAAGCATCTGATCAGGTACCCCATTTTTATAATGTGCATGTTTGGATAAATACCACAAGCTAGCAGCAGTGGTATTCCCATTTCCCTCTCTCCCTGCATTTGATCAATAGAAAAAAAACATCTCTCCAAAATGACAGAGGTATATATACAAATACAAATCAGTTACTTACAGTTTATCTGAGATAGCTTCTCTAAATAGGGCATAGCACATACATAAATATAAATAAATGCAATCATAAGGATTTTGAGACAAAATCAACCCCCTGAGAAAATGAAAAAACTCATTCACCTCACTGGAAGAAGAGAAGTGAACAAGCATGAGCAAAGTTAATTTTAATAGACAGAATCATGATTGTAATAGAAAAGGCTATGTGATGGTATATTCTGGATAGAATTGATGTATCTCCTTCTGAGCAATTGCAGTTGTGTACATATGCACTGTAGGAATGCAGCCTAGGAGTCACTGCCAAGACACCAGTTGGCTTCAGGCTTTGGAACAAGTTACTGTCCGAGACAGTCATCACAGGGACATGTAATAGAAAGACCAAGCATCACTTGCCTTCAAACACTTCTAGAATTTTTTCACAGTCCTTTCATTCGAAGGAAAAAGTACAAAATGCATGGGAAGCTACAATAGGCTCAGGTGAATAAGACAAATTATTGTATTGAAGAAAACTCTCTACAATCAGATCCTTAATGAGTACTTTTTCTATAACAGGAGAAATGTTAACTTTAGAAAGGTTTCTGTTAATCCAATTTCTTTTTTAAGGCCTCCAGTTTTTATGCTTCACATTCAAAAATTACTTTTTCAGTTGAGGAGCATGGAGGAAGGAAAAACATAACAGTTACAGTGATATGATGGAGTTCAAATGTACATTTTGCTTAAAAAATTATTATTTGTCTGTTGGAACTGATGCACTGATATTCATTTATTTACCCTCTTCTACACTAAATTCTCATGTTTTAACTAATCTTAGATCTGAACTAACTATTTCACCTCAACTCTCACAATAAAGGAAGTAGAGACTTATTAACAAAAGGTTAGGAAGGTGGAGTTCTGTTAACATTTGATCTGTGTGAACTTTTGTAAGTGTCTTGTAGTGAGGTGAGGTAATTTAGACAGAGTCCAATGTTCTTAGGTTAACTTTGAAGCCAAAGATTATTGTAGAACCATTTCTAATTATAATACGTATTTCTGACAGTGCCCTGTGTCAATTAATAAAGCAGATAACCTTGAGTTCTTACTAAACTGATTGATTTTGTTTTGCACGAAGAACTTTAAAAAGTTAATTAAATGGAAAAAAAATAAGATAAAAAAAAATTAGTTAAAAAGAGAGAAGCAAGCAAGCAAGACTGTTTCTTATATTCCTTAATACGTTATTTTTATGTTGCTGGATTAAAATGGTACCCTTTTTTTTTTTTTTACCATCCTGGTAATTTCTATGAAAATAGTTAAGTATCCATTGTCAGAATCCATTTAGTAATCTACCATGGCAAAGCTGGGCTTCTAGGAAGATTTAAGATCTCAACTGGCCAAGTATTAACAGTCTAAATGGACTGTTTCATTAGTAATTTTTGAGTGTTCAAATGGACACTACCCCACAAAATGTATGGGCTGGAAGCATGCCCCATTTCCCCACACCCACCCCCCCCGTAATTTTTTTTAAGTAAGAAATACTTTCATAAATTATGTTTGTGTATATTGTTAGATTGAATAGAGCTACTGCATTCCTAACCTAGTTTTATAGTTTGCTTAACCTCCTAGTCTTTCTAATTTTTTTCTAATTATTTTCCATGCCTGTTGTTATTTTCCCAAATAAATGATCTATTCTGATCACACAGTAAACCCCCTAGAATTTTTGGTTTGGTTTTGTTTTGGTTTGTTTTTTTTTCCCCCTTTTTGGCAATTACAGTGACTGCCATGGCTATGGTCTATTCTCAAATTCAGAATTGCATTGTCTTTGGACAGAACCTATTCATATGTAAATTATAAATTACATGCATTATGTTTCCTGGCTAATAATTAGACTCCAGTTGAAGAATTCTGGAATTAAAGGCAGGCAAGTTTAGTTTTGGAGAGGATGTGTACAGCATTGACAATTCTTATTTAAGATATAAATTAGAAGTTAGGCTTCAGGGAAGGGAATCAAACTTTTCTGGGTTTGTTTGAGACTTTTTTTAGACAGACTAAACTTTTTAGACCTTGAAAGACTGTTGTATTCTAATTAGTGTTCACTGGCAACAGTCAATATCTAAAATCCCTTAACACTGTTGAAACAGTACATCTGCAATGAAAGTAGTATGCTCTTTTTTCAGCACAGGTAGTGTATTGTAGGCACTTACTGCCTCAATTTTGCTGTTTCCCTCGTTGTGTGATATTAAGCTGATTTTACAAGATTCTCTCTTCTGAAGATGATACAATCCCCACGTATGGAGATATAAGATTGGATTTTTCAAATGCAGCTGATTGTAGCTATCATCTCTAAATTTTCAGCCTCACCATTGCCTAAGCCATAAATCCTTGGAGTACAGCATGTTTTAGAAGAAGGCTGGTGAGTCTGAGGTGCTTACAGCAATGACAGAGCTCTATCCAAGGTGATACAGCATCAGACAAACACATTGGTAAGAAGCAAAAGAGAGGAAGCACACTTTCATTTGGCCTGCTTTCCTATAACTTATGTGGGTTAAAGGTCTTGTATTTTCAAAAAGCACTTAAAACTATTTTGGTGCTATTTGAGAGCATATTGGTCTGTACCACAGATTGTAGCATAGGACTTATGGAGAGATACCACAGAAAACATAAAAATGTGTTACCTCAGGTACGAGGAACAATCTTGCCATGACAGCAAAAGTTAACTGTAGGAAAAGAACCATTTCAGGTGACAGAATGCCATATTAAATTATGAAAGATAGCACAGGCAAATAGTGTCAGTCATCTGATTCGTGGAAGCAAAGCCAGAAGAGAACTCAGCACAGCCCTCTCAGCATGGCTAAAAAACAATGTGAAGAGGTGGTCCACAGCTGGGTAACACAGCAGTTGTACTGCTGACAGAAATTAACTGTGTTTGTGCTAGAAACAAAGTCAGGTCAGCAGAAGCTTAAAGATGCCAATCAGTGACCCTGGTATTTGTGTATCTTTAACTTTCACAGCACACAAACTGGTTATGAAAATGATACTGTCCTCCAAGTCTTTTGGGTCTGTTTGAAAACTCTAACCAGCAACATCAGCTCAGATACTGTCAAAACAAGCAGTTAGAGAAATGAAAAGTCTTTATGATGAGAATCACAGTAAATATATGCTCAAATAAACAAAATACTTAGGCTTGCTATTATATTCATTCTTTATTGACTTGGTCTTATTAAATGGAGACATTGAGCTCTCTTATAAAAGACAGTTCTCTTCAGTGAAGGCTGCCAGTTGAAACTTTATTTCTGGAAAACACACTTAAGTTGATTTTTGCTCATGACTAAATGTAAGTGTACAAAACCAAGTAGATTTCTTAATGCTGAATTTGTAAAACAATATTCAAAAATCTTTAAGGAAAATTATTTGTATAATAAATAATATATTTTTATATATAGTTATTTATATATGGCAAAAAATTAAACTTATCTTTCCCAGAAAATAAATTCTGCATTAAAAGTTATTGCAAAAATAAAATTAAAGAAACGTTGGGTTTTTTTCAATTTTGCAATCTCCTACAACTAAAACACCTCCATAAACATAATTAGCATGTATTAGCAACAAATATTTTAATAACTGCATTCATATTCTTTGACTAAAAAGTAAAAGTCTATAGTTCATGCCTAAGTCACCTTGAAAGTTGTTATATAATTTCACTCTAAGATAAGCTTCTGCTTGTGCATATTAGTATGCTAAAAAGACTTTAAATTTTTGGGATATATTTTCAGTGCTATATTTTTGCTCTTACTATTTCTATTTCTATCCTTATTCTGACTGTAAGGGCTTATCCGTAAGAATCTCTGCTTAGAAGTAAAGCACAAACTTAGTAATAAATCAGGAAAAGTAAAATAGAAGAAGGAAACCTGTGAAATTGCCATTTTTTTCCATGTGACACACTGAAAAGGAACCTACTGAATGTATCTGATGAACTGGTACTTAAGGTTCTCATTTTTTTCAATGATCATCAACCTATAAATGGACCCATTCTTTTTATGTTTTTTTTTTTTATGTTTGGAGTCTTAAGAAGAGTGCTGTCATGTTGATGAATATAGGATCATCCAGTATGTGTACATGTCAAAACAACTCTGCAGAAACATAAAAACCTGTACTGAATGGGAGGTTTGCCCAGAGGAGCACTTTACTTTCTATCTCTGAATAGAATTTGCTCCTGTATTTTACATGAATAGGTCATTGCAGGAATGATACAATAAGTAAATTGTATCATTCAGAGTAAAGCATGTAATCCTTTTCTCTATCAGCTATACCAAGAAAGCAATTTGATGATATTTTAAACATTATTTGCAAATTTGAAGGCCAAAAATGACCTTCAGAGCCTGAGAAGAAACTGGAAATTATAGGATTCTCAAGAAAAGCTTTGTGATATAGTTCAGCTTTGTTTTCATGTAGTGACACATTTCCACATTCTCCATGGACAAGAGATATGCAGAACTGCCAGTAGAAATATTTATTTTCTTTTTTTTTTATAGAGGTAGATCTGAATTTTCCATATAAAGCACCTCAGAGGAAAAGGGAAATTAAGTAGTTCTTATGGGATACCCTGGCAGTTGAAATAAAAGAATGTTTATGTTATCCCTATCTCAGAGAAAACTGGGCAGGGATACTGTGAGAACATAGAAGGCACTGCAAATTAAATTAAATAGCACATATAATATTTCTTTTTCCTTGAAATCCTTAAAGATTTTCTGATAAAAACACTGCCTTTATGTACCACAAAAGAGGTCTGACTTTCAGCCCATACTTTTTTAAACATTATGCACTATATACCTGGATATCATCATATGTTCTATACACACAGAGGCAACATTTTTGGAGTTAGTGGATGAAATTTAGTTGTATTTCACAATTGCTAAAAAATGTGGGCGTGGAAACTGAGAATTACTTGCATTTTCCAAAGTTTTAAATCAAAAAATGAAAGGGAACCATGACATATCCCTCTGCTTTCTCTGCCAACCCAGCTTTCATCCTTTCCCTTCAAGGTGTCTCAGGGTCTATCCTCTTCAAGAACTAGCTCAGAACCTTTGCAGGAGTATCTGGTGACACTCTTGCTGTGCCTAGGGGTAACTAGTATAAACTGCATGTCATTGAATCTACAGACCAGGAAACTTTGGTGTGTTTTGTATTAGCTAGCGAAAATGTCACCTCCCTTTTGAAGAACAATTGCATCAAATTAGCAACCTAAAATTAGAAAACTTCCTTCCAGTTTTGCTAGAGTAGATAAACTTTTTTCTTTTTTTTTCTCCCCATTATGCAGGCTATAATATATTGGCATTTCCAATTTTAGCAGATTAGTGAGCATTAAAAAATCTCTTTTAAATTCCAGGGAGGGGAAATACATAGCTATGGAAGTTGGCAGCTTGCTCTACTTATATTAGCTCACACTTATACTGCAGTAGGAACAGTGGATTACTTTTGCAGCCCACTTTTTTGCTGTTCACTTTTGTGCTGGTTCCGTAACCCTTCTTTCAGTCAGCCCTGCACAGTAAGATGGTGAATGTTATGCATAAATGCCTCATCTAGTAGTAGGTGCTTCCACACTGTGCTGACAAACTGGGACAAATTTTTGATTTGTGGATAAAGAATGCCTGGCAGAACAGCATTTTGCCTGTACTTCTGTCACAGGACAGAGATGACAACATAGTTCATGAGATGGGATTGTGGCTAAGAAGAATAGCAGTACAAGATCTTCAAAATTGTCCAAGAGAAGCCGTGTAGCATGCCTCTCAAGAAAGTTTCATGCTGTAAGATATCCTTCACCTGCCATCCCAGCTGATCTCTGGCTTGCAGATGCAATTAATTCAGCTGGGCTCCTCTGCCTAAAGATTCCATTCACCACCACTCTCCTGGCTGGCCCCTTCCACTCCCCTACCCAAGTCCTAAGGAATAATGAGAAGTAGGTGAATTGCCTCTGGTCGCTGCTTGTGCTAGGGTCATTTCAGCTCATGTCTTGTCATACTAGACTTACTGATCGTGCATTATACAGCAGAGGTGCGCAACTAAATAATTTTCCAGTCCCCAATAAATTTGTATTTGGCTGTCAGACACTAACATCACAGCAATTCATTTATTTCCTTGATTCTCTTGAGTGTGTCTAAGAAAACACAGCTAAGAACAGGTTGCTTGATTCTTTTTCTTTGCGCAGCAACTTGCCAAACTGTGCTCTTTTGTTATGAGGAGCAAATAACCAGGAGACATCCGAGTACAATAAACCCCATGCTTTAGTATACATGCTAGATCCTTTAGCACACATGCAGAACAATCTCCCTCTTTGGACAAAACAGGTATTCATTGAGGAAGAGGAGGATTGAGTCTTTTTTACTTCCTGTTAATGAAAAGAACTATGTGGAGTACCTAATGAGAAGAGCTGAGCAATGCTGATATGCTGTACCACAATTAGCATTTCTGCAGGTTGTTATAAAAGATGAAGCAAATGGTAATTAATTAAAACAAATAACAGATGATAAATGTAGGTTTCACTTGCTGAAACTTAGACCACAATGATCTTGTAGGTAAGGATAGGACTCAGCTGTCTCCTTTTGGTAGCTGTTCTAGTTTTGACTGGGGTAGAGTAAATTTTCTCTGCAGTGGCTGGTGTTGGGCTCTGTTTTGGATTTTCACTGAACAGAGGGTTGATAGTATAGGCATGTTTTTTTATTGCTGAGCAGGGCTTGCACAGAGCCAAGGCCTTCTCTACTTTTCATTCTCCACACTGGTGAGGAGATTGGGGGTGCCTGGCAGTTTGGAAGGATACAGAGCCAGGACAGACCCAAACTGACCCAAGGGATATTCCAGACCCTGTGGCATCATGCTCAGCAGATAAAGTGGGGGGGAAGAAGGAGGAAGGGGGGATATTTGCAGTGATAGCATTTGTCTTGTCAAGTTACTGTCATGCAGGAAGGGGCCCTGCTCTTCTGTGGATGGCTGAACACCTGCCTGCCCATGGGAAGCACTAAATCAATTCATTGTTTTGCTCTGCTTGTGTGCATGGTTTTTTATTTCAACCCACGAGTTTTCTAGCTTTTATTACTCTTCTGATTCTCTCTCTGATCCCAGTGGTGGGAGAGCGAGCAGCTGCATGGGGCTTGGTGTCTGACTGGGTTTTAACCATGACAGTAGTGCATGATCAAAACATTCTAGAGTTTCCGAGCTTTAAAAGTTTACTATTCCATGAAACATTAATGATACAGATAGAAGAAAAATGATTAAAATTTCTTCTTTTATGCCTATTAATGACATAAATAATAAAACTAAAAGATCTCTTGACAATACACTGAAAATGGTCAAAATCACAACAGTTACGTGTCAGATGAATGGAAAAATCTCTGGTTTTTTTTCTGATTTTCACTGTATCTTTCTCATTTCTCCTCAGTACAGTTTATAAAATATAATACAACGTATCTATTCTAAGAGTCTGTTCTAAGACTGCAAAACATCTGATCTATTTTAATATAAGAATTGTGGTTTACTATGTTAACATAAGAATGGTTTGCATTTTCTTGAGCCTAAGCTCACAAACATTCACTTGCATTTTTAAATGCCTCTGTCAAAAGAGGACTATGAATCACTGCATCATCATGCTTTTAGCTTGTGAATGATGCAAGCAAATTGAAAATTTAAGGTAAGTTGTGTACTATGTAGTTCTGCATCTATCTCCACAATCTCATTTTAAAATATTTATACTGTAGAGTCAAGAAAACAAATTATGTGCATCCCACACATAAAGAGCGGAAGAGTAACTCAGTATTTTTATATTTAACATTTCTGTAGTTGGTCAATTTGCTATAACAATGATCCTGGACGCTATGGAAATAGAGCTCTGCAGGGAAAGAAAGAAGCCAGATGAGGTCAGGAAACTATTTTCTGGTGAGTCTCATCTTTATTTCATCTTTTATCCATCCCCTTTAGTAAAGCTGATGCATCATGTTCCAGTCCTTTTCTAAAATGGCATTAAAAAGCTTTTATACAAGTTTGAAACTGTAAGCATTTATTTTTATATAACTGATATGTTACTGAAAAAATGTTCTGTTCAGTTTTGCTCATTACTCTTTTTATGCCATGGAAAACAACACAAATGCATATGGATTTCATACCACAGTAATCATGCTCAGAACTTGTGTAGTTTGAAGTCTGTGACACGGAATCAAACTTTTGTGCTCTGACTTCCTGATCAAATGGGATTCTATTTGTAGCATTAGCCACATCACAATATCATTAATAATGATTGTATAATTAATGGCAATGGATTTTCCTATAGAACTGGTCTTAAAACTATGTAGGTAATTATAAGGTTACCAACTAAAATCAGGAACAAAGGGTGTAAAACTCAGAAGGCTAAAAAAGCTTATATAATGCAAGCTTGTGAAATTCTTACCTGGCTCTGGAGATTTCTGTGTGCTTTCTTTAATGTCCTCCAGAGCAAGACAAAGCAGTATGCCTAAAGCAAGCTGCAACTGCTGAAGTATGGTACCTCTCCAGGAGAAAAGGACTTGATCTCATATTCTTACATTTTTCAGAGTGTCAGTTTGGTCAAGACACAGTCTTCCAGGTTAGACTATATCCATGACATACACTTTAATGGTAACAGAAATCAATGCCCTGAAGAAAAGAACTTCCAATATAACTTTGATTACTATCCCTAAAAAATATGTCTTTTCATCTTTGGAGAAGCTACTTGTAGTGGAATTTTTTCCTTTGACTTATACCCTTCCTTCTCTCCATGTTGTATCCATCTGCAAAAGCCAGAAAATGTTCCAGGTGTCCTCCTTCAACTTTGTACATTGTCCAAGATGAGGAAGCAGTCTAAATCTTAACAGGTTTAGCTTATGTTAGATGCCTCACTGCTGGATTGTTTTACCAAATCTTTCATAAACGTAGGCAAACTTTTGACTATTTGTAGTTAAGTATTCCCTGTGTTAGACGGAAGATTTTGCAAATAAAATTTTAAGATAAACATTTTTCTAATTCATTTTTAAAAAGAAAAAAAAACCCAAACCTGCTGCTGTTAACTTTCATCTTGCCTGCCTTCCAGTGAAAAAGTGAAATATTGTCAAGGGAACCAACCTCTTGATGAACCATCTCTTTGACTATAATTAAGCAAGTTGGGTAAATTATAAGCATCTGAAAGGTCAATCTTCACCTATCATCAGAATCAACTTAAAGAACTTGGCAATCAAATTCTTCAAATGAGCCACTTATAGTCTGTACTTTAGGGGTTGTGCTGGTCCAGGGTATCAGTATAAAGGGCAGAAAAGGGGCCTCATTAAAGAATTCAATGTCTCTTATCTGGTATCCTGGCTGCATGAGTGATGAAGTAGAGAAATGAAAGATAGACCTGAGAGGGATGAGACAGTGGTGGGAAAAAATCTGAAAATAGAACTGAAAGTTGGTAAGAAAGAAGGGACATGGTGTCATGAGTGATTCTGGCAGAGAGATCTGGATGTAAGATGTACACAGTAAAGAGGAATGAAATAAGAAGTAGGAACTAGGTAACTAAGAAAAGGACATACTGAAAAAAATGAGAAAGAGAGCACTGATGAACAGAAATGTCTATTATTGCTTTCTTTCAAGCTCTCACACAGTTGGGATTTACTCAAGATTCATGAGTCCTGGCCTTCTTTTTAAAAGGAAACCTCCCTGAAACCTCTGTCTTGCCCATCTGAGGATCTTGCTGTACTTGTTCAGGTCTTAAATAGCCAGCCATAATAGGTACTGTCAAACAAAAAATGAAGGAACGTCACCAACATCACATTATCATCAGTAAACACCAGCTGAGAACAATTTGTGATCTCCAAAATTCCAGTCTGGCTAGTGTCATGTCACTTCCCATGCTCTTTTCAATTTTTAAAAATATTAATACCTGTCTAATGCCCATCCTATGTTTACCTTAAAAGTGGATTGAAAGAAGAAGAAAAGTTTTCAGAATTAATGTTTCAACCTCAATTTTTCTTTCTTTTTTTTTTTTTAATTGTGTCTTATAACAAGAAAGAGCCCTTAAATGTTCAAAGAGTAACAGAAAACACATAAAAAGGAGGGATAACAGCTAGGAAGTAGCAAAAAAAAAAAAAAAAGAAATAAAAAGAAAAATCAAATGAAACATTACAAAATAAATAATTATATATGAGTCTTTGAAATTCCTAGAGTTACTTAGTGCAAATATTGAATCTAGAAAAAAAAATTATGATACTATGTAATCAGGAGTGAACCCTACAAGAAAAAAACAAAGCTAATTAGAATGCATTCAGGACTGACTGAGAAACAAATGCTTTATATGATTGTGTTTTTCCCTAAAGTGTTAATCATATTTATTTTATACTGTCTCCTCTGACTGCTGAAATGTGAAGTTCATTCTCCCATGGGAAGTTATACTTTTAATGTCAAATGTAATTATGTATAAAGAAAAGAAGTCAAGTCTATTCCGAGAACTAGGGCAGGCAAACTGCTACTTCTCTAAAAGAAAAAAAACACATACTTTGCTCAGCTGTGGAACACTATCTGTATATGTGTGTTTGAAAACATGTTTTCTATGTCTTTAGTTAGTGAGCCCTTTTTAGTTACCAGAAGACAAGCAGGAGTTATGTGCAAAAATGGCCATTCAGTCTCATGAATGAAATCTACCTAAACAGTAATCCATGCTACTATAGCAAGATCTGATTCAAATAATATTTGAGAAAAAGCATCCTGACATAGTTAAAAACAATGTATTTAAAATACATATGCTCTATAAAACAATTTTTAATTACAATTTAAGCTCTGTTGTCTTTAAGGCTAAAATCTGGTATTTTTCTACCAACATCCAACTCAATGTCATGAAAATACCAAATACACACTTTTTATCAGTAGTATGGAACTTGGTGGGGTTCTTCTAATATACATGGTTATTTACTCAAGAAGTGAGCCAAGTAGAATTGAAATGAATTATAATTTAATAAAAGTCAGGTCTAAGAAGTATGCCTAGTTGCATACGCATCCAAAAGACCAGTTTGGGAGACTAGCTTCAGATAAATAATACAACACTTGTAGAGACTTCCATGAAAGATTTACTTTAAGAAAACCACCAAGGAAATTAAATACTTTAAACTATGTTTAAGTACCATGAAGAATCTGACAGACTTAAAAAAAAAAAGAAAGAAAAAAACCACAAAACAATCCCAAACCAAAAAAAACCCACTGCCCAAATTTTTGAAAACATAAATATAAGATTATCCTTAACTAACTGTCCTGTTCATGGGCTAGGGAGTGCCTTCTTTATCCTATCCTTGATCTTGCTAATTTAAGCCACATTCTTTCTGATGTTTACACAGAGTTTGGGGTATGTAATATTTATATATGGACTCAATTCCCACATGCTCAGCAGTTTTCTGCAGCAGCTGAAGCATTGTCAGGCTTTTACCTCTGGAAATGTTGGCTTTACTTTGTTTTGAGGGCATGGTACTGTGAAATCTAAGTTTTCTGGGGCATTAAATTGATATGCTATTTCTTAATGCACATCCCTCTAATTTTGTTGTCCAAATAAAATGGTAGAAATGGGCAGGCTACTATAAAGTAGTAAGTTGAAACTATGCTAGATGATGGTACACATGACAGGCTCTGTTGCTAGAGAAAGAAAATATAATTTCAAAGGTCTGATTGAACTGACAGAAGATTGAGCAGATCCATATTTAACAATCCCTGAAGATGCCAATTAAGAGTGCAGAGAAAGTTCAAGCTGTTTAGGCTAAGAGGTTTGCCTTTAGGACAGCTAACAAAGAAGAGAAGAAAACACTCAACTGGAATGTAGCAGTTAATTCTTCAGAGACTTGAATATTCCCTACTTAGATTTCAGTTTAGATCACTCACCTTAATTGAGATAGTGAGAGCCATAAAAAATGCCTTGAAAATGAAAGACTCTCTCTCCATTCAACAATATTTGACAGACAGACTCATTATTTCAAAGCAGAAATATAATTCACTGCACCAACAAAGTACAAAATTCAATTTAGGAGGAGGGGAAATAATTTTAACTGAGCCATACATTCAAAATTAGTGTTAGTCCATGCAACTAAGTTGTAGAATAAAACAGACCACAAAACCTTAGAGCTGGAAATTTCTGCACTGTCTGTGTTTGCTTAAATATCGTAGCCACAGTTCAGCATTAACTTTGTCTCAGCCTCCTCCTCCTTTTAAGAACTGTATTTCCACACTGTATTATTTCAGTTCCATTTATAAGTGTGGTAATAAGTGATTCCTGGATAATAAAAAATCAGCCAAATAACTCTCACAGAGAAAACAAATAGTTTGTAATAGTTCATTTTCTTGATTGACCTCTATTGTTACAGACACTGAGAGTCCTTAATTTTAATATATTTATTCTGCCTATTTCATATTATGGAATGTCTGTTATTCCATCTCCTCCTGTAGAAAGCCAACACACAGATAACTGAATTAAATTCACAGTTCTGCTGCTTAGCAGAGTCACAGCTATAACTGCTGAACAACTGTCTTCCATTCAACATTAAATATGATTCTGGGTTCAGAACTTTACCCATATTTCTGATTAGTCAGACAACCAGTATTAATCTACTGAGTATGGAGAACAAAGTATTAGTAAAAATACAATAGTGCATAACTTCAAGTGCCCACTACCTTACCTCACAGCTCAGTAAAGGCATGCTCATAGCACAAAACAGTCTGGGGGGAATACCCAGCCTGGGCTATTTTGTGTGATCCATGCCACCTTTGTGTCATCGAGAAAGATGCTTAGTTCTCAAGATATTGCCTCACACAACAGGATTGCTCATAGCACATATGTGCTTATTTGTTGCATGCCCCCTATCTTGCCAGCATATCTGGGTTCTGCACCAAAGGGAAGCAGCTTCTCTTTCATGTTTCATAAGACATTGTGAAATACTGCAGGAATTTAATCACTCTTGTTATCTGCTAAAAGTGGTATGCCAGAGACCATGGCTCTAGAATTCAACAGGTAGTATTTCTGTGTAAAGCCAGTAGCACAACCACTTTGCTGGAAGTGGCTGGCAATCTAAACTACTCCTTTATGGCCTGGCTCATGAATTTGAGCAGGGAGCATGACACTGGCTCATGAATCCTTGACTAGTACCAGGTATCCTTCAGCGACTGGCAAAGCAGCTGCAGAGAAGGGATTGACTGTGCTTCCGGTTGCTGACTGTCCTTGACACATGAACTGTATTTTTCCTCACCAGGTTGCTATTGTCCTGTTGAATACTGTGTATTATCTAAAAGGGAGAAAACCAGACTTATCTGCATATTAGACAGATAATCTCCATAAATCTCTGCATTTACTTCTTCAAGGACTATAGGTTTTGTGTGGGAAGAAATAATAAGCAGGCAGTGGGTATAAAGAAAAAGGTCAAGGGCAAGCAAAAAGGCAGTTAGAGTGAGCTCTGGGCCACAGTGCTTGGATACTCTGCATTTGTGTCAGGCAGCAGAGATCAGTATAAAATAACATCGCTTATTGTGTTGCATCAGAATAAGAACATGGCACCTCACAAATTCACAAATTATTTTACTAACTTATTCAATTTTGCTTTCTCCACCTTTTTAACCTGTTCAAGATAGTCCACATTTTGTCTGAGTATTGTTGCCTGATTCTGTCATCTGGGGTTTAAATACAAGGGAAGGTAACCTACCACTTCAAAAATTTTATTCTTTGTATGTTTTTAATGTCATAATAAATTACTATTTGTACTTGCTGCTTATTGATGTAGTGCATGGGAAGTGTAGTAAAATAGAAAGCCATTTTATTTTATTAATCTGTTGACTAAAAATTGCCATCCTGATTATTGTTGCATTTTTCTTTTATAGCATTACTGCCTCTGTGTCTATACATACTTCCTCAAGCTTGTGTTGTCCAGGAAGAAAAATGGGCTGCATTTCACTGTTCTGAATAGTGAGCAAGGATGTGATGAAGAAGAAATTGCTTAAGTAGGAGAAAAGTACTGGAAAGCAAGCAATGGTTTCTTTTCAGACAGCTTTGCTGACAGGCAAAGGGAAAGGAAAAATTTTGCTGGTTAGAAGAGAAAGTCACAACTGATACGGTGTCAACTCCATATCATTCTCTTCAGGTCTTTTGATTAAGAAATAAATGGAGAAGGAAAGAAACAAGAAAATTTATCAACATTGTGACCTTTTGCCAAAGAGATAGGCCAGGCATAATCCCGTATGTGGTGGTGCATCCTCTACCCCCTCCTCTGTCTTGCTCTTGGATCTCAGAAGCTCCTGATACGCCTCAACCAAACCAACTGCGTGATGAAGCACCCCATTATAACACCAACTGGGTAGTGGAGAATCCTTGATCACAACAAGAGCTCCTGCATGGTAAAGGTGTGAGTAATTCTGACTTCAAAAGAAACATCAGTTGTCTAACCAACGTCGGGAGAAAAGAATAAACAGGTATCTTTTTCTTCTTTGGAAAATAATTTACCCCAAGTGGAATGATTCCATAGTTATTAGACTTTGTGGGGAAAAAAAAAAATCCAGTAGTTACCAACTTGGTTTATGATCAGGATGGAATCTTGGTGGTGACTAAAGCCAAGCATCTCATAACAGGGGTCCTAAGTGAGATCCTTTGAGCTCTCCTGGACTTCAGCAGGCTGTAGTAGCACATTCCTCTAAGTGGGATGCCCTTTGGAATTCATCAACCCTCAAGTTTTTAATACCCAAAAGACTTTCTTTCACCTTATTTCACTGGTGATGAGTCCTTGATGATGGTTACCCTCTCCCATGCCCATACATATTCCTTGAGGTGTAACCCATGCTTGTTAAGAAGCACTATGGGATTTTATGTGAGTATTTCACTGAATCTGAGGGGAATTTTGATGGGTATCTTTACATACATAGATATAAATGTACACATTTTTTTGCCTCAGTGTGTGCATGTGAATGAATTATGGTATGAATGTTATTATTTTGAATCTATTATACAGTCACTGTTACAAATGCAGGAAATCCTAGCTAAGCCTGACCTTTAGTGGAGTGGAGTGGTCTGGAAATGGGCAGCACAGTGCAACAAGGACAATCTAGCTTTTGGGGTTTGTCCATCAATGTTTTTTTGGTTGTCCCAGGCTTGGCATTAGAAAAAGTTAGCTGTGGAAGCACCCACCACTGTGGTTTTGTCCCAGGGAGCCATGCAGTGCTAAATGCAGGAATGGCCACCGTCATGTCATTGTCCTGAGGTCCATGTGGTGTCAGTTTTTGGGAAGCGTCGCCAACTTGTCTCTGTCTCGGTGGCCATGCGGAATTAGGTCAAGATGGTGAACATCTTTCGTGTGTAAAGCACTTTCTTTTTTTGTATACTTTTGTTATTAATATTGCTGCTGTTACTGTGTGCTTCTTGTTCCATTACTTCTTGCTTTCAGTGAATTGTCTCAGTCCATAGTCTCTTTCTTTGTCCTTCTCTTACTGGAGGGGTTTGGGGGAATGGGATTGATTTCTTGGAGGTGTAATTTCCTGCTGGTATTAAACCACCACAACTCTGATTGTTTGTAGCAATCAAACTGTGTTAAAAGCTGCACTTGCACAATTTAATATTAAAACCTGCTTTGTGCCAACACTATCGATAATGATTTTTTTAAGTGGCCTAACCATGCTTTCATGACACTTTACCAGCTTCTTCCATGAAAGTAGCAAAAAGATCATTCAATATGGATGTAAACTACAGAAATGTAGAAATTAACAAGTATTTCTGAAATCCTATTTGACCTGGCTCTTCCAGAGCTGCCTTGTCCAAGTCCACCATTTCATGGCTACTGTTGAACAAGAAGCACTAATGACCTCAAGGGTCATTCTTTTTGAATGTGTCAGGTGTCATGGATGAAACTAAAACTATAATACAAATCTTGCAAATGGCATTTCCTCAGTTTTAGTTTTTGCTGTCCTATTACCTTCTTTGAAATGACCTGCAGGGTCCCAGTGCATTTCAAAACATCACATAAGTGCATCCTCTGGTACATCTGGAAAGCTATGGCCTGACTGCTATCACTGAGACATGGTGGGATGAATCAAATTACTGGAGCACTTCAGTCAGTGACTAAAACTGCTCAGCACAGACAGCTGAGAGAGGCTGGCCTCTCTGTCTATGATGGACAAGAATGGAAGGCTGAGGGGGTTGCCCTCTATGATTGAAAAGATGATTGGATGACTTCCATTTCTATATGGAAAAAAAACCATTGCCACTGAAAAACAGCAGAGATCTACAGTGTATGGGTGAAAATTAGAGGCCAAACCAACAGAGGCAGTCATACAGTAGATGTTAACAGATACCAATTTGTTAGTCTTACCCCAGGCCCCATAAAGTCATGGAACAGATCCTCCTGGCATGTACCTTATGGCATATGAGGTATGCCCTGTGTTACCATTTCATGCTACGAAATGGCCTTCCTGAAGGCAAATGGTGCCTGATTAATTGAAGGCCCTCTATAGAGGTATGTCTGCTCTGGAAAAGGATGAGACAGTGACCTGATAGAATTTAATTTCACTTCCATAAGGCCTTTGATATGGTCCTCCCCAACATTCTTGATGCTAAATTGGAAATATATGGGTTTACTGGAGATGGATGCACTCTTTTGCTTACAGACAGCAAGCTGAACAGTGCAATGATATGCTAGAAGGAAGGGGTGCCACCCAAAGAGATTTTGACAGGCTGAATAAATGCACCATTATATACTTCTCATGACTTTCAACAAAGTTAAAGTCCTGCACCTGGGCCAGGGCAATCAATACCAGCATTGCAGACTAGGAGATGAGCAGCCCCGAGGAGATAAAATTGGGATATTAGCAGATAAAAAAATTAGGTATGAACCAACAATATACATTTGCCAGAAATGCTAATTGTTTTCTGGACTTCATCAAAATCATCACTGCCACCATGGCTGTGGGAGGTGATTCTGTCCTCCTCTACTTTGGTGAGACCTGGGATACTGGATCCAGCTCTGGTGTTCCTTACACAAGAAAACACTGTCTTATACAAATCTGAGTAAGACCACAGATATAATCAAAGGGCTAGAATATCGCTTCTATGAAGAAAAGCTGAAACAATGGAAGTTAATAATCTTGCATAAGAGATGGCACTGGGAAGACCCTATTATGGACTTTCAATACTTAAAGGAGCATGTAAGAGTATTGGGAAATTTGTAATTAACCTGGAGAAGCACTGGAATTTGTAATTGGCCTGGATAAAAGGAGGTTGAGTGTGGAGGCCAAAGAAATGGTCAACAGGGAGCTTGCTGTGCTCCCTTGAACAGCTCATCCATAATCCACAGACCCTACTGTTACGGAGAGCAAAATTTCTCCCCCAGAGACCTTTCCAACCCTATGTTAATCCCTGGTTCACCATTGGTTCTTCCCTTTACTCTCCACCCCTGTGCCTGCATCCTATTGGTTACTGGTTTCTCCCCGCCCCTCGCCTTCTCTATATCTACCTCGGTGTTTCCCAAGTTCAGAATGCTTCTGTGCTGGCTCCCATCCCAGAGGGCCCTGCTCTAATAAAGGCTGATTTCTCAGTGGAATCTCTAGCCAGAGCTCCAGTCCTTTCTTCCTTGCATTGCCTGGGAGAAGGTGCTGCTGAGCTGGATGCTGCTCGCCAGGCCAGGAGAAGGGTGTGCCTGTGCCTCTGAGAGCCATCCTTATCAGGACACTTCTTCAGGAAGGTCGTGGCACTCCTACCATCTTGGCTGCCATAGCAGTTGAGGTAAGACCTTCTCACTCCCTACAACTACCTGAAAGGAAGTTGTAGGAACATGGAGGATGCTCACTTCTCCTAGGCAGCAAGGATGACAGGAAACAGCATCAAGTTGCACTAGGTGACATATACATTGGAGATTAGGAAAACTTTTTTCATCAAAAGGGTTATCAAGCAATGCGCCAGGCTACTCGGAGAGGTGCTGGAGTCACCATCTCTGAAGGTATTTGAGAAATGGCTGGACATGGCACTTAGTGCTATGGTCTTGACACAGTAGTAATTGGTCAAAGACTGGATCTTTGAGATCTCTTCCAATCTTTCTGATTCTATGATTCTAAGAAAGATAAGGAAACACTTTTTACCAAGGCTTGTAGTAGAGGAAAAGGCAACACCTTTAAACTGAAAAAAGAGAGCTTCAGACTAATTAAGGAAGAAATTTACTACAGTGAGCATGGCAAGAGACTTGCTCAGAGAAGTTGTGGATAACCAATCACTGGAAGTGTTCAAGACAAAGTTGGATGGGGAACTGAGCAGCCGAATTTAGTGGAGGATGTCCCTGTCCATGGCAGGCACCTTCAGACTAGGTCCCCTTAAAAGTCCCTTCCAATCCTAACAATCTTACAGATTGAATCTTTATTATAGATTTTATGATTTTATTTTTACCATCTAGATTAGCTACTGGACATATTGTCTCTATCTGCACAGTGTGTTATAACACCTGTATGAACAGATCAACTTCATGTGAAGCAATATCTTCTGATGATTCCACACCTGTCACTAAAACAAGTGTTTAAGGACACCAACAATGGCAACAGACCCAGAACCTTGCTACATTAAATCCAAATCTCTTGGTTAAAGTTGTTCTCATAATATAGCACTGCTAGAGAGGGAAAATGTATTGATGTTGTCTCACAAACCTTCCCAATGGCATTGAATGGCAATGGCAATTACATATATTGTAATAGAAAAGAATGTTTAATCTATTAACAACTATTTATCATCTATGGGTTTGGGGTTTTTGGGTTTGTTTGTTTGTTTGGTTGTTTTTTTGTGGACTTTTTCCCTTTTAAATGTTGTTTAGATTTACCCTGCAAAATTGACTTTTCCTATTAGCATCACACTCCACCAAAGTATTTTTGAAAGTAAACAATTAAAAATAGAATTGTTACTCTGAAGCAAATTTCTAAGCAATTCTATTCAACAAGTCCTATAATATTGTGCCCATTTTTTTTCTGAATCTTTTCAGCTAGTTCTTTACCTCTTCCATGCTATGATTAATAAGTTTTATAAGCAATGTATGACTGCATGTCTGCACAACTCCATTTGAAAAACAATACTTAGTAACGGAAAAAGATTTTTTTCAGAAAGGTGTATCTTGGAGGGTAAATTATATAAACCAGAATGAAAATATTTATGCCTAAGAAATTGTTACTGGACTAAAATTCAAGTTAACAGCTCATGTATTTGATAAGGAATACAAAAATGGTACATCTTTCATCTTGCAAAAGAAAGGGTACCCTGGTAAATAAATTTACTAAAGAAACAATGTCAATGCAAATATGTGAAATATGTGTGTATCGGCATGCAGTGTGTCTAGGTTTAATTGCATATGTAAATTTGTGTTTCAGCATTGAAGAATTCCTTTCGCATTGAAGTTCTGATGTACAGCAGACAAAACAGGAAGGCCAAAATATTCTAATTTCTAATGTCATGTGCACTGTCTGCCAGCTGCTATACTCATTATTACGTACAGGCCACAGCATTATATGCTAGACTAGTTTGCTATTTCATTACTAATTCCTTTATGCATCCTTTAGAGCAGCAATTAAAAGGTGGGCCTTCAGCATGCAAGAGCCAACTATTTGAACCATAATCACAACATATTTTATCCTCTGTGCTGGAGGCTGTGCAGTGATTTGGAAGTTAAGTCCTTGTGCAATCTCTTAAGATTGCCTCAGAGGCAGGGGAGACTAATTTGCAAGTATCTTTTTGCAAATATTTTTGGACACACAAAAAGAAAGAGCAGGGTAATCTTCAATTTCTAATTCAATTACTAATTATTTGTTATATTTGATATCTGTGGAAAAAAAGAAAAAAAGAGAGAAAACCATTTGTCTTACCCTTTTTGTAAGTAAGTAAATCTTAGTGTAGTAAAGTCTAGTAATTGATATATCTGTCTTCTTTTATCTGGTTGTCCTTTATTAAACATGAGATTTTTGGTATGTGCAGAGCAGTCTGTGAAGATATTTTGTCAAAGTTGACTATTCATTCATAGCCAACCTATAGCAATTAAGAAGCTCTTCTAACCACTAACCCCCACTTCCCTATAAAGATTTCAACAAATGTTTTTATTCTAGCTAACGAAGTATGAATGAGATGAAGGAATGGTTGTTTAAAAAACAGAGAATTTATGAGTTTTCTGAAAAATTTTGTTTAAGATTTATTTAAAATCTCCAAAAAAATAGCAGGAGAAAAAGTTACCTCTCTCAATTATTTTAATTAGCATGAACGTTTTATAAAAATGTGAAAAACCTCTCATCTACGCATGAAGACATGCACATTTGCATTTTTTTTTTACAAAATTTATTTACCAAAGTATTTAAGATAAATGCTTTAAAAACAAACTCAAATTTTTCTAGCACTGCTTGTGTTCCTTAAGCCTTAATTTCTCTGTACAAGTAGTTAATTCATGCCCTGGAGAGCAAGAACTTAAATGAGTCAGAAATTTATATTTTATATAGTCTAAAAAGACCAGATGTAAAGTTTTGAATTCATAAAACACCACCACAAACAACTCTGCCACAAAGAAAGAATTTAATATGAAACATGAACATAGGTGTGCAATTATTTGGTCATTAATGAGAAATTCTATGGCTAAATAAAGTGTATTAAGAGAATTCAAATAATTATTCATTAATATTGCATCACAGAAATTCCTCCATGGTAATTTTATGCATATTAGAATTTTATGCACAAATAGAACTGAAGAAACCTTGCTTCAAATTAAATTCTACTTTGTGGAGTGTAAAATGGAAAATTATTCAGTTTGCTTGAACACTAGAATGAGTGCTATCTTGGTGTTTCAGTGGGAAACAGCAACTCATCACATGGTAAAAACATACAGCAAAAATTTGAACTAGGTCCCGGATAACTAATTGGCTTGACAGTTCAAAGCTGCAACGAGAGCTCTCAGGAAGATGAAATGATTTAGAGAGCATTATTAGATGGCTGCAGGTTCCTGAAGATGCATGAAGAAACAAAAATAATATTGTTGACATTTACAGACACTGCTTGCTATAAATTGTATTAATACACAAACCTCTGCATCCACCTACAAAAACAGTTACTGTGTGAAGATCACACTGCTCTTTTTCACCCTTATCCATAACATAAGCTCTCCTTTTCCCACATCAGTTTAGGATCTCAATACCTTCTTCTATACAAAACAGCAACTGTATTATTATACATTATGTACTACATAACCAATCATTAGCAAGCATTAAAATAAATTCTGACTTCCTTTCAAATCTCGTTACCTCACTGAATAGGCAGTTTATTCCTCCCAAGTAAACCTTTAATGTACGTGACCCTTCTTCATAGTAGAATGCCAGACTAGCAACTATGGATCTTTGGAATAAACCACCAGCAATAAAGAATTTCAGAATAAAGAATACACAATATAGAAAATGGATTTTAAGGGTTCATCAAATACATCAGCTTTTTTATCTACACAATGTACGTGCAATTTTGTCTCCGTCTCCTGGTCTTAATTCAAAACTGTCTTTTACACTGTTTAAAGTAGCAGTGCTCTTGTATTGTCTGATCACTTGTATCTCATGTCACAGTACAATTGACATGAAGGCATTCTGGCCCTAAGTCTCCTAGATTTTCACTCAGAGAATGCCCCTAACCTGTAACAAAAGCTGGAGAAGAACAAGGCTCTGAAATGAATCTTTCCCAGAGGTCTATAAAGATCACCATTAGGTCAGAAACCTGCTCAGACTTTGGCCAGCAATTCCTATTTCAAGCTCTCCAGTTGCCTGCCATTATGCCCATATGATTCAGAATTGCTGAACACAACTAATGACAACAACCAACTCTCAGTCAGAAGTGTTACCGTAAAAGTGATCGGCATATGTTGACAAAAATTGCAAAAGAAAATGAACTACTATTTCCAAATAATGCGTGACAGGGAATGATATTATCTCGTAGTGAGCAATATTTTGGTTTTGCAGTTCTTTTCTCGATCTTTATCTGCAAAAGAAAATAGTAAAAAAAGAGTATGTATGATGTCTAAACTTTAGAGTGTTGCTAAAAATGTACACCTATAGGTCTGATTAACAGCTTGTTCGAGCACGTTTTTCTATTTAACTAAATGGCATTTGGGGAGCAAAACATAACAGTGTGTTAGCATCAGTAAATGGTGTATATTTTTATTTAACTTTTGAATCTTCATAGCTTATCCTTAGACCTATATTAATAGTATTTACAAGGAGGAAAATAGAACCATTAACATCCCCATATTGTCATGTTGTAATATGTCTGTAAATATCAAATTCAGGAAGCTAAACAAATGTACTGGAGGTAATTCATGCCCTTGCTTTTCTTTCCCATTGAAAAGATAATTGGAATTAGCATAACTATGGTGGAAGTATTTTCTTCAAATTTCAGCATTAATATAATTGCTTACAGTTGATGAGAGAAATATGATGTGTGGGGTTTTTTTTGGTTGTTTTTGTTTGTTTGTTTTGGGTTTTTTTTTGTTTTGGGGTTTTTTGGTTTGGGGTTTTTTTTTGTTTGTTTGGTTGGTTGTTTTTTGTTTTTTTTTAATTTGTGCACTTGAGAGGGATCAATCTGATTTTTACTTATGCCTCACCATATGTTACGGCGGAGGATTCCTACAGGGGCTGTACCCATCATGGGAGCCTTGTCCCCGGGGCGGCTTCGCCTGACAGCCGATGAGAGCAGAGAAAGCCTCCGTGATCGGACTGCAGACAGCCCCCTCCCACTTGCCGGTGGTGTAGATGCCCAGATGTCCGGGAAAAAATTCCGGGGAAACCGGGCTACGGGAGAAGTCTTGGCACGCAAAAGTGACACAACGGGAGCCATTTTCTGTGGGTTTCTTGGAAAGAGTGGGGGCTCGCCTGTAGGGTCAGCTCGGCCCGCCTTCTCCTTTCTGCGGTCCTGCTTCCCTGTCCGCACCCGTCCTGCCCGGCTTCGCCGTTCCCTCGAAGCACTTCATCACTGGGACCACCTGGTGCTCCGCTGTTTGCCCTCACGGAGCGGGCGCTGTCTGCACCCGGCCGCCACCGCCATGTTCCCACACCGCCCGGCAACAGCCTGCAGCACCACCCGCGGCAGGCACCCAGCCCGCGGCCGCCGCAGCCGCCCCGCTTCAGCCCTGGCAGGCCGCCCGCGGCTGCTCCAAGAGCTTGTCCGTAGGGATGGCAGCCTGTCCTTCGGCATCAGCAGGGACACGCAGCCCGCTGGTGTTTGGAAATCGCGCCCAGCCGCCATGCACCGCGGTTTGCAGCACGCACGCTCCGCCTGCTGAGCTGACGCTGAAAGAACCCAGGGCTCTTGCGGTAAGACTGTCCCTGACTTCTCTTGCTCTTTTTCCCTCTGCTCTCGTTTTTACCCTACTTGGGTAGGAGCGCGTACACTTCTTTATAATAAACAATTCTCAGATACAATGTTGTCGCATTTGCGTTTCATTTTCATCTGAGAAATCTATCAAAAAAAATATTCCCCCGACCATTTCTTTTACAGCGGCACGGGACAGCACTTCGTGATGAAAAAAATTTCTCTGTAGTATAATTTGAGTACAATTAATATGTTGACAGATGCAAACAGAACCAAAGGTACTGTTAGATAACCCTTCCGCTGAAAGAGTATTTTAATTACCATTGTTTTTGTCAGTATTTAGAGGAATGGGATAAAGAACAAAATAGTGAAATTCTGTGTTGCACGCAGAATCCTCTTTTCCTTTTCAGAGTTTAGGAGAAAAGAACTAAATCCTTAAGCTTTACTATTTTAGTAATAAAAGGTTTTCTTCTCTCTACTTTCCTCTTCTCCTGGGAGTTAGCATTTTATCAAGGTTTGAGGAGGAGGACCAGGATCAAAATAGCTGTAATGTACATGGGGACCTAGTTTGACAAGAATTTTGAACACATAAATCAAAGCCTCTGTATTTAACAAGCATGAACAGGCACAATTTGATATGAAACACATAAAATACCTGTATTTAAGGTAGAAACCTACAGATTTATTTAGTTAAAATAAGAACCAGTATGTATCCCTTTGAAAGATTTCTGGAATGGAAGTATTTAAAAAAAAAACTCCCTCTAGGAATGAAACCAGTGGAAAAGAGACGGGGAAATGAGAACTGATGAAAAGCACCAGGGCACAGTGAGATGTTGTACAGAAATAACTGTCTACCTAAGAAAAAACACAGTAGGATTAAAGGATTGAAGGTGATCACTTATCACTTTAGCTTCTGCCATGATCCTTAAGTGCAGTTTCAGCTGAAGCTGGTAACTCCAAAATGCCCATTTTTATTCCCTCTATTTATCTGGACAATAAAAGGTTTTTGAAGTCTGGGACATTCCCTGCAATTTGTTTCTGTGAAACATGCTGCAATCTTACCGTGTGTGTTCTGGGTGTGTGTGAACAGACGCAGGAAAGCAGTGTCAGCTAATTGAGATGGTGCTGGTTGACAGGAAGTTGGCAAATATGATGCCCATCTACATGAAGGACCAGAATGAGGATGCAGAGAGCTGCAGGCTTGTCAGTCTGACCTCATTCAATGACAGATAAGATCATGGAACAGATCATCCTAAGTGCCATCAGGCAACACATGCAGGACAACAAGAGAATGGGGCCCAGCCATCAGGGGTTTGAAGAAGGTAGGTCCTGCTTGATCAACATGATCTTTTGAGACAAGGTGACCCACCTTGTGGATAAGGCAAAGGCTATGGATGTAGTCTGCCAGGAATTTAGTGACGACTTTGACACTCTTTCCCTCAACATTCTTCTGGAAAATAGTTTGGACTGATGTAATCTTTACTGGGTAAAAATTGACTTAATGACTGGCCCGGAGAGTAATAGTGAATGCAGTAGGTGGTTCGTCACCAGTGGTGTTACCCAGAGCTCAGTACCAGAGCCAGCTCAGTTTGGTGTCTTAATTACTGATCATCTGGGCAAGGGGATTGAGTAACCCCTCAGCCAGTTTGCAGATGACACCTAGCTGGTTAGAAATACTGGTCTGCTTAGAGTGTTGTATGGGTCTGTAGAGGAATCTGAAAAGGCTGAATTAAGGCCAGCTGTATGCTGTTAGAATCATAGTGAAGGGTTATGGTTGGAAGGGACTTTAAAGATCATGTAGTTCTACTACATGCAGACTTCTGCAATGGGCAGGGACAACTTCTACTAGACTGACTCACTCAGAGCCCCATCCAGCCTGGTCTTAAAAGCCTCCATGGACAGAGAGTCCAGAACTTCCGTGGACAGCCCTGTTTCCGTTTCCTTCCCTTCCTCACAGTAAAGAATTTATTCTTAGGACCTAAACTAAACCTATGTTCCTTCAGCTTAAGGCCATTCCCCCTTTTCCTGTAACTACATGTTCTTGTGGAAAGTTCTTTTCGCCTTCCTTGTAAACCCCCTTTACGTACTGGAAAGTTTCTAAAGAGTCCCCAAAACCTTTTCTTCTTCAGGCTGAATAGCCCTAACTCTTTGAACCTTTCTTCTTAGGAGAGGTCTTCCACCTTCGATCAAATGAGTATCTTTCTTCTGGACTTGTTCCAGCAGGTAGTGTCTTCCTTGTGTTGGAGGCCCCAGAGCTGGAGACAGTACTCTTGGAAGGGTCTCACAAGAGCAGTGTAGAGGGGGAGAATCACCACCCTCAGTTTGCTTGTCATGGCTCTCTTAATGCAGCCAAGGACATGGCATTCTGGGATGTGAGCACATGCTGTTGACTCATGTTGAACTTCTTGTCAACAAATATGCTCAAGTCCATCTTTCCAGGGCTGCTCTTTGTCCACATTCTGCCCATCCTGTACCTGTGCTTGGGATTTCCCTGGTAAAGGTGCACTGCATTGTACTTCACCTTGTTGAACTTCCTGAGGGTCACACAGGCCCATCTCTCAATCCTGCCAAGGTCCTTCTGGATGGCAACCCAGCCTTTGATATTGACTTCACCATACAGCTTTGTGTCATCAGCAAAATTGCTGAGGGTGCACTGAATTCCATTGTCCATGTTGCACCAAAGATGTTAAAAAGTGCTGGTCCCAATACAGACCCCTAAGGAATCACTAATTGTATTTCAAGCCGTTGACTAAAACTCTTCAAAAGATTCAGCTGATTTTTTTTTTTATCCACTGAGTGGTGCATCTGTCAAGTCCACGTCTCTCCCGTTTAGAAAGAAGGTTGACACACAGAACACTATCAAATGATTTGTACTGTTCAGGTAGATGACTTTTGTTACTCTTCCTTTGTCCGCCACTGTGGTAACATCCTTATAGGAAGCCACCAAATTTGTCAGGGATGATTTGCTATGTGAAAACACGTTGGCACAGTCATCTCCTTATTTTTCTTGTACCTTAGCGCAGTTTCCAAAAGGAACTACGGTATGATCTTGCCGGACACAGAGATGAGTACTACTAGCCTGTAGTTTCGTGTATCTTCCTTATTTTATTTTTAAAAAATGGGTATTATATTTCTCCTTTTCCATTCAGTGGGAATTTCACTGCAATGCCAAGACTTCTCAAATGTGATGCATAGCCACTTCTTCAAATAGTTACCCCAGGACCATAGATGTATCTCCTTCAGTTCCCACGAACTTTGCAACTTCAGGTTCCTGAAACTGGTCTCCAGCCCAGTCTTTTCCTACAGTGGATGGTTCTTCATTCCCCCTTTTCCTTCCTTTTACGTTCTGTATATGGGTGGTGTGGCTTCCTGGTGAAGCAAACACTTCCTGGTGAAGAGTGTAGTAAAAAAAGTTGAGTGCCTAGGCCTTCCCTATGTCCTGGGTAGCCAGGTCTCCTTTACTGATCCTGAAAAGACCCATGTTCAGTAGATTCAACAAGACCAAGTGCTGGGTCCTGCTGCTGGATCACAACAATGCCAGGAGGAGCGTGGGGGCAGAGTGGCTGGAAACCTGTCAACTGGAAAAAGACCAGGGCGTGTTTGTAGCCTGTGACCTGTGAACCTGAGCCAGTGTATGGCCAGTTGGGAAAGAGGGCAAACAATGTCCTAGTTTGTTTTAGGAATATTGTGGCCAACAGGGCCAGGGCAGTGATTGCCCCTTTGTATTTGGTGATGGTGAGGCTGCACCTCAAGCGCTGTGTCCCATTTTCCCACTGCAAGAAAAACATTGAGTTTCTGGAGCATGTCCAGAGAAGGGCAATGAAGCTGGTGATGGATCCAGAGCACAAGTTCTGTGAGGAGTAGCTGAGGGGCCTGGAGGGGGAAATGGATACTGGCGGGGGGAGGGGGGGGGTGGGCCTCACTGCTCTTCACAACTACCTGAAAGAAGGTTGTAGTGAGGTGGAGTTTGGTCTTTCCTCATAAGAAATGAGTGATAGAGGAAGAGAAAACAGCCTCAAGTTGTGTCAGGGGAGGTTTACACTACATATATTAGGAAAAATTTCTTTACAAAAAGGATTGTCAAACATTGGAACAGGATGTCTAGGAAACTAGCTGAATCTCCGTCCCCCAAGATACTTAGAAGATGTGTAGATGTAACACTTAAGGATATGTTTTAATGGTGGTGTTGGCAGTGCTAGATTAATGGTTGAAATAAATGATCACAGAACTCTTTTCAGCCCTAAGCTTTTCTGTGATTCTGTGATAGAGTTTAGAACATGTGAGGCTGACTGAATATAGGAATAAGCCCATCCTTGCAATAACAGCTGAATCTTTTGAACTTGCTGTTGTTATACCATGCTAAAGCTGTATTGTTGTTGAGATTTTTTTGTTTGTTTGTGGTGTGTTTTTTTTTACTTTATCTCCTTCTCTTTTGCCTCATTGAAAGGAACTTGGAAAGAAAGATGTGAGAAGAAAATGTCATCCATTAGGAAAAAATGTTGGTTTAGACAAAACATCATGTTCTACTGTTTAAATGCCATGTTTAAAACTTTGTTTTAAATTGGCATAAAATTATTTATTCTGCAAGTTTTTTGACTTTGCCAGTCCCAGAAAAATTAAAGAAAACAATTCAATGTCTTAATAATGTATGTACTATATAAAGGTTCAGAACATTATTAGCTCTAATGAAAGAGTAACTAATGGCATATAACTCCTTGTTTTTTTGAGGGAACCAAAAGTAGAAAAGCTGAAAGACTGTTAGAAATGACCTTTGATTTTAAGAACATGTAATTCTGTTTGTTTTAAAAGAATACAAATGCATCATTTTTCACTTTTTGGGTATTTATCTTGCCCTTTAAAGGCCAGCTAGAGAGTGGAGCTAAAGTTCATGCCTAAAATGAAATCTGAGTATCCATTATGAACCACACTTTTCCCTTGGCATTGATTTTGAAACAGAAGAGATTACGAAGCAACAACAACAACAACGTCAAGCAGCATCTGTACCAGTTGCCAGTACAAAGAAACAGTAGAGCTCACGATATGCACACGCACACGCACACACACATAAACACGTGTATTTAACAGGCAATAAATGTAGACTTAAAACTTCTTACTACCTTCTGATTCCCACTGAGATAATTAGAAGTCTGAGTGTTGGAATGTTTTACACATAAAACACAGTTTTGAAAAGTTTTCTGGTAGTTCCATCAGCTGTCTAAGTATATGGTAATGGAGAATGTAGAAACCGTATTTTTCTCCTCCTCCCCCACTTGCTATCTGTTTCAAGACAGTTCTACAACAACAAGCTAGTCTTCTGCAAAAGCAGTGTAAGAAATATGCCAATCCTAACTTCTAAACAACAAAAAAAGTCTTTATTATGTATGTGCTACCCGATAATTTTTAGCAAAAATATTGTTTGGAAAATCGGACAATATTTTTGAGGAAGTGAGAGAAAATTTACCTCCTGGAGCTCAGCAGACTCTAGTCATATCTTGATTTTCTGTTTTCATATGTAAGATGTTCAGATATTTCTCAACATACTGCTTGAATTACTGTTTTAAAAACATGCTTTGAAGAAGAGTTCCTGACTTAACTTGGGAGAAATATTCTTGGATGTATTTAATCTTCAAAATGTTATAAATTTTTGTATTCCATTAAGTATTTTGAAATAGTAGCAGCAATAAGATAATTACATGGAGTCCTAGGAATAAATAGCATGTTGATATACTCTAAAATGGAATGTATATACCTGAAAATTAAGAGTAGTTGGTGCTGAATAATCAGAGAAGCAATTTCTTTAGGAGATGAAATTGTTTTCGGCAGCTCAGTTATGCGACACCATGCTGATATGCATTACCAAATTTAATTAAAACATTGCAAAGATTGTAATTCTGAAAATAATTTTTTAAATGAAATTATAATTTAAAAAATAGAGTGTTTAGGCAGGAAATACCATTCACATACATATGAATAAGCAAATGCTATGCAATTTTAAAATTCCATTTAGTTTTGCAAACTATTTAACTGTGTTGACACACGGGAAGAACTCGTAGCCCAAAAGTTAGTTATACATCATTTAAGACTATTCCAATTTCGGTCCTTGTTTAATTTGGTATATGTACCAAATGCTAATGATCAGTTTTAATGTTAAGATATAATTTGTGCTGTGGTGCAGCATTTATTAAGCACTTGGACAAGGACCCTTTTCTACTGTAAGAAATGAACTTCCCATGCTGTAGCAATCAAGACACCTGCATCCACTTCACCCATCCTAATGTGACTGTAGCAGCACTAGGGAGCATGGGAGGTGCACAGAAGCCAGGTCTCATCTAGAAAGAGTGTGCCTCTGCTAGCAAGGCACAGCCTGTAAGCTAACAAGCCCTGGCTCTTCTCAGAGCTCAGCTGCTGAGGCAATGCTGCCCGAACATGCTATTCTGCTTCTATAGCCGAACGAGTTCACCAGTATGTCGCTGCACCATGCCTGTGATGGATGTTTCTGCCACTACATGTTATCTCTGTGACCCACTGGGCACTGTAAACTTGCCACCTTTTTTGGGGTGGTTTCACTGTGAAATAATTGCCTATTTATTTGAAAATTAGTTACTTTACCTCTTTCAAGAAAGAGGTGTGTTTCATAATCATAAACTGATATCCAAGGCTTTTATTCATTTATATCAACACTGGCATATATTTAAGGTTCTATAAGTTTAAGACCGTCTATAACTAAGTTTAAAAGGACTTTTTTTACCACCATCTTATATAATTTTTCCTTAAATAATGCATGTGAGATGTAATGCCTGTGATGAAAGTGAGACATTGAACATAAAGTAATCCTTAAAATTCTTTCCTCAAACCCTTGCACTAACGTTAGGTCTGCTGAGAATCTAGAAGGTCTGAATTAACTATTATATAAACTTCTTGTTGGCAAATTCCTTAAAAATCATTCAGGATAGGGGAAAAATCTTAAAGTATTGAACACTTCCTTTACAAAAGCTGTTTTACAAAAACTCTATTGAAGATATGGGTTGAATTTAAAAAAAGAAAAAAAAAAGCCTGATCCACTGAGTATAGTACTTATGTGTATAATTGTAATTACACACACACAATGACATATTTAATCAGTCTTTTAATAATTGATGCAAACAGTGCAGTATTTCTTTAACTTCAAGAAGGTCTTTTGACATACTAACATCAATAATTATAGGAGGTCAGAGCACAGGAAGTATTCCATATGGCATGCATAATTTATAGTGTAATACTACTGTAGATGTATTTCTTCAAATTCTGTGTGGATAATAACTGCACTATGTTATGAGAGCTTGTTATGGCTCTCATATTGCTAACGTTAAGGTTATGATTGTTTAGGAACTGAAGGTCATGCTTTTATTCACAAATGAAAGACAGCCTTCTAATCGTGGCTGTGAATTATTCCTTTGTTTTCCATGGACATTCACTTTCTTCTAAATAGAAAGCTTTTAGCTAAAACATAAAATCATAATGAGAGTCAGAGTTAGGACCTGAGAATGATACTGTCTTGCTAATTTTGAGTCTTAAACAAAATATGTCACATATGACAAACCTAATGCCTGACCACTTTCCTTCAGAGACCAATATATAAGCTACATTTTAAAGTGACTCACAGAAACCAAGTGAAAAAGAAATTCTGTGCATCAGAAGAAAAAAAATTAAATGAAGAATGTTTTCAGTGATAAGGATATGTCTGTCTCTTTCTGTATACGTTCTGAAATAGTGTAAGTAAAAAGAAGGTATCAGGAAAAAGGGAATAAAGGGAAGGCATAGGTAGTGACAGAATAAGCTGCTTGTAAATGGGCATTAAATCTGATCCTTTTTTTTTTTTTTTTTTTTTCCTGTGGTTCATTATTCATTTTCAGGCAGCATTCCCAATAGTAATGCTAAACAGGATGTGGTCCTGAGTGGCACCAGGAGAACAACCATGACATCATGAAATCACTGCTGCTTTGATTGTTCCTCATTGATTCACTAAAAGACTAATACCCCTGAGCCTCCAAGCCAAGCTGTGCAGCACAAGGGATGCAGAGGTTAGTGTATTTCCGACCTCTCCTCGCAAGAAGTTAAAACAAAGAGCATGAGATCAACACAGCATAGCACATAAAATTCTTGCTAATTAATTCTGAAATAATGCTAGACATGAGACAACCACTGTCCTCCCTTTTGTCCCCTTTGAAGTCCAACAAACCCAATTTCTGAGGTTTCACACCAGCAAGTTTTATTAAAATCCATCTTGAAAATGTGTCCCTTCACTGTTCACACTTTTAACTGTTAAAAACACAAACACTAAACAACATACCCACTAATTTTTGTTCTTTGTTTGAATTTGATCTTTTAATCTGCTTCATTTTATATCAAGATTTTATCTTGTCAATTATATTCTTCTGAGTGGTGTTGACCCCTTAAAAGCATTTATAAATAGTACATTTATTCAGTATCTATGTAAAAGATTTCTTAACCTTTCAGTCCTTATTTTAATGAATCTAACAAGCCAGTACCTTTTAGTCTTACTGAAGAGAGAGAGTTTCTCCATTTTCTTCTATATGTTAAAGACTCTTTGACTCTTGCATCTACTTATTTTATTTTAGTCCAGATATATATGTCATAATGGACAAAAAGTATTGGCAGAAGATTGCACTTTGAGGGAATTGCTGCTTTATCTGGGTTATGTCATCTCCAGGATAACTAATCCAAAAAAAAAGGGTATGTTTGTTCTATCTTGTGCTAAAATACTCCAAAACATGTTTTGGGATGGAATGTATTGGTAGAGATTCACGAGCTGAAACGGAACATTGGATTGCCCAATAGTGGATACTAGTAGTGAAATGTTTTCAGCAAAAATTAACTGGTGCTCCACAGGAGCACTTCACACAATTTTTTGTACATTCAAAGTGAAAAATCAGAGTGTAGCGCTTAGATTAGAGTCTTTACAGGCACTTTTTATGGTTAAGTACTTCCTTGCCCCTTTTGAAAAACATTTAACCTGATCTATACTAACAACATTACCCTTTTCATGTATATGGGACTTCAGAACACACTCTGCACATGATCACACATAAATCCTTGCCCTCTTTTTCCATTAATTAGAACTTTTTTGTCCAGAAAAAAATGTAAGACCTTAAAAAGGGTGAATAAGTCCTCTCTTATTGCTTGGTTTCATGTTATAGGTCTGACAGTCCTACTTTCCTACATCAGACACTGTTAAATGGTTATGAAGAAATATTTAGTGGTAAACTGCTCTTGTATCGCGCTTCAGTGAACGTTTTATCTCCTACAAAATTGGGACAAAGTGGTTACAGGAAGAAAAAAAGAATGGAAATCTGCATGAATAAATACCAAAATCAGTACTAAATATATTATTAAGTAGTCTAATAATTATTAGTTTGATAGCTGAGAAAAAGTCAGATGAGCTAATGTATGTGATTACAGCAGGATAAAAAAATAATCCAATAGCAGCATCCAACTAGGGGAAACAATAAACTAAAACTTTAAGCATGTTATTAAGATACACAGTGCCCACAGCAAGAGAACAGGACTTGAAACACTAATTGCTGGTGTCTAGACCATAATTTGTTTTTCAGTCCTTACAAGTTTAATCCATCCAAAAAAAGAAAATTGTATATTAATGATGGGTTTAATAAAACTGGTATGGAATCAGTCCCAAACATGTTTAGATTCACAGCTTCAGCTAATTTTGCCTCATATAAACAAAAAGGGAACATGTCAGTTTAGTTCAAACCACTGGAAGCTGTGGATTTTGTTTTGTCATTACACCATCAGTGCTGATGCAGTCCTTAAGTAGAGTGTAAGTCCAATTCACACCCATTTAAAGTATCTCCAGGTCTACTTCAGTGCTTCTATCCTTTTAATAAATGGTAGAACTCAAATCCAGATATTCACTGCAATAAAAGTTACGCATTCCTACTTGAAGGAAAAATTGGGAAATTCTCACCCCCCCGTAAATTCAGTGCAACTTCTATGCAAGTGGGAAGGATTCATACTGAATTTAAATGTTGGCAAGGAGCACAGTCTCTCCCTTGGCTGTGTGGTCATATATTCAGAACATAGTAATGAGAGCTAAAATGGCTGAAGAAACAAGTTCCTGGCACCTTTATGCAAACTTAGACATGGAAAGGGGTTAAGTAAATGATCATGCTCTACACTACAGGGAGTATTGTTTAATGGGCTAATCAATAACATAGGAAAGCACAAAACTTGCAGTTTGTTTTTGTTCCTGTGTACTTATTCGTATTTCAATTGACTTAGTGGTCTTTTCCAGCCAATGTTGAGCATGATAAATCACAAGCCATTCCTTTGTAATGTATCAGTCTGAAGTACTTGCTTCCTCAGTTTCTAATAGATAAAACAGCCTCCTGTGATTTGCAGGTGAAGAGACAACTAACATCCTTTCTGTAGGATGGTGGTACTTTGAGAGTCTTTTTCAATACTGGATTTTCATTAACAATCTACCTGAAGACATAGGGAAAAAACTACTGTGCCTTTTCATGTTTACAAAATTTTTCTGTATTATTTTAAAGAAATAATGATAATTAGTTTCTTCTTATATTAGCAATCATTAAAAAGTTTTTATAATTTCATTCTAAGATAGTCAAGTTGGTTCAAATTACAGACAACAACAACGTAAAATTCTTCTAAAAGGTCCATAATTCTGACTTATTTTATACAGAAATGTTTGTAATGTTTTTATATGTAGAGCTAATTCACTTAGAAACTCCTGAAAAACTTTTTATCTGAACTGGAAATAATGTCCTTCTTTGGCTTTCCCAACTTATTTTTTTTTTTAACACCTATAATAAGTTATTCCCTCTGATCCAGTAAAATTAGAATAAAAGATTATCTGACTGGGACAAAGTCATTATTCATCATTCCACAAATTTTTAGGTCATCTTCAAATATGTCATCCTTATATGCAAAAAAATCCCGTACAGAGCTCTTGCTACTTCATGAACATGTGGTATAAAGTTACAGAAGCTATTTGAAGAGTTTTTTTCTCTTCAGTAACTGATAGGTAGCCCACTGTTACAATCTTGGGAGCCTAATAATTTCTCTAATAAATATTAACAATTATATCTGTGAGCTTGTTTAATGTAGCTTTGGGTGTAAAAGTAATAAATAAATAATATCAAATGATAAGATTAATTCTACCTTAAATATTTTATGACAGGCTTATGTCTCAGTGAGTTGCAACAACAGTTCAACTTTTCTCAAAAATACTAATTTTTTTTTCAAGCCAAAAGATCGTATGACTCATTGGGATTGAAGAAGTCATGCCCATTTCCTTTATCACTATCCAGAGGTGTAATAGCTTTTAAGCTGAAAATTTCCTATAGATCCTGAATATATAATTTCCAATAATAGTTTCACATAATGGCTTTTCATTAACTGTAAAATAAAAAAAAAAAAAAGATTCAATCAACAGGAAATAAGATCAACCCTACTTAGTTATTTATTTTATTAATATTTGTTAAGGACATACTGTAGTCTTGAATAATACAGTTTTCTTCTGCATATTGTTGACATAACATGGCAGCAAATAATGATTTAATTTAATAGAAATATTGGATGCTGTTTTCAATTCCAGTGTTTTATTTTATGTAGATGAGAGCGTTTTATTATGCATATGTCAGTGTCATATTATTCATATCATTATCAGACATTTTATGGCTAAATATTCTTCCTGTTTTCATTTCCCATTTGGTTCCATTTAGTGTTTATAAAGGTAAGTTTGTACTAGAAGTCCATAGGGCTCAGAAATCTGGTTAATTCTTCAGAATCTTAACTTAAGAAGTAACCAGAGGAGATTAGTCTTGATCAGTAACCTACTGAATATTCTTCATAATTTCTAACATCTTCTCAAGATAGATAACTAAGAAGGCTAGAAGAATCACACTTACTTTGACACCCTGGTAATGTGTGTTTTATATGCTGAAACTTTTGATTTTTAAAATATTTAAGTTTCTTCTTTACTGCTCATTCCTTTCACCTTCATATATATACACATATGTATACATATATATATATATATATATATATATAGTTTTTTTATGTGTATTAATAGATACTAGTTTGCTCTGGAACAATTAGAACTTTTGCAATTAGAAATAACACAATAATTTGCATAGTATAAAAAAAAGCATCCCTCTTAAAAACAGCATCTTGGTTTGCTAATTTACGTACAGGCCTGTACTGTATATACTGTACTTCCTATAGTGCTCCTATGATTTCTAGTTTATATTGACATAAGTTCAATTAAGTTTAAATCTAGATTTCAACCAGACAGGATAGAATTCCTCTCATCATACCATTTGCACAGTAATTTTGCTTGGATTCAGGAAAGAAAAAAAATTCCTAAAATCCTGTCAGTTTTTATAAGATCCATGACTCAGTGTTTTAAGCGACTTCATTGCTGCAACAGAAGTATGAATGGTTTCATGTGTAGCAGGAAAATAAAAATGCATTACCTGGGAATAAAAATTCCCTGACATTTCAATAATTCTTTGTGAAGAAATTTAAAACATGGTTTAGAAAGACTGAACATTTTTTGTCACAAAAGATCCCAAAACATCAAAAGCATTATTTATGGGTTTTTTGAAATAAATAGTTAGATAAAGAGATTTCATCAGACAAATATAGTTGGTTATAGATTATTTTATATACTTTTCATAAAATTACTGTTTTGGAAATATCAGTACATTTGTAGGATATATTGTTTGCCCTCCCCTCTACTTCAGACTTTGAGTATGTCCTCCCTTCCAGATTCTTGTTACAACATTGTTTCACAATATTGTCCTGTAATCAAAGATTGCTGCACTTTATACATCTCAGTGTCCTTTGATCTCCAAAATCAGATTCTTTCTACATAATATGCACTTTACTGTAATAAATAAATTGCCTACTCTCAAGAGGAGCCACAAAGTAGAAATAACTACTTCTGGAATTAATGGAGGGCCTTGCAGAATAAATAGCAAGTTGTCATGACACTGAATTTCAGTTTACTGCACTGACATAAGTGTTGTTAAATTTTTTTCAATAATGTTGTTTAGTTTGACTTAAAAATAAAATGTAAAAAAATATTTATAAATATGTTTTCTTTCAATATTAAGCTACAAACCATCTTTCACTGTGGATCTTGCTCTTGTAAAAACATGTTGTCCTACATTGCCCTGCAGACTATTTAATAATCAAGCTTCAGTTACAGTCTATAAATGTTTCTAAGCAACCACAACCCACTTTAAATATGCTAGTCAATTAGGTCTAGACACCCTCTTTCAGTGTTTGTCTCTATTATTTCTTTCTGGCTTGAAACATAACAGACAGAGAGATAGAGGGAATATTTTAAAGTAATACCTTGTACTGATCAAGGGTGATGCTGTTAAGTAGCACCTCTGCAGATAAACGGAGACCTCAGGCAGCCCCTGTCCAAGAGTACAGTGATATGTGTGCCCATCAATCCCTTATCAACACATAAGCCAGAAAGAACAGAAACTTATCTGGCTAATGCCAATATGGAAAATAAAAATAAAAAGAAAGATAGGTGTTGGTGACTGTGGGAATAATAGCTTCTCCCATGTTAACCAGTGTTTTCATTCTGTGTTAATATTTACTTCTTTCCACATAAGAAAGAAAAATGTATGAAAAAAGAGTCTCCTGATAAAAAAAGAAAAAAAAAAACAAACAATTTTTAGATAGTTTAAAGACTTTAAATTGTGTTTTTCTATTCAGAAATGTAATATCAGTTGAATTTTGAACACAGTTTTAGTTAAATTGTCTGATCCTGTTAATCTGTTATCTTTATTTTTTATCTTGCCATAATAATAAATTCCAGTTTTTTCCTAGAAGCACTAAAGCATTTCTTACTTGGTATGTTCAGTTTGCCTTATTATCTGTAATGCTTTCCACACTGTATTATTGTCTTTAAATGTATTAGTGAGGAATATCTGAAGAAAATTCTGGCTTAATTTCACTAAGTCTCTTATGGTTTAGACTAGCTCCCTCCACTGAGGCTGGTACAAAACATAGTTTGTATTTGCTGTGATTATGCAATATGATTTACATAAGCAAAGATGAATTCTGCTGGAACTTCATACCTAAAACCAAGTTTTTTCTGGACTTCTGGTCACTGTCATTTATCACAAGATTGAGAGTGAAATAAAGCATAAAATTCTATAAAAAACGGAGACTAGAGAGAGGCTAAGGTATGTGTCTGGTAACTTATTTAACTCCCTAGCTCTATTTTTGTGTTGCTTTCCCAATTGGTATCATATTCTGTAAGCATTACCATAAAAGCAATAATGGTCAAAGATCTTTATAATACAAGAGGTCCCCTGCGGTATCAAGTAGCTAATAAAGGAAAATTTTGGACATGTAAGAACAGCACAAATACATAGTATTACTGCCCTTGGGCATGTATCCACATGACTGCTCCTCAGGGAGTTTCTGAAGCTAGAGGGATTATCAATGTATTTACAGCTTTATGGGATTTTTCTTCCTTGAGCCTATTGCATATATTGAATCCCAAATATATTTTTGCAAGAAGTTTCAGATTTTCTTTATAAAGCTGCATTTATTCTGGACTTTACTTCCATTTTTCAGATTTTTGTTTTAGGACTGGAAAAAAAAAATATGGTTTTTCTTTTCCTCTTTATACCCCAGACATGATTTCTATAAAATTATCT
>NC_031799.1:28586440-28612657 GCF_001522545.3 Parus major
ATATATATATATATATATATATATATATATATATTACTGCATATATATATATAACTATAAATATATTTTACTGTACATTGCTGGTTTTGGTCCTCCTTTTTTGTCAATTCCTCATCTTGCCCTATTTTGCTTTATTTACTTTTGAGATGAACTGTCTAACTCAGGATGAAAATTTAACCACTTTCAAATTATGAGTACTTGTGATATTAGGACTGCTTTTCTCAAGGAGTATAAATTCACATTTCCTGCATGCTGAATTTTACCTATTATTTATTGACAGGATCATCTTAGTATTCTTCCATATTTCCCCACAAATAATTATTTTTTCTCTAAGAAGCTTAATAACCCCAGGCAAATATATGGTGTTATTCCCACTAACTTTTTTAGCTTTTCTGTCACAGTTTTAAACTTACTAGGTTAAGGTGTGAAACTTGAAGATTATCCGTGATTACAGAAATAGCTGAGCTTTTATAAGTGTGACCAACACCCCCAAGATTCCTATACATTATCATAGATATATTTTATAGTACATGGAATGTATTACAAATTTCCAAACTTCCTATACACATACAAAATAATCACAAATTTCCTGTGATACTTTACTTGTCATAAATAATTTCTCACTAGGGACTGATGTACTTCAGTTAATACCCTACCTTACAAATTAAAAATACATAGATTATGTCATATGTACCTATCAAACATATTACCTTATACAAAGTATGTAGAAAGAGAATAAAAAGTTTGGCACCTCTTTTTTCATATAGCTACAGCTTTCAGAATATTTACAAGAATCAATATATAGCTGTCCAGTCTTTGTAGGTAAATGTTAGTCATGGAACAAAGGCTAGTGTGAGACAGTACACAAAACAAGGCTAGAAGTGCTCAGTACCCTTTGTAGTTGCTGCTGCTAATAATTCATTGTATTCACTAAATTTCCATTTCATTCATTGCACAATTTAGCAATTATGCTGTAGCAACCAGACTTTTTCTCCAAAACTGCAAAATCTGAACTATGATCTTACTCCTGCACCTTAGGAGGTATCTATGCATTTATTACACAGTCTACTGGTTCAAGCATTATGTTCTGTTTCCTGACTAGGAGAAATTTGAATTTCAAACAAGGATACACTTTCCAAGATTTAATAAATATTGCTAATTAGAAAGATATTTGTGGTTTATATGAAATTCAAACCAAAAAAATTTGTAGGCCTTGCAGGAAAAAGACTACGAAGACTTAGAAAGAGAGTAGATGTGAAATCTTACTTTGAACCTTTGTAGATTTTTCTGCTGTCCACTGAATTTCTCACCTAAGGAAAAAAAGGCAAAATAAAACTTTGTGAAATGAATAATAAATTATGTAGTTAGAGAATTTACACAAAAATTTGTCACAAGCAGTTTTTATTTTTCATTTTTAGTTTTGAATCCAAGCGAGAACATTCTGTACATTGAGTACTTAATCTCTAATAGGAAAAGAGTTAAACGATTAAAAAGTACATTAGGTTTCATTCTATATATCAGTAAATCCATATAATACAAAAGTCAAATTAATTATCCTTCAAATTATGACTTACAAAAGCATAAACTCAGTCTTCTGTGCATTGAAATGGATACCCAGTTTCATTGTGGGAAGAAAAATAGAAGTAGACTTTATAGAATTACGCACTGTGTTTAGATTTTTGCATGCAATCAGTATTTTCAGTTTCAAATTAAGAAAATTAAAACACAAGCACCCAATTCAATACCTATCTAATGTAATGAAAAAACTTAGAGACACTCATTCTAAGGGGGCTAATGGCAGCTCTCAAAGGGCATTTCCTCTCAAAAGGTCCTGCACTTTTCTATTAAGCAGAAATATTTGTTTCCAAAGGATGTACCAATGACAGAGGATTTGTCTAGTTCAAGACAGTGGCAGAATGTCTTCACCATAAATTTGTGCTCTGAAGTGTAGTCAAAGATTTTGAAACCAGTATTCTAATGCTAATTTAAGTGAAAAACAATCGTAGAACCATTATTTACAATGGAGAAACAGAAAAGGATTTTTATGTAGTTTAGGAATGGTACTGCCCAATTCAGTGTCCCCACCTAGACTCTACCAAACTAGATGCCACATGCTTGTTCCTGCTCTCCCCTCCCACTTCCTGCTCCAGCTTGGAGTTGAGAATTTGAGTCACTAAAAGTGAAGATCATTGGTTGAGATAAGAACAGTTTACTAGAAACCACAGTGAGATAAAACAGAGGGCAACAACAGTGATACTAATAAGTATACAAGAGAGGGCGATTCACATGCAAAAATGATGGACCTAAAGACAATGAAGAATGGCAGATGATGCCACCACAGTGGTTTTTGGCAGGAAGCCACACCATTCTTTTTGGAAGCTAGAGAGAGTCCCTTCCCCCCCGAAGGGTCCTGGCAAAGCTAGGACAATAGGTTTGCAAATAGCACAGACAGGGTCTTCTGTTACTTAGAAATCTTTCCTTGGTTATATTTTCCCCAGCAGAGGATTTACTCATCCTCAATTTTCTACCAATATTTTCATTGTTTTCTTAGTCAATCGTAAAAGAACCTGGGTTAGAGAGAAGAACTGTTACTTTAACAGTGATTTTGCTGAACACACTTCTGAAGCAACCAAATTCTTTGAACAACTTTTCTATTTCATGTATTTTACATAGAAACCAGCAGACATAGTTTCCCTTGGGAAACACACACATAATTCAGATTCTAGAAATTATAGGAACCTGGTCAGTGTATGTCAGAACCTGTGGAGAGAAGTGAAATTGACACGTGTTCTTACAGAAGGCCTCTTTATGTCTATCACAAGGCAGTCAGGTCTTCCTGCCTTCCCTAGCTACCCCTACTCTCCCATTTTACAGGAATGGAGGATGGGCTGTCATCCAGAGGTGTCATCCTCCTGGACCTTGTGTTGGAACCTTGCCCATAGCTGGGAAGCAGAGGGTAGATCCTCTGTGCACCAAGCTGACTTATCCCATATTGTGCCTACACTGCTGGCCAAAGAAGAAGAATGAGCAGAGGAAATATGGCTAAAGCTCATTTTCATTCAGCTTACAGGACTGCAGCAGGAGACACAAAAAATGGAAGGGAGGTAATTCAAATCTGAGCATTTGTTCTCTGTGCAGCAGATGCCTCAGGGCCCAAGAGGAGACACTGCAACAATCACAATCAGCACATTTTTTGTTCTGTTTTTCCCTTTGTATTTTCCATTTTGATGGAGGCTTCTATGCCAGGCCAAGCTCAACAGAACAGCTTCCCTGTTTGTTCATTTTAATCTGGCCTTGAATCTTGCTCTGGTTCATAGATCCTGAAGATAATCTGATTTTATGTCTCCACAGTACTTTTACTGTATTTTTGAAGACACCCAAGGGAACAATAATCTAAACTGCTACTAACAATTTATTATGATATATTTTATTCTCTTATACTTGTTTTTTTTTGTGGTTTTTTTTTTTTTTTTTTTTTTTCATTTTGTGAAAAGGCACTGGGAGGTGCCCTTAAAGACAGAACATGTAAAGGTTGCTCTTCACAAAAATATTGTTTTCCAGAAGGGAAAAAGCTCTCTTGGGAATGGGGAAAGGGTGAATTTTTACAAATGAGAAGAGTAAAAAAGTTAACATCACATCTGAGTAATATATTATTGGTTTTTTTTATCTCATTCATTGTATATCAAGAAGCATGTCAGCATGACACTGGATTTCAATGCAGTTTCTACCCTCTTGCCACATGCTTCCAGGTGCTTTGTAGCAAAATGTATAATAAACAGTAGTTCCCATTTAGAGCTAAAGGAGTGGTTTTTACTCTGGGTGCTCCGTAATTTCAACAAAAGAGGCAAAAACGTCAACCCTCCAAACACCTCCCTCCCCCTAACCTAAAGGGAAAATTTTGAAAATACTTAGATGAATGAATAATTTTTCACATGTGAATAGTCAAAGTGAAGTTCTACTGACAGGGTAAAAGACATAAATTATACATGATTTAGCTCCTTCAGTAAGCATTGAATGCAAGTGACCAACTGAGTGTTAAATATATTGTGCAAAGGAATGTCACTGTGCTCTAAGGCAATTTAGGACATGTATTTCCAAAAACATAACAATAAATAAAGCAAGTATATTTGAAAAAGAGTTCAGAGGAAAGGCATATTTTTAGAAAAGTAAATTACATATGCTACCATTGACTAAATAAAGTATCTGGTCCGCAAACAATGGGTACAACCTTTATTATACTTGAGAGATAAAATGTAATTAAGATGAATGAAGAATTGTCGGTCTGCTACTGGAAAGATTTCTGTTTCACTTGTAAGAATATATTAAAAGCATCAGATCACATCTTCCTGGGGATCTCCACTACTGAAGAGATTGGGTTTTCAATTTGCCCTTCATATGTCAACCTCATAGGAAGTTCTTCCAGTAAATGATATAATGGTTTCTGTTTTTCATTCTTCGGTCTTTGCTCTCTCTTCTCATATTTCAGCAATTCCCTTCCCTCTCTCTAGTCAGAGGAACTAACACTTAGAAATTATTTGTTGGCTTTAGAGCAGACTGGTGTTACCACTACTTCCCTTTTAGAATTTTTTTAAAAATTATTATTTTATTTTATTTCTTTTTCTTTTCCCTTTTTTTTTAAGCCAGACACTATCTTCAGTATCAAGATACCTGTCCTCTTTAACAGACCTAGTAACCCATTTTTCTTTCTCCATCTTTCAACGACAATCTTTCACAGAAAATCCAATATTCAAAAAATTTGCCTGAATATTTATTATTTTTATTATATTTATAAATGAAAAAGTCTAAATATGTTGTTTCTCTTCAAGCCACAACTTACCCAGAAGCACTGCACCAAAGTCTGCTGTCTAGTACCAGTATTAGTTTTAGCAGTTACAGCTACTTTTGGTGGTATTGTACCTTTTACTTGTTGGTCTACTGATCAGTAAAATGTTTTGTCTGATACAAAAGTAAGAACTATAGGATCATATTTTTATTTTTCATAATAGGTATTAATTAGGTTATCAAGCAACTGACTTTTTTCTTTCTGCAGAAGAAACAGCTTACTTAATGCAAATGCACAATTACACTGAGGGCTAGTACAAGATAAATGCACCACACATTTAGAACACAGTTTAGAACATAGTCTTTTTCAACAGTGATGCTATGAAACATTTATGAACACTGAAGTCTATACACATCAGCAAGCCTGCTAAAATTGAAAAGAGCTCCTTACTCATGCAAAAATAAGCAGATGCTTAAGTGTTTGCAGGAACAAATTTTAATTTCTCTCCATGGGTATTGTACAGATCCTCTGCACAGGGATGAACTTCAGTCAATAAAATGATTAACAATGGTAACACACACTGTGGGGAAGTGTATCCACTCCAGAAAAATTAATTTAAGTACTTACTGTTAGTTGGGGTCTGATCGGTGACATGTAAAACCTTAAATCTCTTGAGATATACTGCATTATAGAACAATGTCTGCAAGTATTTTACAGCAATGACTTGTTTTCTTCTCTTGTGTAGGACATGTCAAGACTTTTCCATCTGATGAAAGGTTACTATTTTGGTTTATTTCCTCCCAAAAATGTATTGCACATGTTTTCAATTTAAAAATATGTTTACAGTTAGCTCTGTTTACCTTTACATTTTCTTATTGTGCTATTCTCTGTGATTAATTTCCAGTGTTTTGATCGTCCCCAAGTCTGACTATTAGAAGAGAAATCTCAGAACTATTTTTGAATACCCTCTTCTAATTTTCAAAATTACTTGTAACTGAAGACACATACATAAATAAATCTCTGTATCCTGATTTAGTAATCTATCTTGACATCTTTACATCACCATATTCATGATATCAGCATTTCAGTATTTCATCTTGACTTTGCAAACTCATTAAATGCTTTTAAAAATCTGAATTACAATATTCACCATTCTTTCATTAACGTAGAGAAGTCCAAATTTACTGAATGCAATAGAAGAATTTTTCTGAGCTCCAAGATGTGGTTTGACTCAGTCCCCTAACTAGCACAAGAAATTAATTTAAAATAAGATTTCTATTTCATACCTATTCCAGAAACCCCTGTATAAATAGTAGCTTTACAATTGTTCCATTTTGAAAGCCTGAACTCCTTGTACCTGTTTTTTCCCAGAGGGGATAAACTGGTCATTCATCTAATACAATTTCTTTCTAATATTTTTTTCAAAGATAAATTAATCACATTACATTTTTAACGCGACCTCTCATTTCTGTAAGTGGTGCTTGAACTTCTCTGCCATTTTATAGCACTTGCAGTTTTTCTATTTCTTTCGATAAAACACCATTTAATTGTGTCTTAACTTGTCATTACAGCCAAAGAAGGGATTACATGATATCTTTTGCTTGTTTCTCATTAAAAAATTGATACAGAAAATTTTTAGTTTTGGTAGTCTGAAGCTAGAATAAATGTAAAGGACTTATAAAAAGAATGAAGGTACTAGCAGGTTCTATGGTAATAAGAAATACTAAAGTCTGACTTCTATTTCTTGATGAAGTATTCCTGATGTTAGGTTTCACAGTATATTGACCAGTTCTGCTGATTGTCTAAAGCTTATGGAATCTGAGAATATATTTATATGTGTGCATAATTTTACATGTTCTTATGAAATATATATTTGCTGTGTCATCTGAAAAATGTAACTTCATGTAATAACATGACATTAGGACATAACAAAGTATATTAATACGCTAAAAATTTACACATAACTTTACCAAAAATCACTTTCTTGTCTGATACACTAACAGAATTTTCATGCCTTCCTCAAAAAGAATAACACACAAAGAGAACATGAGTAAATTAATGATAATAGTATTGATAATAGATAATTTATTTTACCACATTTTGTTATATATTTTCTTGTTCAAATAAGAGATTTTTGGGTTTTGAGTTGGTTTGGGGTTTTGTTTTCGTGTTGGTGGTTTTTTGTTTGGTTTTTGTTCAGTTGTTTGGTTTTTTTGTTTTTCATTGTGCTCTAGCTTACTGTTGCTCTGAGGCTATTTTATAATCCAGAGGACCTTGTTTTTAATAAGCTGAAATTGAGTTTAGTTAAGTGGAAATACACCATGGGAAGTGAAGAAATTTCAAAACATGCCCATGACAACAATAAGCAATGTCCTCTGTGTCTAGTTGCTGAGGCAGAAAGGATATGTAGAAATAATTGCATATGCAGAAAAAATTGTATACCTTCACAATGTGCATATTGTATAAAAGAAAATCATTTGCAGTTAAGATTTGGAACAGATCAGTGCTTCATGATGACATAAGATGAATAATATTACTTAGTGTGTGGGCAAGTCCTAAGGCACAAAATTAAAGACTGATCAGCAAAACTACCAGAAAAGTTACTGTGTTTGTGGGTCAGGCTACTTATATCCCTAAAAACTCAAGCTTTCTCTGGGCATGTAAAATTATTTTGTTGCTTAAAAACCCATATGGAAACCAGGAACAAAATTCAGCACTAAAAACTGAAAAAGGGACAAAGTTCATATCCAATACAGCCCATTAAACCATTGGGAGAAGGGGAAAGGAGGCAGGGGAAGAGAGAGGATGGTTTGTTATTGCAATTGAGTAAGGAAATGGGTAGTAAAATCCAGTAGTAAAAAGCAAGCTCTGTGATCATTCACATTGCTTTCCTTCTCCCTTTTTGTCACTTGAATTCTATGGTATACACAAAATACATTTTAATTTAATGTTGATTATTCTCCTTAAGAATGAAAAGTGGGATAATATTCCTTTAATTATTCAAATGTAGAGTCCAGAAGGCTCTTTTAACAGCAAAATGAGAAATTTAACAATTTCAGTATAGTGAGATACTTGTAGAAAACAAAATTTATACAATATGCTAACACTTAGAGGAACCATTGCCAGACAATAAGATCCGCTACACTACAAAAATACTGCTCAAATCAAATGACAGCCAAAGTGAACATTTGTCATAAGAGACCTACCATGATTTTAGCTAATACTTCACTACCAGTGGATAAGTAAATGGAATACATATGAATGGGAATAAAAAGCTGTGGAGTCTTTCCACTCCTTTCAGAGACAAATTATTTTCTCCTCAAATACTCCAGTAGAAGAATTGTAGGCCTTTTTTTTCAAAACCATATTAAGTCTTGCTTAGACAGGATACAAGAAGTTTGATGGATGAACACAATGACTTTTGTACCTGGATAGTACTAATAAAAATTTCTGAAATAGCAGCTGTATACTAGTATATATAAATAGAAGAATAACATTAAATTATAGCTGTACCATCTTAATTTTTGTGACTTTTAAGCCATGAAATACTGTGTAGATCTAGAGAACTGCTGTGCAATATTGAATTCCTCCATTTATCTTAAACTAGGAATAAGTGTAACACTGAATATCATTAGACTTAATAAGGGAATCATCTTATTTTTTCTCAAGAGGTAATTTTGAACAGGAAAAAAAAAAAAAACCCAAACTGAGTTTATATTCAGAGTTGCTAGGGAATTAAATTAAATGGTTGCCAAGGTGAAATAATATATGAAAATTCCTGACATACATTATCCGAAGGTTTCTGTAGTCTCATCTTCCATTTTGGATCACTCTTACCAGTAGTTTGAATACACACATTCTGTTGCTAAGGGCTGATGCTGTTGCCAGGTGAAAATGGCCCATATTAACCTGCCACAAATATCTAAATATGTTGATAGAAGATAGGAGAAACATGTCTTGGAAGATTGGATGATCTATTATTTCTTATCTGAGACACAACAGTGAAGTGACTTTTCTTACTCTTTGTGCACATGAACTCTAACCCATAAAAATATCAGTAAAGTACCCAACAATAATGATGATATTATTAAATGAACATTGTGTTCTATAGAATATAAATCTTAATCAGGCCTTCAATGCAACCTATAAAATTGTTACTGAGGGAATATAACTGAAGTCAGATAGTGTGTAATTCAGACTAGCAAAGACATATGATCATTGCTTCTATATCTTTAAAATGGATTCTTTGAAGCCATTCTTTCTTCTTAAATGTTATGAAATTTGAGCACCATTATCTCAAAGCAACTAAGAATATGCTTGAAGTAAAGTGATGAAATAGATACTGTGAATGAAAATGAACAGGTGCTTTAGTTGCTATGTGTCACATAGGTAAAAGGCAGCTTTTTAAATGTTGGCTAAATTGCAGTCTAATGTCTTTCTGGCAATTTGCATAGTATTGCCAATAATATTTTGTAGTACAATATTGCTTGTAAAATCTTAGTAATTTAAGGGAGAAGCTCCTTGTTTATAAATCAAATAAAGAAGGGAAATCAGCAGAAGCTATTAGACAGAAGTATCCATACAGAAGGGCTTAAAACAGTTACAGTATCCTGTCTTGATGATAAAGACAACTACAATACACTACATGCATATATTTCTAGCTTTCATTTGTCAGTATTGAGTACAGAGCACTGACATACACTATGCTACAGAAAAATCTATTGTATTTTATGAAATTACACATTTTGAGAAAATAGTTTACACAAGGGTAGTGTGTAAATGGCAAAGTCACAGTTCAGCCACAGTTTTCTCCCTCTTTGGCACTCTTCCTAAAATACATTTAAGCATCTTCTACATCTTTCAAGGCAGCTCTATTCTTGCTTTTCCCAGGCTTTAAGAGAGACTTGTAAAAAGTCACTTAAGATTATGATCTTTACAAACATCTGTTTGCTGTTCTACCCAAACTCAGAAGAAACTCTTGAAGTCACAAAAGCTAAAAAAGCACGACTGCTCTTCTGTTGTGGAAGTTTGTGTCTGTATGCTTAGCTTTGACTGACACATCATTTCTTCTCTAGACCCCAATCTATTTTCTGCCTCACTAAACTTACAAAACTCTGCATAAATTGTTCTTCTCAGCTTGTTCTGTAATCCTATGAATACACAGTCTTCCTGTTCATCCCTTCAGTCAGTAAGTGCCAGCTGTTGGGTCCTGGAAACAGTTTTATTTATGTGAAATAAAAAAGTGGGGGGAAAAAAAAAGTAGTTGATCAGAAAGCTGTGAAAACAAGATTGCACTGAAATATTGAATCAGAATGTTGGAGCCAAGCAAAAGAAATTATTATGGTTTCTATCAATCAACATAAAAACAACCTTAGACTAGATAAGTTTTACATGAAAAGATAAAACTGAGTGATTTCAGTTTAAACTAATTCCTTTTTGATTGTTCTGTTAAGCATGAAACAGAGGTCATGCTGAGAAATTATCAAAAACCTCCACCTCTGTGGAATGAATGTAAATTAATTATCTTGATATATTTTGCCATATTGCATCTGTCAAAAATGTCCTCATTTTTAATGGGAAGCACACAACACTTCATGCATGCCCCTATCATATTTTCACAAGTTATAAAACGTGTGCATTTGCAATACTTAGAATGGAAGTATTTATATATTTTATCCAAAGGCCATTAATATGAACATATATAATTAACACGGAGTAACTCATATGAATTACAATGGCTTCTCGGAGGCACTGCCTCCAAACGGACAGAGTGAGAAATGAAACTGGTCTTTATGGCGATGCAGTGGGAGAGAGGTTCAGCTTCACCTGGATCTGAGCTCCCCCTGCAGAGCTTTGAAGTTACATGAATACCTGTGATATGAGGAGAATGACACTACTGGGTAGTGGTGCATTAATGTCCTGCCTTGTTGATGTGCCACATCCTCCTTGCCCTTTTATGTAAGAAAGAGGAAGACGGCAGGTCTTGCCAACATACACTGCAGCAATGGTATTTCCTATCAAAATTCTTTGCTTTTGAAGACTTTGCATAGGCCAAGAAAATATCAGAAATTATAGATCTCTCTTGAGAGCCTATTATGAGGGACCTGTTTTGGTAAGAAACAGTATTGTTGGCAGTACTCCCTTGTACAGGTGTCACCTTTCTTATTCAACTCCTCTTTTTTCCCAAGTAACAATTCTGAAGTGGCAAAGAGTGGTTCACATCTCACCTCACTATGTGTTGTCCAGCCCCTTCTGTCTGCTGACTGGGGTAAAGAAAACTTGCTGACCTTTTTTAGGCATAGTATGTGAAACCTCAGACTTCTTCCCTATCACTACTTACATTTGAGTTGTTACTGTTTTTCAAGACAAGATACATAGCGAATCTGATAGGGGCTTAAAGGGTAACCCTATTCTTGAGAAGATCTACTTTTTCATCACTATTTTTCTTGGAAACAGCTGATGTCTCAGCAAAGAACAGAAGTGGTGCATGTAGCTAAAGAGATTGGAGAATCCAGAAAGACTTTTGAATTGCTAGGGGGAAGTGGGTGCTTGTTTTGGAGACCTAGGGAGTTATGTCTGTCCAAACAGAAGTCACACTTAGAGTGTCATATGCCAAGATTTCCCCACTGCCTATAAACTGGATCACTTCAAGTAACATCTTGAAATTCTGGTAACCTCTGGAGTCTGGATGTATGTGATTGTTATTTCATTTTCAAATTCATAGAATTCAGTGGTATCTCCATAGCTGTTCCTCTTGCACTCAGAAATGATGTTCCCAAAGAGAAGAATACACAGGCGTTCTGTGTTGACTTTTAGAGATCACTAGTCTGCTCATAGGTGAGGGAGAAGTACTGGTTTAAATTCAAAATAGTTTCAATAGTAACTTACCATGAGAAAAATAAGCAAACTTAAACAGCATTCCTGCTGTGTTCCTCTGTCTTTAATCTGTGTGTCAAGATACATTATGCCTTTGTGATATGTAAAAGAACAGAAGGCCTAATTCAAATTAAAAGTTCTGTAATAACTAGTTGGTGTGGTTGTTTGTTGTGCTAACAGTAACACTGCAATATAGGAGCTATAAATAACAATATTGCAATGAATTCAGAAGTCTGCTAAAGAAAAGTACCAGATTTCCCAACAGATACAATACACTGATAAAACATCTGGAATAATCTTACCTTACTGATATTTTAAAATTTCTGTAGAGAAAGAAATAATTTACTATTGTGTATTTATATCTATTCATATTCACATGTAAGTTTTAGTATAATCTTAGAATTTGCTGATCAGAGGAAGAAACAGAACTATTATTTAATGAAAACATTGTCAAGCAAGAGCCACTAATAATATAAAATACTTTGTATCTGTTTCATTTGCTTACTGGCAAGGCTTGGATAATGGGATACAAAAAGATAATAAAGTCTACTCGTTCATTCAGAGAACTCTGAGAACGCCTAAGAAGATTCATCTAGGTAGTCAAAATCAATGTGTACTACCACAAGTGTTAAGCTAATTAGGGAAAACTCATAATTTCTTATAAGAGTTAACCAGATCTTCTAGGCAGGCGAGTATTGTTTTCTATGTTTTCTGGAATTGAGGTGCATGTGGAAATATGGAAACTTCCTTTTATTTTTGTGACTTGATTCTTTGCCGGTTTTCAAGTTCCTTGCTTTTTTCTTTGGATATCCTTTGAAACAAGGCAGTAAAACAAACCTAAAGAGCACAACTGCTAAACTTTATAAATAACATTTTAAAACTTTAATATACTTTGAGCTTACTAGATCCTACATAATATCCTATGAAGGAGAAATATGGTGTATAAATCATAAGGTTTTCATCTCATGTTATTCACAACTATCTGATATTACTCATAAAGGACCATGTAAGGCATTGTGTTTATGAGTAAGATTCAGAGAAATTGCTCCATTTTTATGAATGTTTTACTGAGAGTATGGAAACAGGATGGAGTCATAATGTTTATATGGAAGATCTTAGGGAAAGTAAGATGCATCATCACAGGAAATGGTCTTCCAGCTGTGTCCTCTATCTTCAATGTATAAATATGAAATTTCTCCCTCCCTTTTACCTTTTTTCCTGGTCTACCCACTTTCAAGGTAATGATGGAGGAGCCCTGTTATGTTCTAGAAGGATAACAAGGAGATAACATGGGGACAGTGTTGGAGAAGCTTGTCTTTTCTTGCCTGAAAGTACTACAATAATATGTAAATAGTCTTTTCTTCTGACACAGAATAAACCATGGAGTTCTGACAAGACAAATACCTACCTTACAAACATATGCATAGCAAATGCATTTCCATACACATTAAAAATACATGTATGCGATAAAATAAATAATCATACTTATTGAATGGTATATTTTCCATAGCAGGTGGAGCCAGAGTTCAGAGAGATCTTATTATAATCAGGACAAAGTCACACCAAATCAACATTTTTAGACCCAAAGGAAAAATATGGAAGTAAGCGAAAAATTTGTAATGCTTAAAATGAAGACATTTCTGGTTTTACAAAACAAATAGTAAGTTTAACACAGCTAAATAGTGCTAAACTTACTATTTATTTTGTAATATTATATTTATAATAGAAACCCAGACTTGTTACAAAAACATACAGCATTTCGCAGATCATAGGGATTTGAAGTGTTTATAATTTTTTGTCAAATGTCATATCTAAAATTCAACTGACTTTCCAAGCAAACCTTTTTATAGGCAATATCTATGTATATAACATCCTCCCAACACTGTGTTTTAATTTAAATTTCTGAATAAAAACAAATTTTCAATAAAAAAACCAAAAATACACTTTTTGCAGCAGGGTATTAATGAAATTGGCACAGTCGCAGTGATGAATAAGCGGCAACTATTGTTTTCTAATTTCTGTGAGTAGTGAAAACAACTGGCATAATAAAAAGGCCATAGCAGAAGAATTCTAAAGGACCGATTCCTGCTTTTTGGCTTTACAACCTGGTGTCATCTATGACTGCATGTCCTTGTGCTCAAAGTTATGCAAATGATTTCTACTTGTAAGGAGAAAACTGTTTTTATGTCCAGATTTACAGAGAACCATCCTCTTTTTCTCCGATTTCCTTTTCTATCATCGGATTTTACACTCAATTTATCAGGCAATTAAAACTTGAATCAACAGTTACATAGCAATTGTGCTACAAGGGGAATATATTGCAAACAAAGGTTTGATTAACTCCTGGACATGGCACTAAAAACTGTAGCTGGGGTCTGTGTATCATCCTGATAACAAAACAAAGCACTTATTCCTTAATTGTCCTCTCTGGTGAACAGAGAAAAGGATGGGATGTAATGGGAACGAGGATAAAATATGAACTAGACAACAGGTATCCAATTTCAAACTTTGGTCAGTGAGTAAAAACAACTGCCCCCTTGTATCTCTTTAATTACCACAAAATTATTTGATAGCTTTTTGAGAATTCAGTACAGCACAGATGCTCAGCTGCCACTAGCAGATACTTTTTTCATAGTTTCAAGGCAGACCATAAGCATAATGCAAGGGAAGCTTTCACTTTTAGGGAGGAATATGATTCAGTCTAATTTCTTAGACAAAATGTTTGTGCTCTCATTCTGGTTATACATATTCAGGAATTTCCACCTGGACATGAGAAAGAATTTCTTTACTGTGCAGGTGAACACCAGAACAGATTACCCAAGAAGGCTGTGTCACTGGAGAGATTCAAGACCAGTGTGGAGAAATCCTGTGCTGTGGGCTCTGGGATGGGTCTGCTTGAGCAGGAGGATTGGATCAGATGACCTGCTGTGGTCTCTGCCAACCTGACCCATTCTGTGATACTGAAAATTTGATATCTAGGTCAGTAGTTTGGGTTCTCTTGTGATGGCCTCATCACTTCGAAAATCTACACCAGCTTTCACAGTACTAGATAAGAGATATGTTGGAGCTTGGTTCTCCATGAATTTCTCATGTAACTTATATTCATTCCATAATTCCTTTAAAGATGCTTTCCCAACGACATGACTTCTGGATTTTGTGGGTTTTATCTGGTGTAGAGCAGCTGTTCAGAAAAAAAATGTACAAGATCTAGTCTAAGCACTGTTTTATGATACAAGTTATGCAAGCATGTTCCAGGAGAAGACTAAGTATCTCATATTTAGGCTGGTTACACAGGAAATTATTCTAATACCAGACCTGTCATACCTCAAGTGTTACTTTCATGGCTTGAGTGGAACTCTAGGCCTATTGTGACTGAAATGATAATGAAATTTCTTATTTACGAGTAAAAACCTATGCAAGTTGTACTTCTAACATTTTTTCTCTACAAGACAACTCTGTTCTGTGACTAGGAACAAGCCATGAGCTGTCAAGAGAATTCTTGAGCAAAGAAAGCACAGGGAGAATAGGAATGCAAAGCACAGGTCTCATCATGACATGCCTTGCTGCTTAATTTCCAGACTAAATGATCCTTGCTCTCAACTCTAAACAAATAATTGTGTCCTTCATTGCATTTTTTAAAAGAGATAAGGCCTTATCCAAGTCTATGAGTGGAAATGAAGACCTTTGCTTCATTTCAGAGTTTCACATAAGTTTTCAGAGATCAATGAATCCCAGGAAATAAATTTTCTATGGAGGAACAGAGACTGTGTGTGCCTAGAAGAGGGAATGAAAAATGAGGGAGAAAGAAAATAGAAGAAATAAGGAAACTAAAGGCATGTGAAGGGAAGTAGGAACGGGGGGAAAAGGAAAACAAGTTTAGAGAGAGAAACTTAGAAAAGAGGAGAGAGATATAAAAAGGCAAAAGGAAAAAAGAAAAGGAAAAAAGTGAAAGAAAGAGGAAAAATAAATAGAAGAATTAAGAGAACTGAAGAAAAAATAAGTGATCAAGCATTCTTTAAAGTATGATTATCCTTTACATATACATGAAAAAATAAGAAACAGGGAAAAAGATAAAGTTAAGAAAGAGGGATAACACCCACTCAACATCTCTGTCAGTGATGTGGAGGAGATGGAGGGCACATGTATCATGTCTGCAAAAGGACCAGTTTATATTTTTGGGGGCTAATGAGATAAATATAGAGAAAAGGTAAAAAGCTAATATACAATATTGAAAAATGAGAATACTAGACTTAAGATATCATACTTAATGTTTCTCTCTCCTTTTCTATAAAAGTAATTGCTTTGTGGTTCATAGGTTGTTTCACAGTTTTTCCTTCAAAAATTTTTTGCTGTGTTTTCGTATTGTAGGTAGAATTCTTATTTAAAAGTTTTATAAGGGCATTATTGTTCAGAAAAGGTCTTGACAAGTAAGCAATATATTTCATATCAGTCCTTTTGAAATTCCAGCTTATCTGTGTTTCAATATCTTATTTATTCACAATTAAATATTTGTCTGAATTACCAGGGTTATTTCTTTGCTCCAGTTGATTTGTCAGATTTATACCAGAGTTGATAAAACAGTTTTCTTAATTCAGAGATGCCAGCTTGTCAGAACCTAAATCAAGGTGTTTCTTTTAAAGCTCATCGTGCATCAGGAAGTCTTCTGTGAATAAAGGGATACAATACTTTATATTTGCTCTTTACTTCTCCCCAGAGGTATGGTAATATACAATTGTGAGTAAATGATAAAGTGAGTTTCCTCTTTTATTCTTACTCTATTTTTTTTTTTTAATTTTTGTGTTTTCTCTTCTTAAAACTAAATAATCTCTCAAGTCACATTGAGTCCAAGAGTTTATAAGATTTCAAATTAATTCCTATGGTTTTTTCATTATTACAGTAACAAAATTCAGGACAAAGAAGAAAATTCAAAATCTATTAACTTTCCATCAAAGGAAATGTAAGCCACAGTAGCATTTTCTGTAGTGTTTTACAGATGTCTTTTTTCCCTTTAAAAATAATGATTAAGAAATTACATTTCTGCAGTGTAAAACTCCATAATCTGTGTTATAAATGAAAGATTTAAGAAGTCTACAGTACTATGTCTAAAGGGGGATGATTAGTTGAAATAAAGCGCTACATAAGAAATTATATCCTAAAAGCTATCATTGTGTCATTAATCCCTGAAATCAACAGTTGTGCCTCAAGGGCTGAAACCTAGTTTCAAACGAATCAACTAGAAAGTACCTAGTGCCTAAAACTCCCAGTACCTTCTCTGATAGCATGCTTCTACCTTGAAATTAATAACTATATATCTAGAGCTGTTGGTCTATCTATCTGTCTATCTGTCTGTCTATCTATCTTTCTATCTATCTATCTATGTATCTCCTTATCTCTAATCACCTACTCTGTATTAAACTAAGGAAATTTCCCCAAACATTCTCAGTAAATGTTTAGTGGCACTCTAATATGAGTGCCACTATTTAACTGTTTTTTAAGTACTCAGAGATTGATCATTTGTATGTATACTGCTACAGTTTTAGGAAAATCTATAAGCATATATCTAAACAGAGGCTTTCTCTTGACACTGAAACTCAGTCTAGTTATACACTGCCAAAGAACAGAATAGTGGATTACTGAAAACAGTAGTTCAATTGATTTTCACAGAAATTGGGTTAGTGAAATATATTATGAAAGCAGAACAGATTTCTAGAACTTTTGTTTGAGACTTTAAAAAGTATCTATTCACCTCCCTATTAATCTTTAGTATTTCTGGTTCATATGTTAATAGTAAAAAATTTGTGGCAATGTTACTTACACAGTTGAGTTGCAGCATGCAGTAGCACATAAGAAATGACAGAAATCATAAAATTACTTGAAGAATCCATGATGTAAATTTATGGTAAAAATGCAGGAGTACTCATGTGGGCTTTATTCTACTGTCACTCACACAGAATCACAGAATCACAGTCACAAGGTTGGAAGAGACATTCAAGATCATCAACTCCAACCCATGCCCTAACACCTCAACTAGATCATGAGACCAAGTGCCATATCCAGTCTTTTTTAAACACATCCAGGGATGGCGACTCCACCACCTCCCCAGACAGAACATTCCAATACTTTATCACCCTTTCTGTAAAATCTTTTTCCTAACATCCAGCCTATATTTCCCTTGATGCAGCTTGAGACTGTGTCCTCTCGTTCTGTCAGTTGCTGCCTGGTGAAAGAGACCCACCCCACCTGCCTACAAACACCTTTCAGGGAGCTGTAGAGAGTGGTCAGGTCTCCTCTGAGTCTCCTTTTCTCCAGGCTAAACAACCCCAGCTCCCTCAGCTGTTCCTCACAGGGTTTGTGTTCTCAGCCCCTCACCAGCCTCGTTGTCTCCTCTGGATGTGCTCAAGTGTCTCAATGTCCTCCCTGAACTGAGGGCCCAGAACTGGACACAGCACTCCAGGTGTGGCCTCACCAGTGCCCAGGACAGGGGGAGAATGACCTCCCTGCTCCTGCTGGCCACACCTTTCCTGATCCAGGCCAGGGGCCATTGGCCTTCTTGGCCACCAGGGCACAGGGCTGGCTCATGTCCAGCCGGCTGTCACCAGCACCCCCAGGTCCCTTCCTGCCTGGGCACTGTCCAGCCCCACCATCCCCAGCCTGTAGTGCTGCAGGGGGTTATTGTGGCCAAAATGCAGGACCTACTTGGACTTACTAAAATTCATCCCACTGGACTCTGCCCATCCTTCCAACCATTCCAGGTCTCTCTGCAGAGCCCTCCTCCCTTCCAACAGACCAGCACACACTCCCAGCTTAGTGTCACCTGCAAATTCACTAAAGAAAGACTCAATACCCTCATCCATGTCACCAATAAAAATATTGAACAGGACTGTCCCCAGCACAGATCCCTGAGGGACACCACTGGTCACTGGCCCCCAGCTGGGTGCAGCACCATTCACCACCACTCCCTGGGCCACCCAGACAGTTCCTAACCCAGCACAGAGTGCTGCGGTCCAAGCCATGGGCTGCCAGCTGTTCCAGGAGTGTGCTGTGGGAGACAGTGTCAAAGGCCTAGCTGAAGTCCAAATAGACAACATCCACAGCCTTTCCAGCATCCACCAGGCAGGTTGTCACTCACCATGATAATAACATTCCCCATGAAGTAGTAAAGGCAAAGCCTGGTTGTATGCTTTCCAAGGACCCACTATCAGCTGCTCTTAATTCTTGAGAAGATGAAAAAAGAAAAATAAAAAGGTAAATGAAAGTTGGAAGAAATTTATTGCAATGTATACTTCCTGTTATTTTTGTGTTATTGGGGTATCTGTAAGTTTGTGAAGGAAGTCCAGCCACAAAGGTTTATGGAAGAGGAAGCAAGGCTACAAACCACATGAAATATGAAAAGCCACATTTAAATGCCAGAAAGGAAAGGTAAGTATGAAGGAAGTCTTAGGAAGCACAGTTTTGGGTATAACTTGATTAGATACTTGAATGATTTAGATATAGAAAGTTTCAGTCATACAGTTTTCAGAGAACAGATTTTACTAGAGATTAACAATGTTGAGCTTCTAGAAAACTAATAGTAAGGCAGCCACAGCTATTTTTTTCTCTCTTCTTGCATGTAATTGACATGAGAGTTGATGAAAATCCTGTTTGAATAATTTGGATAAATTATTTGGTTATGCGCTTGAAATGACCTGAAGAAATTAATGAGTTTAGAAATTCAAATTTCATAAATTAGCTTTCAGATTTATTGCTAAATCTAATCAGAGATGTTCCTGATTTACGTAAACATACCTTCCTTCAAATATCTATTTATGGGAATCAGAAAATTCACATACATCTGATTAAAAGTTTTCTTTACCTGTACTTTTGTATTTTATGATATGCAAATTTAAACTCCATTTTAAAAATGGAACTGACATTTTCATAATAAAGAAATTTTCACACTGCCTGTGTTCACATTTCAATACTGCAGTCTTATGTATTGCTGTAATGCTTTATTTTGTAAGCATTAGTAATCATCTCTCAGAGCATTGCCAGAGGCAGATAATATAGGCATCTCTGGTGTTCAAAGGAGAAATGGCATAGACTTTTATCAGAACCTGTCTGATAAGGTGCTATTTGGTGAGGGGTGAAAGTGTGTTTGAGTTGAATATTTTATGGCAGCAATAATTTTAAATATTTTTCAGAAACATAATGATCTACTGCAGTAATTCTCAGTTTAAGATGTACATGTTACATTCACAAAAACAGGTCACAGAGTAAAAATGACTTCTTAGCTACCTGGAGGCACAATTCTTTTTTGGAGAATGAATTATCTTTCTTATTGTTGAGACCTTAATTTTTTTCTATTAATTGAAAAATAGTGTCCTCAATATCAAATGCATTGTAGTATCAACCAAATACATTCAGAAAAAACTGCTGCAATAGGAAGAGATCAACAATATTTGATATTTAGTCACAACATGTTTTTCCACTATAATTACCTGTTTTTCTCACGACTACAGCAAGGCTATTCCCCCTTTACTGTTTTTACTCTTAAAAAGCGTGGCACACATTTGCTTTATTTGTAGGCATGGAAAGCCAGTTCTTTTTACTGGACGTGGAATTTGTTACCTTTTTCTAAATGAAAAGGTATATACTGCTCATGGCAAAATTACTCATAATGAGATTTCTCATCGCTGAATTGCTAGACTTGGCCAATATGCTGCTGGCTTTCCAGGAAATGCTATTGTGTGTTAAGCAACTGGAAAATTTATGAACTATCTTCTACCATTTTACTAGAAAAGGAGGGAAAACTTTTAAATTCTATACCAGAAACTGTTCAAAAGATTCAAGGTCACATAAAAATTAGAGCTTCTTTCCCTAAAAAGGTTGATAGGATCAATATCCCAACTAAAATTCATGTACACCAACACACTCCCCATAAGCAAGAAACAGGAAGATGGAAGTCATTGTGCATCATAAATACTATGACATAGTTATGGAAACATGGTGGAATGCCTCACAAAAGACAAGTACTGCAGTGGATGTCCATAAACATTTTAGAAGGGTTAGCCAAAGGAAGAGAGGTGGTGGAATAGCCCAGTATGTTATGGAGTGTCTTGATTTTCTAGATCTTAATGATGGTGATGATAAGGCCAAGCTCTTATCAATAATAATCAGGGGAAATAAGGCAGATACTATGGTGGGAGCCTAGGTGTAAAGGCAGAGAAAATGTTTTAAAAGCTGATGAGGAAAGTAAACAATCTCAAGTTCCACCAAGGGAGGCTTAGATATTAGGAGAAATTTCTTCTTTGAAAGATGTTTAAGCACTGAAACAGGCTGGACAGAGAAGTGATTGAGTTACCATCCCACAAGGTATTTAAAAGATTCATAGATGTGGCATTTAAATACATGGTTTAGTGGTAGACTTGGTAATGGTGTGTTAACAAACTGGAATCAATGATCTTAGAAATCTTTTCCAGCCTAAGCAATTACATGAAATACATACTAAAAATATATTTTCCCTCTGGAAAGAAACACAATAAAATAACCAAGCCAAAACTTGACTTTTTCTTTTGCTATTTTAACTAAAAGAAAAAAAATTACTAAAAGAGCAATTCCCTATTTTCTGATTGTTGGGGGTTAGGTGTCCTTCCTTTAGTTCTGTCTCACCTATGGAATTTTTACCCATCATTTCCAGGGAAGTCTGACTGGTGGTACTTAGTGGGTGCTTGAGAAAACAGAGTTCAGCTGGGCTCAGGGGGGAAGTGGGGCAGAAAAAAGGGAAGGTGAGGGCAGCTGAGGGCTGGCTGGTTTCTTCAGCTTCAGAGTAGAACTCTCACTGGGACCTATTGTGGCTGAGAAAAGGGAATTCACCATCACCCAGATGGAGCTGCTGCTGCTTCTTCTCCCTCTTCCCTCTTCATTGGTGGGCCTCGCACTCTGTGTCCTGCTGGGATGTGTGGCAGTGCCAGCCACTGTCTCAGAGCTGCTGATCCACCTCAGCCACCGATCCTCACCCAGGATCTCAGCTCATCCCTGCTGTTCCAGCTGAGTGTTCCTCAGAGCCCTGCAGGAGCACTGGGACTGCCTGCCCAAGGGGGTTTGTGAAGCAAAGCCTCTCCTCCATCCCTTCCCTCCTCAGCCAAGAAAGCTGTCGCGGGGTCCCTGGTCCTGTTTTCTTGCTAATGCTGTAGTTATTGTTGTTCGTGTGCCTCGTTATACATACTAGTAAAGAACTGTTATTCCTATCCCCAGATCTCTGCATGAGAGCCCCTTGATTTCAGAATTATAATAATTCAGAGAGAGGGGGGGTCTACATTTTCCTTCCAAGGGAGGCTCCTGCGCTCCCTAGCAGGGGCCTGTCTTCTAAACTGAGACACTGATAGCAAAATACATTGTGTCCCTGGTGTCCTTGTTGCAGAGATCGGGCAGAGTTTATAGCCACGTGGGTGTGGTTAGGTTGCTGGTCTATAACTCCCACATCATCTCTGAGTGTGATTGTGGGGAGAAGAAAATGCTGAATGCCCCTAAGAAATGTGCCCTTTTGTTCCCTTTGTGTTTTTGAGAAGGTGCCTGCTGTGGTAACACTGGGACCAGCTCTGGAGACTTCTATCGCTTCACTGCTGCCTCCTGTCCTTTCCTGTTCTTCTGAGACACAGCTCTGAGATATGGCAGAGTTGGGACATCAAGAAAAACCACTGAGGAGAAACAGTGAAGTGGAAGCAGCTGCAGGAAAAGCAGCAGCAAATGAGGGGAGAGGAGCCAAGTGTGAGCTGAGCCTGAGCCCCAGAATGGAGCAGTCAAAATTAACAACGCCACTGGAACCAAGCCCCTGTGGAGTGGAGTGGTCCAGAAGGAGGCAGCATGATGTGACATGGACAGTAGAGCTTTTGGAGGTTTGTCCATCATTTCCGTTGTCTTGGGGTAAGGTCAAGCTGCTGCAGGGAACCCCTACCATCTTGTCTTTCCCTGGGACAGCCACATAATTCTGGGCATGGGAACAGCTGCTATCTCGCCTTTGTCCCAGCATCTACATGGAACTAAGCTGAGGGGGTGGACAACTTTTATGTTTAAAACACCTTTTATTGCTTTTTGTATTAATATTGCTGCTGTTACTGTGCATTTCTTATTCTATTGCTGCTTGCTTTCAATGAATTTTTATCTCAATCTGTAGTCTTTGCCTTTGTCCCTTTCTTACTAGAGGGGGCAGGGAGAAAGTGAGTGAAGTTTATTTGGAGTTTAATTTCCAGGTCATGTTAAATTACCACATGGTTTCTGCATCCAAGAGTTCCTACTACAAGAACAAACAAATTGGAATCTGGAAATAAAACTCTGATGCTGCTGTATGAAATAATCTGGCTTTCAGTGTGTTACTATCTGTAAGCAAAATGATGCAGATTTAGACAAAACAAGCCATAATTGTTTTTTGCTAATAATCATAGAACTGGACCTATTTGTGCTACCAATGCTGTGGGTCTTTGGATAGAACTGTTGACAAGTCAGTTTCTGGCTGAGTGAGAAATAGTTAATGTCTCTCTCTACAGGTTTGGAAACCCTCTATCAGAGGGCTTTGTGTAGTTGTTGTAGGAAGCACATGTGTGTGTTACATGTAGCTGGTAATGTGGAATGAAGCCTGAACCCATATATTTCATTACAACTCTTTCACACTATACACAAAACCAAAGACTCAGGTAGGGTCTTCAACCTGGTACACGGTTTTCCTTCTTATTTGAAAATACAACTCCTTTAACAAATGTTGTCATGTAATAAATTTCCTGTTCTCCTGCTTACATATTTGTGAAAGAGGATGAGCTTCACTGGGAAATTTGTAGATGTTTTTCCACTAAATCATGTAGATAGAGGTCTCAGTGCCGACATTTTCCAGCGAAACCTGATCTGAATCTTGCTTGGATCTGTATGTTCCTTCTGTAGAATTCATAGAAGTATTTCATATTTAGCTGATGAGATAGATTATAGTTGATATTACACATTACAAAGCAGCCCACATAATGCTCAAATAACTTCTTTGTGTTGTGGCAATAATACTGGTGGTGCTTCTCAGTCACTCAAAAGTCACTAATACCACACATATTTATATATCAACAATATTGCAAATCTGATAATAATAATTACATGTTAATATAATTTAATCCGCTCTGTAACTTTGCATACCATGCTCTGGTAGACCACAAGAAAAGCAAAGCATATGACTTGGTACTGAAGACACAACTATACACTTTTGCACATAGTTTTCTCATGTGTTGTGGGATTGGGTTGAAAGCCAAAGTGGACTAATGCATATTCATGATGATTTTTGCTTTTGAAAAGCTGCATGTAGAATGTAACTTCCACAGCCAGCTACTTCTTTCAGGAACTGAATCTTATTTTCACTGCTCTGTGTTAAACGGGCCCAAGAAGTGGCATGGATCTATAGACTATCCTCTGCTGGGTCATCAGCCTTGTGGCAAGTGCTTCCTTCAAGCATTCCTTGCTGACCTGCAAGAGGGGGATATACTTAGATGTCTTCTTATGTTCAACAAAATTTGCTGACTAATTCTAAATCTGATTGCAATCAATGGTTTTTCCATGTATTCTGAATGAACCTCTAAAGCAGATTTAATCCATTTAATTGATTATATCTCTTCCAACTATGTCCTGATCTCACCTTAGACAGTCTCAGATAAAGCTGATTTTTAAAAGAAAGCATTTCAGTACTAAACTGTCTGATAATACTAATAATCAGATTTGATTTTAAAGTCTTAAGAAACTTTTTTGTAGCCAAATTCCTTCTCAACATCACCATATCTGATTAATTGAAACCACTGTTTCCTCAAATGTAATATATTTTCAGGGAGCATTTACAGAGTAATATTTACATAGCAAGACTTCTTTCTGTAGTACTATGTTTTTTCAAACTAAGAGTGTACAGTTTTGATCAGCAGAATTTCATGTTGAGTAGTGAAATTAAGGTTTAGCATTTTGTGGTGCACAATTTCTATAACAGAAATAGGTAAATACCATTTTTCTCATCGGCTGGAGATCAAACTCTCTGGTCTGAATGAATTAGATTGGGAGATGGTAACATTAACAAGTCTTCAAAGCATTGCAAAAAATAATGAACCATGTTTCAGAAAATGAAATTTTATTTTGGCCTTATGTTAGACAGAAATTGGGAATACCCACTTGGATAAGTTCATCAGGAAATTACCAATGGTAGTTTCCTCTTCCCTACCAAGAACAACCTTTAGAATTAATTGAGTCAGCTGGCCTAGTAAGCAGATGTCCAATTACATCATGGAACATGGGTTGCACTGCCTCTTCTTAAGCAAAACATGTAAATTTTCAAAATACAATGTGGTGTTGATGTGAAGCTTACATATTTACACTTAGCATCTGTTTATAAATTCACTTTTAAAAGTAGCTGTGAAAATGTGGCTATTTAGCAGTATTATTTCCAGGGACAAATACAATTCTACAAACATTCAGCAAATGTTTTGAAATCTGGCAACTACTCTTCTCAGAGGGGGATCTCTCTTTACTTGAGAGTGTATCCCTAGGTGGTGAATAAAGAGAGATGCTTGGCTCGCTATCGTATCTCTAAACACATCAGATAGCTATGCCCACCAGCCTACTTGGACACAGCAGTGGGTTTGACCATCTGCTCCCAAATATGACTACAACTCAATTTTGGCAATAGAATTCGTGAGAAAAAGGCAAGGGGTACTAAGAAATACTGGGTTCAGACAGGTGTCTTGGAAATTTAGCCTTGGTATCATGTGTTGTAACAGTGATATGCATTCACATTTCCACAGCTCTTTGAAAGTGCACAATTTGTGCTGGCATGGGACAGCAGAAGGCTGTCACTTCTGGTTAGTACTGCTTTCTGTAGGAGCTAGTGTTCATGTGCTAGTCTAGACCAAAAGGTAGCAGAAAACTTGTACTTTACAGAAAATAGATATACCCACTGCATGATGCTACATATCATGGGAAAGATTGCAGAGGGGCCAAATTTTCATTTGCTGCTACCTTCTAGAAGGCTAAGTGTGTATAAGGCACAGCTGTGACCCCTCCTCCATTCATTTAGCCAATCAAGAACCCTTAACAAGAGATTTTGGGAAGCAGTGGATAGAGGCCACTATTGAAGCAGTCACACAAAAATTACATAATGGTCAACTGTTGGGATTCTTTTCATTCCTTTAAGAAACATCCTGGAGGACTCTTTGCTTTTCTGGCCTTCTAGTAGTCACTTTTCTGCAATCTGAAAATGGAGTAAAATGCTATTCTAAAAGGTGACTTTATAAGCCATTCTCAAAATAACAAAAATAAAGCTGAACATTACAAGAAAACAACCAGGTGTGCATTAATAAAGGAGTGAAGGTAAAGATACGTTTTGAGAATGATTTAGACTGTTTCTCCTCGAAGTTTTTTTCTCTCCTCAGATGCTGTCATGGAGTTACTTTACCTTTAAGAAATGTTGAAGTTTCTGGGAACTGTCTGGAGTCTTTTCTCCTGACCAATTATCGGTCATTGCTGAGAACTGACAGCAGTTTAGGCCATTGAAAAGTGGGATCAACTTGTGA